>NC_041397.2:204205809-204563309 GCF_900747795.2 Erpetoichthys calabaricus
TAGCCATTAAAGTCATGATAATATTGGGCATCAAACGGCAACTTTCTTCATATATCCCCTCAAATAAATAATTAAAAATCACCTTCATAATGCAATGTTTGACCATTCTAATCTACTAGATTGCCTGCACTTTATTACTTTTTCATGTACCTTCTGGTAACAGCCTTTGTATAACGGCAGGTAGCACATACAATGGGCCGACATCTTTCTATCCTGTGAGGAGTTTACTTTGTTTTGACACAACAATCTCATCATAATTGCTTTTGTAAATTGCTATAAAGAAGGAAAATGATGGGTTAAATTATATAGTAAAAACTACTGAATATAAATCAAGGGACATTATTCTCAGACTATATAATGCACTAATGGCACCACATCTGGACTGCTGTGTTCAGTTCTGGTTGCCAGCCTACAAAAAAACAGAACAGCATACAAAGCTGTGCAGAGAACAGCATTCAGTTTCTCCTTTTTAGTACTGAACAGAGAAAGCTGTGTGGAGACCTAATTCAAGGCTTCAGGATTCTTAAATACGTTGTTAAAATTGATCCATCCCACTTTTTTAATTAAGCAGTGAATCAATTACTCCAAGACACTGATTGAACTTATGGGAAAGTATATTTATGATAGAAACCAGGAGGCACAGAAGTACAGTCAGGAACAAACTATTGGGTTATGTAGTTGAACTAGAACATCTTCACAACTTTTAAAAAGTATCTGATTGAGATACTGGAACATCTTAACTCTTAGCTAACCAAACAAGCTTGATGAACTGAATGGTCTCATCACATTTGTCAAACTCTTTACGTTTTTATGTTTGGTCCATGTGGAAGGTAATATAAGGCCTTGTCATTATAGATGCACAGTATATTTCAGGTTTGTTTTAGCACACAGTTAAATCCCTGGCTTGCCACACTCTTATCTCAATGAGGAACTTCAGAAAATGATCAGCAACAATCAACTTGCCAGAAAATTACCAACAAACTATTTTGTTTGTATTTATTACTTTTTGAAGCTAATTCATAGCATCCCTAAACAATGAAAAGCATTTTACTTTTTTTTGTTAGCCTTATGGGAATTTATGCATATTTCATTTTATTTATGAACTCATAATGAACCAAGATAATGTTAGATTTATAAAAGATAATATTCATATTACTCATGTTCATGCATATTGGTCAATTTCAATATGGTTTGATTTTTCAGTGTCACACACAAAACAAAATCTATGCACATCTATTTTAAATTGAATTAAGAATATAAGCCACAGTTGTTACAATCATAGTTCCAATGTCCTGGGTTTGAATCCTGGTACCTTTGAGTGGAGTTAGTATGTTCTTCTCATAACTCACATACTTGGATTTTTCTCTGGCATCCCAAAGATGTTCTGACTAATTAAACTGATAATTCTAAATTGGCACTGTGTGAGAAAATGTGGTTATTTATGTTTATTAATGTCCTGCAAGGGGCTAGAGACCACTGCAAGACTGACTGGTGTGTTTCAGAAGATGATGCTATTGCTGCTGTGGCGGACTCTGCTCTGTGGCCCTAAACTGGATTAAGTGGATTTGGTCAGTAATGATCAAATAATTGATCAATAAAGCATCTAAAATTCTTGGCAGAAATATTCCCAAGAAAGCTATGTATATAACCAGTTATAAATCTTTTTGTTCGTTGTTTAAATTTTTGAAGATATACAATTTTCAAATTCCATCTAGACTAGACCTACTAATAAAAATCTATATTTACAAGTGACTGATACAGTATTTTGAATAAACTAAAAATTTAATAATGAACTGGTATTTGATAGCTATTTTGGCTATGTAATTAATAATACATCAGATTTGGTCAAATTCTGTAGACCAGCTGTAGCTTACAATGACAATTACATTATTACAAAATACACAAAAATGAACAATTTCATAAATTACAAAAAGAGATACATTGCGTGCATTGACCTCTCTAATTTTGTTTTGTTCAATATGTGTACTGAAGAAAAAAGTTATTTTAGTCAACGAAAATATTTCATATTACTGTACAAATAAAAAAGATGAATTCACTAACAGGTGATGCATGCAGTGACTTTCAAACACGTGAATGTATCAGCCCTTAATTTACTGTTTCCTTTTCTGACTTGCTGTACTTCTTTCTCTATTGGAAATCAACCCCCAAACCTCCCGTAAGCAATTACTATAACATTGCTAGAGATACATTTTAAATCTAATATGTTGGAGTATTTCGAAGAGGCAACAAAAACATCTGATCGTTAAGTGCATTTCATGTTATGCCTTGCTTTTCAGACACTTTTGTTAAGGTGTCTCATTAAAGAAGAGTCTTCAAACTGTAAAAGTTATAGATTTGATGATCACAGTGCACATAGGAATAGAATTGCCTTAAGCTCAGAGAGTAATACATGTTATGGTATGAAGTTGTTTTTGAGATGTAACAAAAATATATAAGAATAAAAAAAAAAAAATTTCAAATGACACTATTTAAAGTATATTAGAACAGAACTCCTAGAGATGAACCTGACTTTTAGAATGTTGGTCTTTGCACTGATTATGTGGTGTTCTCTCTGTGTCTGCATGTTTTTTCTCTGTGTTCCTTTCACATGCCAAAAATGTGCTTGTTGAGTTAACTGGAAACTCTACATTGGTGCTGTCTGAGTGGGGATTCATGCACGGGTGTGCTCTGTGAAGGACTGGGTTAGTTCCTGATTGCATTTACTGTAATGCTTCCAGGATAGGCACTGGCTCCCTGAGACCCTGAACTAGATAAGTGGGTTATGAAATGGATAGATATACTGTATGCATACACTTTTAAAGGAATACTTGACCCAAAAATGTTGCTTATTCCACATAGTTTGTAGTGATGTCTGAAAAATTGTTAATCTCATGCTTTCATGCAGAACCGAAAGGAAAAACTTTGATATAATAGAACCCAATAGTGATCAGTGCTGTACAATGATGTGAAAACACCCATGGAGAAAAGAAAAAAAACAAACCCTCAGGTTACTAGTGTTGTCTGATCCTCAAGTCAGTTATCCAGTTGAATGCTCAAAACATTGAAAACATGTATGTTTTTTACTTCTACAGAGATCTTTTCAGTTCAATTTTTTTAATAAAGCCCTTAAGTATCCATTCCAGATGATTTTTTATCCTTTTTTTTTTTTTTTTTTTTTTTTGGGGAGGTTTTAAACGTTTCAGGAATATACATATTTTGAGCCTGGATCAGAATGGCTGTGAAGTGAAACCATCTATCATTCAAAGCTGAAGAGTTTTTAGTTTCCCATTCTGTTTTTCCTAGATACTTCCTCATCTGCATAAAGTTTGCTTACCTCAAATTCTATATCTGAGTATCATCGGTATACAAGTGTAAGTGAATCTCATATTATGTTATTTAACAATATCTTCTATTGGTGTTATGTAGTAATAGGTGTTTAGATTCCCTTTACTGACATGATTCTTTCAAACTACCTAAAAAACCTATTAATAAATCAATTCATTTTTTTAGTTTGATTCATTAATAGGTTTGGTGTCTATAATGCTAAAAAAGCTTCCCCTCTAAATGAATTGCATTGTAAATATACTGTATAATCAAAGGGAGACCTGGGTTCGCTTCCCGGATCCTCCCTGCGTGGAGTTTGCATGTTCTCCCTGTGTCTGCGTGGGTTTCATCCTGGTGCTCCGGTTTCCTCCCACAGTCCAAGACATGCAGGTTAGGTGCATTTGCGATTCTAAATTGTCCCTAGTGTGTGCTTGGTGTGTGGGTGT
The DNA here is from genome assembly GCF_900747795.2 of Erpetoichthys calabaricus. Classification (NCBI taxonomy): domain Eukaryota; kingdom Metazoa; phylum Chordata; class Cladistia; order Polypteriformes; family Polypteridae; genus Erpetoichthys; species Erpetoichthys calabaricus. Next base: position 204,209,580 of record NC_041397.2, read on the forward strand.
GTGTTTGTGCCCTGCAGTGGGCTGGCACCCTGCCCAGGGTTTGTTTCCTGCCTTGCTCCCTGTGTTGAGTGGGATTGGCTGCAACAGACCCCCATGACCCTGTAATTAGGATATAGCGGGTTGGATAATGCATGGATGGATGGATATATAATCAAAGAATTTATACATAATTTATATATAATAAATTACATATTATATAAGCACAAACTATGACAACATAGTTATTAAAGAAAATAAGACAACATATTAGAGAATCATAAGTGAACAAGAACTGTGCATCTCATTTGTGGCTAATGATTCAGTTTGCAGATCAAAAGAATGAGAAATATGTACCTCGTTCTTGGGTAGTGATATTGTTGCCATCATTAGCAGTATGTACTGTAGAGTGAAAAAAATAACAGTCTGAGTAACGAACTCTGAGGGACACCATGTTTAATTTCAGAATGTATTGACTGAATGCCATCCTCACATTTTGTGCATACTGAAATTGATTTGATAAATTTAAACTAACCCACACAAGGACAGTGAGTTATTTCCCAATATAGTTTTCACGTAATGGAATAGAGTGGTCTATCATGTCAAAGGCTGATCTTAAATTGAAGAACATAATAGCTATAGCATTTCCTTCATTAGAAAAAATTAAAATGTCATTTACAATGCAATTGTATGTGTGTCCACTATGACTGGTAGATAAGCCAGACTGAAACATCTTAAATACATTGTGATAAGTCAAGTGCAACTGAAGATGCATACTACTTTTCCAGCTACTTTACAATAAATGGATAATATTGAATTTTATCCATAATTTAAGTATATTTGGGTAAAATTATTTTTTCTTTTAATAATGGTCTGACAATCTAGACCAGGGGTCACCAACCTTTTTGAAAATGAGAGCTACTTCACGGGTACTGAGCCATACGAAGGGCTACCAGTTTGATACACTCTTCTTAAATAACAAATTTGCTCAGTTTACCTTTAGTTATATATTATTATTAATGATTAATGATACTCATCTATGTGAAGACACTGATCACGTTTATGATTTTATCAACAATGACTTGTTGACTCAATATTCAACACTTTATTTATATTAATCTCAGCAATTGTTTAAATTTTCAAATGATCACTTTTACAACATTTCATAGGAAATCACCATGTCCCATTTTCACTAACCACTGGCAAACCCTTTTAACAAATCATGAACTATGTTGCACCACATTTGAACAAGTTGTCAATTATGTGATGTTTAACAAAAAACTTTCAGAATTTTAAATAAATCTTATCACATTTTGAACTAATGTCCAAAACTGCAGTATTTTTAATAAAATTATTATATCTGTTACATTTCATGAACACACTTTTGACTTTTGAATTGAACACAATTTTTCAATATTTGAATTCAACTTTGCCATGACACTGCCATGTTGCCAGTGACAACATCTGGTATCTATTTCTTTGTCAATGGGAAGACTGGGGTTGCATGCTGTTCACCAGTGTATTGTAATCTGGTGTGTAACTTGACACTGCAACTCTGAATGAGTCCTGCAGATGTGCATCAGTGAGGCGCGTTCTGTATTTGTTCTTGATGAAGTTCATATCAGAATGCGCTGATTCACAGAGATAGGTTGAACCAAACAGGCTGGCAACCTTCAAAGCTGCTGTGCATACACCACTGTACTTTTCTGTGTCAACAAGGCACCAAAAGTTTGGTGTAGCCTGGTAGGCTTTGAGGTGGGGGTCGTTTTGCAATGTTACAATTTCAATCTCCACTTGTCCAGCATCCAAGTTGAACGTTGCACTTAGTTGCTCAGCAATACATGTTATGTCCATGTTCATGAAAGGATTGGAAATAAATGACACACATGGCTCAAGATGATCAGGGTCATGAAACCTGTTCTCAAACTCTTGCCCAAGTCTGTTTATGACTTGACAGTAACTTTCTGCAACTTTGTCAAATGTTTTGGATGCATAAGCATTGTCTTGCAGCACCGACTGCACAGAGGGAAAGTGCAGCACCTTTTTTCTCTGTAAAAGCACAGATAAAATGTTCATCTTGGTTTTAAATGCATTTAAAGTACTTATCATATCAATAACAGTCTTACCCTTGCCTTGCAGCTCACAGTTCAGTTGGTTTAGTTTCCCAGTAATGTCCGTTAAAAATGCAAGGTCAAGTGTGTGTCTGTGTCCTCTAACAGCGAGACGTATTCGCCCTTGCCGTCCAGACTGCTGAAAGATGTGTTTCCTGTAATTCGATACGATGTTCTAAAGATCATAACTAGTAGTCTATCCTCGGCTATAGTTCCTCGTGCTTTCAAACACGCAGTTGTACATTCAATTGTGAAAAAACCTGATCTTGACCCTGCCGTTCTTTCCAATCTTCGTCCAATCTCCAAACTACCTTTCTTGTCAAAAATATTAGAAAAAGTAGTTTATGAGCAATTAACTCATCACCTACAGGACCATCAGGTAATGGACCTCTTTCAGTCAGGCTTTAGGCCCCAACACAGCACAGAAATCGCGCATTTACGTGTCCTAAATGACAACCTTTTGGCATTGGACTCGGGACTCCACGTGATTATGGTTCTTCTCGACTTATCTGCTGCTTTCGACACAATCGACCACGACATCATGATCTCCCGACTCAAATCCTGGGCTGGTGTATCTGGCTTAGCCCTCGACTGGTTCAGGTCATATTTCTGTAACAGGACTCTCAGAGTCATGTTAGACAATTTTTCATCTGAATCAGTCCCACTCCCATGTGGGGTCCCCCAGGGTTCCATTTTAGCGCCACTATTTTTTTCAATCTACATCCTGCCTTTAGGTTCAATTATTAGAAAACATGCAATTTCATATCATCTATATGCTGACGACTGTCAAATTTATTTCTCCCTCAAGCCAACTGACTCCACCAAACCTCTCCTCGACTGCCTATCGGACATTAAGGACTGGCTGGCTGTAAACTTCCTTCACCTGAACGATTCAAAAACCGAGGTCATTGTTTTTAGTCCCGACTGCAAACAGATTCCACCCCTTGGCCTCGATTCTCTTCCCACTCCAGTAACTTCGTCTGTCTCCAATCTTGGAATTAAAATGGATTCGTTCCTGAAAATGGATGCTCAAGTCAACAGCAGAGTAAAATCCTGCTTTTTCCGTCTTAGGCGAATCGCCAAACTCAAGCCTATTCTGTCAAACCACCTCCTGGAATCAGTAATCCATGCATACATTACGTCCCAGCTTGACTACTCTAATTCCTGCCTTTATGGTATCACTAAAGCCACTCTTTCTAGACTCCAACTGGTTCAAAATGCGGCTGCAAGGAAGCAGCAGAAGCCAACATATTACACCGATTTTAAAAACCCTACACTGGCTACCGGTTAGATTCAGAATCGATTTTAAGATACTCCTCCTAACCTATAAGGCATTAAACGGTCTAGCCCCTGCCTACTTGAGTGTCTTGCTCCATCGTCACAATCCCCCTCGTGTTCTTAGATCCGCAGATCAGCTGCTCCTAACCGTTCCCACCTCCCACCTCACAGGTGGCGCAGTGGTAGCGCTGCTGCTTTGCAGTAAGGAGACTGTGGAAGATTGTGGGTTCACTTCCCGGTTCCTCCCTGTGTGGATAGCGCTTTGAGTACTGAAAAAAGCGCTATATAAATGTAATGAATTATTATTATTATTATTACGTTTTAAAGCTCGTGGTGAAAGGGCTTTTTCTGTTGGTGCACCCAGGCTCTGGAACTCCCTACCCTTAGTGGTTAGGCAAGCCGCTTCAGTCACCACTTTCAAATCACGCCTAAAAACGCACTTCTTCACATTGGCTTTTAATTCTTAACCTGTTTCATTTTCCACTTACTTTTTGCTATTTCTTTATTTTATTGGTTCCCCTGACCTGTTTTTAGTATTCACTGTTCTAATTCTCTCTTAATGTTTGTTTTTAACTTTTTGCTCTTAGTCTCACTTGTCTTAACTGTACAGCGCTTTGGTCAGTTGTAATGCTGTGTTTTTAAGCACTCAACAAATAAATATGGTATGGTATGGCCCTTGGACTGTATGAACTCTTTGATTTCATCCAAAAGTGACAAAAAAAAGAAGAAAAATTCGTCCTCTGCTGAGCCATCAAATTTCTGTGTGTAGCAGCAGGTCACCATATTCAGCTGACATCTCCTCCAATAGCACCTTGAATATACTGTGCTGTTTCGCTGTGGAGCGGATGCCGTTTATGATTTTCACAATGGGAGTCATCACGTGCTCCAAGCCGATCACTTTTGCACATATCGCCTGCTGGTGAATGATGAAGTGGTAATGCAGAAATTTTAGGAAGTCTGGGTCACCTTTACAGTGAGCGATGAAACCTGTATATCGGCCAATCATAGCAGGAGCCCCGTCGGTAGTCACTGCTACCAGCTTTTCCAATGGAACATTTTTCTGCATGAAAAACTCCTTCACCGTGTTATAAATGTCAACTCCCCTCGTAGTCATCTTTAGTGGTAGTAGTGTCAGGAGTTGTTCTTTTGTGGAGAAATCATCAAACACCATCCGGATAAAGACCAACAGCTGGGCTGTACTGCTGCTGTCCACAGACTTGTCGCACTGGATACTAAACCAACTGCACTTTGCCAGATCCCGGTCCAGCTGATTGGCTAAGTTACCGGACATAGCCGACACCCGTTTAGCCATCGTAGATGCCCCCATTTGGACATCGGAGAGAGAGGAGATTAGATTGGTTCCATTTTTCTCAACTTTAAGTACAGTGTTAGCAATTATCATCATTGCTTCTTTGAAAACATCCCCATCTGAAAATGCCTTTTTCTTCTTTAACAGAAAACGTGTAGCTCTAAATGTGGCTTCGGTTGCTTTTTGAGAGTTTTTTGCCAGTCTTGTGAAAAACGACTGTTGCTTGGCCAAAGCTGCCTTTAGGCTTTGGCAGCCCGTAGCACACTGCCTGGTGGGTAGTTAGCATGGTGGATTTTGTGACATGTAGTGAAGTGTCTCTCCACATTGTGCCACTTTGCTGTCGCCACAGTTGCCCCGCAAATGAGACACACGCAGGTTTCTTTGACAGTGGTAAAAAAGAACTCTTCCTCTCATTCACTGTGAAAATGATACATTTTTTATCTTTTTTCTGCCATGTTTTTGGGATAAGAAACCGCATTCATGAACGCTGATGTTTTGTCATGCACACAATACTGACCATTGAACTAGAATAGAACAGACTTTACCTAAACTTATCTAAACTTCATGTATAATAAACATGTTTTAAATGCTTTTTTTAGATATTGTCATTTTCAAATCTATATAAATGCAAATGTGATTAAAAAAGAATAGCAACAGGATAAAATTAAATTTTAAACGCTGCTCACTGGTGAGTTGTGCTATTTTTAGAACAGGTCTGCGGGCGACTCATGTGGTCCTTGGGGGCATCCTGGTGCCCGCAGGCACCATGCTGGTGACCCCGATCTAGACTTTTCATGCATTAGTAACTATGCTGGTCAGTAATGATCTGTTAATAATGCTATCTATTAATAATAAGAAATACGAAAGACCAGAAAATAGTGGGAGATTTATAAATGCTGACCTAACCAATAGCCAACTTAAATCCTCACAAAAAAAAAACTTTGAAAATAAAGAGGATATCTAGGGCCTCATGCATAACGCCGTGCGTAGAACTCACACTAAAACATGGCGTATGGGCAAAAGCAGAAATGTGCGTATGCACAAGAAAATCCAGATGCATAAATCTGTGCATACGTCATCTTCCACGTTCTAACGCTCCATAAATCCCGGTCAGCGTGAAAAGAAACACATGTGCACGTGCCTGCCATCCCACCCCGTCTCCTCCTAGAATTACGCCTCTTTGAATATGCAAATCAATATAAATAGCCCTTAAGTTCAGCGTTCTGTGAAAAGACAATGGCAAAAGCACAGGGGGGAAGAAAAGAATTTCAGCGAATACCAAGTGGAGGCAAGGAAAAAAGTATAGTGGTACCTCTGGTCTCCACCGTAATTTGTTCCAAAACTCTGGAAGCGACCTGATTTGGTCGGTACCTGAATGTAATTTCCCCTTAAGATTGTATGTAAATACAATTAATCCGTTCCAGACCGTACAAACTAATTAAAAGGGTGGTTGGAATGAAATCCTGCAGCCACTGCGGCCCACCAGGACTGGAGCTGGACACCCCTGATTTACATGTTTTTAAAATAGTAATTTATCATTTAATTTATAGTAATATTAAATATTGAAAATACTATAAGATTATAGCCCTGAAATGCTCCATAGATCTAAATCTACAATATATGTTGTAACAAGAATGAGTTGGAGACATCATAAAGAGTTGGGGAAGCCAGCCGTATAATATTTTCTCAGCGGCAAAATTGCTTTTTTAGTAGCACGATGTGCTTATGTTAGAGTCCAGAACAGAACTGCCTGTACTGAGGCAAGATGGCAGTTTTAAAGGCCTGGAAGGGAAATGACATCATCAGTGCAAAAACTGGGAGTGGTGTCCTCGTGCCCGGAAGTAACATCATCCTTGGGGCCGGCAACAGGCGGGAATTCCCGGGAAAGGTCTGCAAGGGACTGAGAGAGATAGTCAGTACACTCCGCCGCCCCCTGGCCTGGCATAGAATTACTAGCATTTAAGCCCTTCAGCTGTTTCCCATGCGCACGTGTATGACAATGTACTTTTAATTTCCAGCTCACTGCAGTTTCCACATCATTGTATCACCCATGAATTACACAGTCCTTACTTGTATGATAAAAATAACTGGTATTTTTAACTCGGTCACTTTTATAGTTTAGGCTGTTTCTTCACATTTTACCATGCTTGTTGTTTTAATCCAGTTCAACATGATAAAAGGTGATATCATTAACTCAGGGGTGCTTAATGGTTGAGGAAATACATGAGTAGGGAAGAAAACTTAGACTTTGTCACTGTCAAGGCCAGAAAATATAAAATATGTTTCTCTTTAGTTTCTATATAACTAATTAGTAATGGAGTGGCAATGTACGTTACTTAATCATCAAGCAAAGTCAAAATCAAGACTTCTGTTCAAAGTAAATGACAGTACATTTTTTCCAACTGAAGTATATGTATCAAGTTAGATGATTAACTCAGTGAAGCATGTCAAGATCAGAATAAACTTATTAAAACTATCTAATGACAGGTATGATTTAGCAAAACAGTTCACTAAGTTCTTTTATATATATATATATATATGTGTATATATATATATATATACATATATATATATATATATACAGTACTGTGCAAAAGTTTTAGGCAGGTGTGAACAAATGCTGTAAACAAAGAATGCTTTCAGAAATATAAATAATGATTGTTTATTGTTATCAATTTGCAAAATGCAAAGTGAGCGAACAAAAGAAAAATCTAAATCAAATCAATATTTGGTGTTACTACCTTTTACCTTCAAACCAGCATCAATTCTTATAGGTACACTTGCACAAAGTCAGGGATTTTGTAGGATTATAGTCAGGTGTATGATCATCCAATTATACCAAACAGGTGCTAATCAATGTCACACGTAGGTTGAAACACAGTCATTAACTGAAACAGAAACGGCTGTGTAGGAGGCTTAAAACTGGGTGAGGAAAAGCCAAACTCTGCTACCAAGGTGAGGTTGTGGAAGACAGTTTCATGTCATGGCAAGATTGAGCACAGCAACAAGACACAAGGTAGTTATACTGCATCAGCAAGGTCTCTCCCAGACAAAGATTTCAAAGCAGACTGGGGTTTCAAGATGTGCTGTTCAAGCTCTTTTGAAGAAGCACAAAGAAACAGGCAACGTTGAGGATCGTAGACGCAGTGGTCTGCCAAGTAAACTTAGTGCAGCAGATGAAAGACACATCAAGCTCATTACCCTTCGAAATCGGAAGATGTCCAGCAGTGCCATCAGCTCAGAACTGGCAGAAACCAGTGGGACCCAAGTACACCCAAGTACTGTCCGGAGAAGTCTGGCCAGAAGTGGTCTTCATGGAAGAGTTGCAGCCAAAAAGCCATACCTCCGACGTGGAAACAAGGCCAAGCGACTAAAGTATGCACGAAAAACATAGGAACTGCGGTGCAGAAAAATGGCAGCAGGTGCTCTGGACTGATTAGTCAAAATTTGAAATATTTGGCTGTAGCAGAAGGCAGTTTGTTCGTCGAAGGGCTGGAGAGCGGTACATTAATGAGTGTCTGCAGGCAACAGTGAAGCATGGTGGAAGTTCCTTGAACATTTGGGGCTGCATTTCTGCAAATGGAGTTGGAGATTTGGTCAGGATTAATGGTGTTCTCAATGCTGAGAAATACAGGCAGATACTTATCCATCATGCAATACCATCAGGGAGGTGTATGATTGGCCCCAACTTTATTTTGCTGCAGGACAATGACCCCAAACATACAGCCAAAGTAATTAAGAACTATCTTCAGCGTAAAGAAGAACAAGAAGTCCTGGAAGTGATGCTATAGCCCCCACAGAGCCCTGATCTCAACATCTTCAAGTGTGTCTGGGATTACATGAAGAGACAGAAGGATGTGGTTAGTTCTCCAAGATGTTTGGAACAACCTACCAGCCGAGTTCCTTCAAAAACTGTGTGCAAGTGTACCTAGAAGAATTGATGCTGTTTTGAAGGCAAAGGGTGGTCACTCCAAATACTGATTTGATTAGATTTCTCTTTTGTTCATTCACTGCATTTTGTTGATATATATATTGGGAACTTCAGAGCAGCTCTTAAGTTTTTTACACTGATTCCATATATGAAATTGGAATAAAGCTAGCACATCAGGTTTTTGAAATACACATCATTGACGTTTTGACACTTTGAATATCAATATAATATATCAACACGATATCTGGAGTTTGGACTATGTCCCACCAAAATTGTTTTGATGTGTTTTATTCTGAAAACAAACCAGAAAACGATAGCAGAGACACATTAAAGTATACTTATGTCAATTTACCTCAATATAAAAGTGAGGTTAGCGTGATCCAAAATGTTTGAGGCACTTGCATTTGCGCTTGTATTGCACATCCGTCTCTCTTTGCAAGAACCAACAGTAGTCACCCATCATGCTCAGAGTGAATTTTCCCTGTTATCAGTTTTCTTTCACCCTTATATCTAGATGAAATCTTTTCCCATGCTCATCACTGACATTGCCCAGATTTTGTGGAAAAAAGTTGAGATGAGAATGTAAAAAATGCATCTTTAGTGACATTCTGGCTTCCATAAGCTTATATGCTTTCAGCAGGTTCTCCACAAGCTCAGCATAATTCTCTGCTCTGTGACTGCCAAGAAAATTCTGGACAACCCACACAAATGCTTCCCATGCTGCTGATTCAGTTGGCTTCAGTTTCCTTTTGAACTCATTATCAAGCATCAGTTCATGGATTTCAGGAACAACAAAAACACCTTCTTTAATTTTATCTTCACTTTTCTCAAGACCAAACTTATTTCTTGAATGCACTGCCGTTTCTGTCCATCACCATGACAGAATTTTCAAAGTAATGGTGAATCTAACGAACGAAATGTCCTGAAATGCAATGTTATGTTTAGCAGTAAAACCACTACCTACTGCAGTGTCATGTCTGAGTTGTTATTATGCTTTAGAGTCACATAAGACTTGGTAATCAGTAACAAATATTTTTTTCTGCTAATTAAAAATTAATAATTAAAAAAAAAAAAAAGAATAATGACAAGGTAAACAACTCACAGCTGTTAGTAATCTCAATGGCATCCTTAGTGGAATTACTGGTATTTTTCAAAATGTTTATCCACCTTTTCTGTCCAGTCACCCTAGTTGTCCAAGACCTGGAACATCATAACTAAAAAACAGGACGTGATGGACGAAAATGGTTTTCAGATTTGGAGTCAGCAAGTGAAACCTGTTAAAGTAAAGGTGAAAGACTCCCAGTAGCAAAATGCTTGTTGACCAGTGAATTGTCTACCGGAAATACAGGCCAATGTGGTAGCGATCAGTGCCACATTCTCCCAGCAAAACACTTTGACTATAAAAATGGTCAGTTTGACAAGTAACAGTGACAGGAAGCCACGAAAACGGGCAGCACTATCCGATGAGGAAAAGGGTGCCATGAGGTAAAGGGATCAGGTAGTTATTATTATACCAGACTGAATAAATAACCCATACATCAAATAAAAAAGAGGAGTCTTACATTGATTACTTAAATTTCATACTGTCTTCGACAAGTAGGAGAAGCTATTTTTCTATACTCTGACATTGTGCTTCCTTTGTTAGACTGACTTTTAAAACTCCTTCTTTTAGTGTAGTCATTTATGGTTCTTTTTTATTATTACTCAATTTCATAACAACATATTACATATTTTTATAATTTTGTATTACTGTTTTATTTCTGTTGTGGCAGGTGGCCGGGTGTGGTCATCAGCCGCCTGCCTATTTAAGGAGCCGCCACCCCTTCAATCAAGGCTGGAGTCTGGTGAGGAGGTGGATGGAGAGGAGGCGGCGAGGAGAGGCCTAGAGAGAGTGAAAGAGAAAGAGAGATGGCTGTTGGTGAAGCCGGGACTTTGGGAGACTGGGGGGGTTTGTTGGTGAAGTGGTGCACTTAAGAACTGTATGATATTAGCGTAAATAAACGTGTGGTGATGTCTTTGAACGTGTCTGCCTGTCTGTGTCCGGGTTGCCCCAATCCACAGTGGCGTAGTCGGCAGGATGCTCCACCTGGGTCAAGCTGGGGACCTGTATGGATAAAAATGTCTGTAAATCTCCCGGCACAACAGGGGAGCTCACCCACGTGCCGCAGGGGCGGCGTGCACTCAACCCCGCAGGGACAGTTTATTTCCCGGACTGGTAGCGGTCCGCCGATGGACTGTGTGTTTCAGGGGCGGCTCAAGGACGTAGCGGCAGCAAAAGGAGCTGCCGGTAAGTAGAAGCTACAATGACAACAGCTGCAGCAGCCGTGGAGCTGCCCGGAGTCTCATCTCCGTGTGAGGAAGGAGGACGAGATGGCCGCCAACCGGAAGTCCCTCCTTGCAACAGCCAAGAGGTTGGATAGCATGTCCTGTGTGCCCGCCAGCGATTGGATGGAGGCAGGACCAGGGAATGTCCATCCCGTGTCAGCCAGAAACCCGAATGGGCCGGAGGAAAGGGCCCATAGAAAGCAGTCGGCGAGTGGCGCTGCTTGTCAGGTAAGCACACCGTCAACTGACTTTCTCTCCGTGGCAGCGATTCTGCAGCAGTTGGAGAGATGCCTTCTGCTTGCCGGATTGTCGCCACCTGAGCGATGTGCCCTCCAGGGCGGAGATGCAGGAATCGGAGGGGACGGCTGTCGCGCCAGAACAAGCGCCGCTGGCGAAAGGGGATTGGCGCGGCGCTGGAACTTCTGACCGGAGATGCACAGTGGGGACGGTGAGTAGGACCGCCCCCGTAAAGCTGCGGACGCCAGCGGGGCAGGGTATGTCCTTTTCCTATAGGCAGACCCGAACCGTTGCGGTGTCCCAAAGTAAGAGGAGGAGTCGGAGGAAGAAAGCTGACTCCTCCGATATGGGAGGACGTGTTGCTGGGTGCACACATCCCACGAAGGCCACCCTCTGCCGAGGCAGAGGGAAAACCCGCAGGCTGGGAGGCGAAACGTGAGTGTGCTCCAGTTGGCGGTCCCGTGGCGGGGACCACGGAAATCTCGGATGGGGAGGCCGAGAAAGAGAGAATCGGGGTGCTGGATGGAGCGGAGAGTGTTGGCCCAAGCACGGAGGAAGCACGCTGAGGCGCTGCATCAGGGCAACGTCTCCGCCCCCTGTTTTTCTTTTTATTCTATAGGTCCGGGCCCTAGGCTGGGATGTATTGACCTGCCGCCGAGGAAAATCTGTCCTTACGGGACGGGCCGCTGGCCCCGTGGGGTCTCAGCGTGTGGGGGAGTATTGTAGCAGGTGGCCGGGTGTGGTCATCAGCTGCCTGCCTATTTCAGGGGCTGCTTCCTTCAATCTAGGCTGGAGTCGGGTGAGGAGGTGGACAAGGTCGGAGAGGAGGCAGCGAGGAGAGGCCTAGAGAGAGTGAAAGAGAAAGAGAGACAGCTGTTGGTGGAGCCAGGACTTTGGGAGACTGTGGGGGTTTGTTGGTGAAGCGGTGCACTTAAGAACTGTATGATATTAGTGTAAATAAATGTGTGGTGATGTCTTTGAACGTGTCTGCCTGTCTGTGTCTGGGTCGCCCCAATCCACACTGTATATTTGTTCTTGAAGCCCATCTTCAGAGATGTGCATTACATATGAATAAATTAAACTGGAATGCTATAAAAATGTATCTACATTTAAAATGTCTGTTTCCAAAGCACTTCACTTTAAATGTTTTTTGTTTTTTATTTGCAATAAAAACTTCTCTTTCTTGATTGTCATTCCTATTATAATTAATTTATTGTCTTTCCAATGCCACCTAAAGGTATTGAGAGATGCTATAGTACTTGAAAATGTGGACCAGCCTGCAAAAGAGTGTTATGTAAGATTCATTAAATAAATGTCAGACCAATGCCATCTGTGCATAGATTGTCTATGTCTCCTGATATTCTTCAGAAACAAGACCTTCTGAGAAGAAGGAGGACAACAGCAGCATACAGTAAAGTTGAATATTGATTCTGAGCAGGGGGAGAATGAGTACAATTTATGAAGAAGAAAATAACCGTATAAAATAGAAGCCATTACCAAAACGTCAGAAGGACGAACTCAAAGCTGAAGATGGAAAAAAGTGCCAGGCCAAATTCCATACAGCCAGGAGCAGGTATCACAGTTCCAAGTGCGGCACCAACTTGGCTGTCCCATTTATTGTACAATAAAAAACAAAAATCAATCACTCTTTGGCATGCATATCTCACAAAGCAAGGAATAAACTCAAAACAAAATAGTTAGGCTGATTAGCCAGTAGCAAAGTCACTGCACTAGCACGGCTCTGTCCAGCAGGTTTCAATTACCAGAAATGACGCCTGCTTCTGGGAAGTTCGAGCTTTTATGGGCAGTTTCTCAACACTGAGGGAGAGAAGGAGATGACAACAGTAGCAATAGTGCCCCCTTTTTCCTGGTGGTTTATTACATACATCGAAGAGTCTTTAAGAAGATCCTGCGATGCTCATGTGTGACAATATATACACCCTCTTGACAAGACTGCCCTGTGTTAATATTTTACAGGCAGGTGAAAGTGAGAGGCAGAGCAAAACAAAAGGTTGCATGTGAAAATGTCAACTATAGTGGATTACTGACAGCCAAATGAACCTGCTGTCACATTTTGGACTTCAGGAATTTAGATATCACGTCTTCATTTCCCAACAGTCTTTACTTTTATTTACGCTGCAAGAGTATTTAAAATGAGGGCTACAATTGCCACACACCAGCATCATTTTACTATTCAATGGAGGATTAACTTTACTATTTACACTTTACCAAGAGTACATCATACTATGAACTATGGCACATAGTGACCTGGGCATTGGTATTTTATTCAAACACCTGCGTTTTTTCTGCCTGCAATGCCAGTTACAACCTGACATACCTTCTCTGTGAATAGAACAGTTATTACCATATATTATCCAACCTGCTATATCCTAACTACAGGGTCACGAGGAGAACAGTTATTTCATTTCTGTTTATTAAATAGGTTTTGTAACAATGAGTCCTATTCAAAAGTAATAGCAATAATAGAATGCAATTACAAGTGTTAGTAAACTACATTAACCACATGCATTTTAAAAGTACATTAGAAGGGAGTTAAAAATGGAGCACGAATTGGCTTTTGGTGGCTCAATAGCTTTTATACACAGCAGATTCCAATGCAAGTGATGTGAAAATGGCATCGATTGATGTGTGTTAGGGGTAGAAGATCTGTGACTAATTGTTGTTCAATATTCTTAAACTTAAGATTTTTTAAAGTATATACAAAAGAGCAATATTCAATAATTGCGAACTGAAATATGTCTAATAATACAAAATGAGCAATACTAGTACCGTTACAATAACGGGCGCTAGAACAGTAGTACATAAACATTAGTAGGAACAGTCTATATTAAATGGCAAGGGACTTTGACCTCATTCTTTTTGTTGGTCGTATTTTTCTTTCTTTCAGTCTTTCTTTTGTTGATGTTTACTTGCTGAGCTGACCGTTCTTCGTGGGCTGCCGCCGTGTATTGTGTGTCTTTAATTTTCTGTGACAGTAATACTGTCTTGTACGTCCGCTGGCTTGTACGTCCGTAATATATCTTTAATTTTCTCTGGCCGTAATACTGGCTTGTATGTGGCTGTAATATGCGTCACTGTATTGTGTACCTTTAATTTCCTCTTGCAGTAATACTGGTTTGTATTTCCATAAAACGCCTCTAACTTTCTCTTACAGTAATATCGTGCATTGCACCGTGCCCCGCGCATGCGCACTTCACCAGAAGACACACACACATGGACACCTGGACGCACACAGGGATTTTATTAAAGAGGATATATATATATAAGTTAGAACTTGGAAAGGAACTGATTTATTGTTTACCAGGAATACATGTGGCAAACGATGGCCATCTAAACCTGTCCTATGTTTATATGAGTTAGGACTGCTGCACCATTACTGTGTTATTAATTACTTCAAATATCATTTAGCTGCAGGTTGATAACATCAGTTTTTTAAAATAATAATATGTAGATAATGTTGTTCAATTAATTCAGTCTTATATGTGCTAACATAATTGCTTTCCCATTCCATTTATTCCAGAGAAGTGATCTTTTTTGTTTTTTATTAGTTAATTGACCTAAAGTAGCAGGAGAAGGGTACTGCTGTGTGGGCTATTTGTGCATGGTCTTCGCAACATCTGGTTGACTTGCATTGGGCATGCAAGTGGCTGTCAGATGAATAAAAGAATATACAATACATATGCAATATACATATACATACTGTGGCAGGTGACCAGGGACCTTTCCCCACCGGCAATATCTCCCCTGGGTGCAAGAGGGCAGCCCCCCTGGATTTCATCAGGGGCCACAGATACAGAGCTGGGGAGCTTAACCCTGTGGGGACCCATGGCCACCACCAGGGGGTGCCCAGACGGTCCTGGAGCCCTGGAGGACAACACTTCCACCACACCAGGAACTGTGTACGCCCAGAGTGCATCCGGGTGCAAGGGCAATACTTCCACAACACTAGGAAGTGCTGTCAGAAGACCATCACTGAGCACCTGGAGCACATCTGAGGCGGGATAAAAGGGGCTGCCTCACTCCATTCGAGAGGCCGGAGTCGGGTGGAAGAGGATGGAGCTTGCGAGAGAGGAGTGGAAGCGGCTGAAGGAATAAGGACTGAGTACATTATGGTTTGTGTGTGCTATTGTGTGTTGTGTCACAAAATAAAAGGTACTGTATGTGTATTTTGGACATCATGAGCCTCAGTGTCTGTCTGTCACAATAGATAACGTAAATGTAAAGTATTACATGTAGAAAGTAAAAATGTTAAGTTTGAGTACATAGTGGGAGGTGGGGGAGTGGTCTGAAAATCAAAAGTTCACCTTATGAGAAGAATTTAGGATTAGCGGTGGACTCGAAATTATCAACTGCCAGATAGTGTTCAGAAGCCATTAAGAAAGCTAACAGAATGTTACGTTATATAGAACGATGTGTAGAGGAGAAGTCCAAGAAGGTTATGCTCAAGCTTTATAATGCACTGGTGAGGCCTCATCTGGAGTACTGCATACAGTGTTGGTCTCCAGGCTTCAAAAAGGATATAGCAATGCTAGAAAAAGTCCAGAGAAGTGTGACTAGACTGATTCTAGGGCTACAGGTGATGAATTAGGAGAAAAATTGAAAGAGCTGAATCTTTTCAATTTAACTAAGAAGATTAGGAGGAGATATGATTGAAGTGTTTAAAATCATGAAGGGAATTAGTAAAGTGGATTAAGACCGGGTCATTTGCACAAATATTAATAACTTTTTCATCACAAAGAGAACCATAGAAACATGGAATAAGTTACCAAGTAGTGTGATAGACAGTAGCACTTTAGGGTCTTTCAAAATTTTTAGAAGAAATAAGCAGATAGGACTGGCGAACTTTGTTGGGCTGAAGTCCTGTTCTTGTGTAGATTGTTCTAATGGGGGGATGGGTGAATTGTTTCTTGTAGACAGACAGACAGACAGACAGACATGGGCTTTTGCAATAGATGCTTTATATGTGAATAAACCTAAAAAAGGGTTCAAAAGTAGTTGGCATAAAAACATAATAGAAAATAGGCATTAAAACAATAACCTCAAAACTGGAAATGGGGTGACCGCCTCGAAAGGAAGGTAATGTGAAATGGACAACAAGAGGTTTAATATGCTGTCAATACAAGCATGAACTGGAAAAAAATCATATAATTAAATACTTATTTGAGGGAGTTATTAAGTTTATTTGGGAGCAAAAAAGTGTTTCTTTATGGAGTCAGTTGTTTATGTACTCATCGCTGTTATAGGCATTTTATTAATTTATGTTTGTTTCATAAAAAATGTTTTCTGTCTCTATGCAGATCACATTACTTCAAACTTTTTAGCATATGTACTCATGATAACATTTTTTGACAACACATACTGATAGCCCAAACTATTTTTGGAGCTTTGTCTTACATTTTTCTTCCTTAACATCATCACTAATTTAAAGGTATTTCTTTCTTAATGCTCATTTTTGTTAAGTGACCTAGCATGGTCTGAAAAATCTCAAAAATGTAACATCACATTAACAGTTGTCAAACGGGTCAGACAAGGGTTCAAGGGTTAGGATGCCAGCCCGACAATCCCCTTTTAATTGAAACAACAGAAAGAAAATGTAATTAAAAATGGTAACAGCATTCACCATTCTCTTTCTTTGTGTTATCTGACTGACTATATACTGACTTGCAGAGCTTTGTTCTTTTCAGTGTTGGGTCCCTAAATGAATATCTGTCTTTGACCAGTAGGCGAAATATAAAGGAAACATCCCTGAAGGGGCAGGGCTTTGGCTGAAAGCCAGTGCATGGTCACAGGTTGTCTGAAATGTAACTTCATCATTTTTATCTGACAGCACCATCTCTTGTCCCAGGGTGGAATTGCTTGCCTCAACAAATCTCTAAAAGTGTCCTTTAAGCACACATGTGTGACTGAGTGTTTCAAGTCATTTTGAAATGTTAATAAACAACCAGCTAAAGTCTAATATAAAGCATTTGCATAAGTTCACATGGTTTATATTTTACTTTATTCATTTCTGTATTGTTAGGGTATAGTACATCAAGAAGTTATGCAAAATTACTTTTGTCATATATTTGTGCTGCAGTGTGCCTTCCAACAAGGGATTTTCAGGGAAAGAGATCACACCAAGATGACAGAGAAAAGAGGACCATAGTTGTTAGAATGCATCTGTTCCTACTTTTATAGGTAAACAGTCACCAAAAATGGTAAAAACTGTAAATGCTGTTGGTGACCAAGAAAGTATTATGCTTAACAGTATAAGTGGAACCTTTGGGTACTGGCTGGAAATCAATCCAACCCCTACAGGGTACATGATCACAGTTAACTTTTTAGAGAATATGCATCCTAGGAACAATCTTCCATGAGTAGACTCCTTTAAATACAAAGGACTGCCAAGATCGATGTGGTCTCAAAGGCTATGAAATGGTACATTCATTTGGTGACCATGATATTTTATTCATTCATCAACACCAAAGCCTTAGAATCACCCAGATGTTGTGCCAGGTTGAAATTTAAAGGCCACCGTTTACCAATACAGAGCAGTCTTGATTTGGTGTTGGTGGGGTTTGGAAAGCACTCACTAGTAAGAGGTAGACAGGGAAAAGCTAAAAGAAGAGTAAGATGGGATGACAGAGACAAAGAGATCTGGTGTGCTGTTAGGAGCTGCAAAAAACGGAAGCCACCTGAAAGACAGTGCAACAATTTGTAAAAAGTTGTTACTTTAAATTATTTATTTTAATACTTTGTGTTTTCATGCTGTTGATCTCTAAATTTTCAAATAAAATGTAACTTAAAACAATGTATCTTGACATTAGTCATGATGTGGAGGGTGCAAGGAACAATCAGAATAAAAATTAGTTTATATATATATATATATATATATTTTGAATTTTACTGTTAATTTTGACAGACTAATATTATGCAAGAGCTAGGCAAAACTATGATCAAATAGTATAAAGGCATGGGTCATAGCCAGTAAGTTATTCAGAAACAATATATATTTTTATACTAGCAATCTGAACTGAAAGTCAGAAAAGAGAAGGAACGAAAACCAGAAGTATCCACCATAATTGACCATTTTAAAGCAAGGAGAAAAACTATAATTCAATGGCAGGGGTAGAAGAAAATAAAAGAAAAATTAATTTAGTTGGTCTTGTTAGTTTGTCAGACACAGATGCTTGAGACAGCTGCTTCCTGAGAAAATTATTTTGCTGTCATTGATTTTACTTTCTCTGAGACATAATGCATTTTAAAATCTATTTTACAGAGTACACTGTGTCTCCAAAAATATTAGCCATATTGATCAAAAGCGCAATCAAAACCAAAATGAGTAAGGCATTACAGCATGGCTCAAGCAAAGGTACACACTGAGGAAACAATTTTAGATTCTGACATGCCCACCCTTAATTAGTAAGGCATCTGACTACCATGCCTTACAGTACATTCAAAGGTGACAGACAGAAGCCCGATTATCTTGGACAACAAAATACTGTTGTCCAACCCTGTGTAACTCTCCAGTAAGTGGCTGTAATGTATCATCTGTATGACTGTAGACCTGTTCTTTTGATTTTGATCTAGCATAATTAAGTCAGAACAGTAAAATTTCCCTGGAGAGCTCTATGCCCACTTAATTACAGATAAAACATTCTCTGAAATATTTGCACAACACAAAGGCTTATCTACATCTTTGTAAGCCCTTGTGCAGATAATGCCCTCAGATTCCTTGGCCTGAACCGTTGTATCTTTTCTTTACGTGCATTTTTGTTGTACTACTTACAGAGATCATGAATATCTTTAACACTTAAACACTACAATTTGATGTATACACACTAATGATGAATAGGCTGATTCATATAGCACTTACTGTACATACTGTATTTGATCTTAGAAGTAGCAGGTAAGCCAAAATGATGCTCTTAGAGTTGTTGTCTGTTGGAGTTAGTGTCCCCATATAGGATACTTGTGCCTCCTAATTACATAAGTTTAAAATTGCTGTGACATACTTGTTTACATTATTAATGGTTAAAATGGTGTGTATATTGGTTGAATACTGTTTTACATTATTAGCCAGATATTAACAGTTAATTATCTTTTATTCCATCTGGTGTCTTGACATTGCCCTTGCATACATTTCTAGCTTATTTTCTATTCATCCAAAGGATGGTGCATCATTTTGTTTTTCTATGCCAGTGATGGTGTGGTCAACTCCATCTTTAAGTAAATCAGGAAAAGTGTGTACTTGGGGTAGCCAGCTTTGCTTGTTTCCACTGTATTACACAGAAAATCCTTTACAATTTCAGACATAGATGCCCACCCCAATGATCTGAAATGTATCGTCAATTATTAAATTTTGAACCACCTACATTTTGAACTGAATTTAGGTAGATCTAGGACCAACAAACTGAAATATGGAATAAGGAAGTATACATATCATCGAAGACTGTAGGGGACTTCAAGGGGATTTCATTTAATACACTCTCTCAAGTTAAGAAGCAACTCTTTGCAGTTAGAAGAATCAAAGTGGTATTTTTGCATAGTGATATTCTGTCTTGAGTGCAGCATCACATGTGGTTCTTTTCCGTGAGTACAGTACAGTATACTATTCACATTTGGACTCAAATGCCACACAGCATTATTCTCATTCGAGCAATGCCTCCAAAAGGAAATAATGCTGCCCCAGTTTCAGTGATGTAGGTGGCATTTGTTGTTTGCAGATTAGTGATTATTGAAGCTCTTACTGATTATTAATACAATGCACTATCTTGTGTGTCATGGCTCCCCTGTAAAAAAACATCTCAATGGAGTCAGAAAAAAAAGAAAGAGCAGAATGTTATTCATCTGTATATAAAACTGGATGTGATCAAATGGTTGAATGAAGGATTGTGCAACAAAGAGTTGTTAAAGGTGTTTATTTATTATCTATTGAATTTATTTAACACATGTAACGTTCCATACATTCAAGTCAAACTTATCAAAACTAAATTCAATTCAACCCCCACCCATGAGAAAGAGAGAGAGGCCAACAGCCAAAGTAAAACTTTTGAGAGTAGTGTAGAGGGAAAGGAGTCTTTCTCCCTAATATAAGTGCTTAATCTAAAATATTATTAATTAGATCCTGCCAGGTTTTAAAAAAATTTTGAACAGATCCTCTAAGAGAAAGTTTGATTTTTTCCAATTTCAAATAGTATATAACATCAGTTACCCACTGACTTAATAGAGATGGGTTAGGATTCTTCCAATTGAGCAAGATAAGTCTATGTGCCAATAATAAAGTAAAGGCAATTACAATTTGTTTGTCCTTTTCCACTTTAATTGCATCTAGGAGTACAGCAAACACAGCAATTAATGGATTAGGAGTGATTGTGACACCAAGGCTGTTTGATAGGCATATAAAAAATTTTGTCCAGAATGATGTTAATTCGGTACACGGCCAAAACATGTGGCCTAGTGAGGCTAGAGCTTGATTGCAACGTTCACAGTTTGGATCTTGCCCCTGGAGACATTTTGGACAATTTTAAACAAGATAGATGTGCTCAATGAAAAATTTTAAGTTGAATAACTAAATGCTTTGTGCATATGGAGCTAGAGTGAATTCTGTTCATGGCTGCCTTCCACTCCTTTTCTGAAATGTTGAGTAAGAGATCCTTTTCCCACTGTACTTTGGGGTCTTTAAAAGGAAAGGACTTTAAATTGTTTTTTTATTTTATAGAAATGCTGTCCACGTCGTCAAGACTAATCAATATCTCTTTTGGAATAGAAATACTGTAGGTTGGAGGTGAGGCAGATTTTGTTTAGCAAAGTTTCTAATTTGGAGAAAGTGGAAAAATTGTGTTGATGGGAATCTAAATTTAGAGTGTTATTGTTCATATGATGCAAAGACATTATTTATATACAAATCTCTAAATTATTTAATCCCATATGTTTTCCAAACATTATAAAGTGTGTACGTTTTGAGAGGATGGAAAAAGGTGGTTATCATGTAGAGGAGCCACAGATAAAATATTCTTTAACTTGAAGTGTTTCCTACGTTAGTTCCATATTCTGAGTGAATGAAGGACAATTGGGTTGTCAGTATATTGACGATACCTTCTATTTACTGGTGTACCAAGCAAGGAATATAAAGAGGTACTGCAGGATTTAATTTCTATTGCAGACCAAGCTAGTGTGTGTTCATTTGTTTGTGTTAGTGTCCAGATTTTTATAGCTTATATGTTTGCTGCCCAGTAATAAAATTGAAAATTAGGTAGAGCCATGCTGCCTTTTGAATTAGGTTATTGTAGGGTCACCCTTTGGATGTGTGGATATTTCGAATCCTAAATAAATGAGGTTATGATTGAATCTAATTTCTTAAAAAATTTATTTGTTAATGTTCAGTATATGGGGATGTTCTGAAATAGAAACAGAAGCTTAGGGAGGATATTCATCTTGATAGTATTCATTCTCCCTCCTAAACTAAGATGGAAGGTAGACCATCTATGCACGTCTTGTTAAATTTTGTCCATGCAAATAGCAAAATTTTGTTGTAATATAGCTTTATATTTACTTGTGATGTTTATCCCTAGATATTTAAACTGATCTGCAATGATAAAAGGGAAGGCGTCCAATCTAATGCTGTTTGCTAGAGAATTAAATGGAAAAAGCACAGTTTTCTTCAAATTAATTTGGAGTCTAAATATCTTCTGAAATTCTGTTAGTACAGTTACATCTGCAGGCCCTGAATTTTGTGTGTCTGATATATACAGTGCCATGTCATCTGCATATAGTGATATTTTTTGTTCATGTCCTTCTCTGATGCATTTCTAAAGTGAGCAGCCAATGGTTCAATGCCGATTGCAAATAGCAGTGTTGACAAGGGGCATCCTTGTCTAGTACCGCATTCTAGCTTGAAGTAATCTGAGATAGTGTTGTTAATACAAACTGAAGCTTCTGGACTGGTATACAGTAGTTTGATCCATGTACGTATGTTAGGGCCAAACTGAAATGTATCCAAAGTGGTGAAAAGGTAATCCCATTCAACCATATCAAATGGTTTTTCTGCATCCAAAGATAATAAGATCTCTGGAGTGTTGGACTTTATGGGTGAATATATTACATTAAATAGACGACAGACATTGGAAGCCAAATGTCCACCTTTAATAAGTCTGGTTAGGTTTTGTGATATTACTGAAGGGAGCTTTCTCTATCCTTCTAGCTAGGACTTTGGAGAGTAACTTAACATCGTTAATCAGAAGTGAGATTGGTCTGTATGATGCACATTGTAATAAGGCCTTATTTTTCTTAGGAAAAACAGTAATTAATGCTTGGCAAAAAGTATGATGTAAAATTGTATTGTCTCTGGCTTCTCTAAAAGTTGCTAATAAAAGGGGAGATAACTTGATTGAAAATGTTTTATAAAATTCATCAGGGTAGCCATCAGGACCTGGGGCCTCATGCATAACGGCGTGCATAGAATTCACACTAAAACATGGTGTACGGACAAAAGTGGAAATGTTCGTACACACAAAAAAATCCAGATACATAAATCTGTGCATTTGCCAACTTCTATGTTCTATCGCTCCATAAATCCCGGTCAGCGTGAAAAGTAATGCACATGCACACACCTCCTGCCACTCCCCAACTCCTCCCAGAGTTTCGCCCTCTAATGTTTGGGTGACTTCACTGTAATTGCAAAACACATATAAATATGTATAAATAATCAGAAATATATAAAATTAAAAATAAACAAAAATATGCCAGAGAAACTATAACATAAATTTGTGGCAACTGTAAAAGTAAATAAATGGATCAACTTAAAACACAAAAAGTCAAAATACAAAGTGAAAGTTCTAACGCTAAAGCCATCTTTGAAACACCTTTAAGCTTCCGCTAATATCCAGAAACGATGAAAAATAAGTAAAGGGATCCAAAGCTAAGATATTTTGCAGTACAAAGATGCTAAGATTTGCATTGAGTGTGAAGAGGATTGACAAGATTAGAAATGAGTACATTACAGGGTCAGCTCAAGTTGGACAGTTGGGAGACAAAGCAGAAAGGCGAGATTGCGTTGGTTTGGACATGTGCAGAAGAGAGATGCTGAGTATATTGAGAGAAGGGTGCTAAGGATAGAGCTGCCAGGTAAGAGGAAAAGAGGAAGGCCTAAGAGAAGGTTTATGGATGTAATGAGAGAGGACATGAAGGTGATGGGTATAACAGAGCAAGATGTAGAGAACAGGAAGATATGGAAGAAGATTTTCCGCTGTGGCCTATTGGGAGCAGCTGAAAGAAGAAGATGCTGTCATAGGCGAGTCATGATGAGGCAATATGTCACCTGTCATCATGTAACATGACCAACAACATACATAGCAACAGTAAACAAAGATTGTTACAAAATGGTGGCGACCATTCAAAATAGCACAAAATGGCATTGCCAGAATTATGATAAAAATGTAAAAAAACATAAACTATGTAAATTGTTAAATAAATAAAGCTGACTGCATACCTGAATTCCAAAGCACAGATTAGTTAGAAGAGTCAGAGAGACTTGCAAATTGGCTGCAAAAAAATCAAATTTTTTCAGCATCTGCTTATCTAAGCTTTTATGATAATTTAGTTGTAGTGCTACTTTACACCACAGAATTTGGTATTTGAAATAGAAGTGCACATGTGGTTTTGCTGTTGGAACTTTCTGTAAACAGAGAGCAGCCAGGGAAACTTTAGGAGATAGAGACATCTGAGTATTTGGTTTACCATTACATAAAGCAGAACAGTAAACTGAAAAAGGAATCTGAAGAGTCATCCCGTGCATGGAGAAGAATGGCAGACATATATGATGTCCAGGGGCCTCTTGCATAAGGCTGTGCATAGAATTCACACTAAAACATGGCCTATGGACAAAAGCGGAAATGTTTGTACGCACAAAAAAAATCCAGATGCATAAATCTGTGCGTTTACCAACTTCCACGTTCTTCTGCTATATAAATCCCGGTCAGTGTAAAAATTAACTTACATGCACACGCCTGCTGCTACTCCCCAACTCCTCCCAGAATTACGCCTCTTTAAATATGCAAATCAATATACATAGCCCTTAAGCTCAGCGTTCTGTGAAAAGGCAATGGCAAAAGCACGGGGGAAAATAGAAGAATTTCAGCAAATACCAAGTGGAGGCAAGGAAAAACATATTATTTGTTGGTTTAAACAGTGGTATAAACAACAAAAGGAAGTTGATTGAGTGACATAGAGTGTCGGAGAATCTCGAAAGCTCAAGTTCACAAAGTTGAACAGTGCCCAAAATAAAAAAGAAGTTGTCAGATATCAAAGTTGCCGTAAAAAGGTGAGTCGTAGCCCAACGTCTGAGTGTCATATGGAAGCTTATTAGGGTACAGAGAAAAGACAAAAAAATAGGGACACAGTGGGGAAAAAAGCTCGAAATGTCAACTTTAATCTCGAAATTTCCACTTTAATCATGTAGTTTATTTTGTCATTAAAGTAGAACATCATAAACTTCATCTTAAAATCGTTTAATTTACTGGTTTCTCAAATACCATTGTAACTAAAGTAGCACGTTAAATGCTTTGTTTTGTATATGTTCTTCTATGTGCTCTATGTGTGTGAATCACTACATGCTTCTTAAACGGGCTTTCTCTTCCTCCGACAGGACACAGAATCCATTACATTCATGATATTACAGCTCTCTGAATAATTTAAATACTGAGATGTATACTTGATATCATTTTTATGATGATAGGAATTAAAGCATGTATTAACATGGGAACACAATGGCGCAGTGATAGTGACGAGCTGGCGCCTTGTCCAGAGATCGTTCCTGCCTCCCGCAAGATGCGTTTTGCGCTGTGCGCTATCTTCGATTAAATAATTTATTGCAGTAGTACTGTCTCTTTCAAACATACTAACCCCCAATTCCTGTCCTTCCTTTTCTTTTCAATCATCTCTGACTCTTCAAAACTTTTAAGGAACATTGAATTATATTCGTAGTACATATTTAATTATTCCATCCATCTATCCATCCAGTGTCACGCCAGCCCCAGCAAGAATACAGAGCGAGGTAGGAACAATCCCTGAACGGAGCACCAGCTCGTCTCTAGCGCTGTGACACTGTGTCCTCACATGTTTAATTACTAAAAATATAGATTATTTAAACAATGTTAACATTTTATCTGTATGATTTAATAAACATATTTTGCTGCATTTCATCTTAAAATGATATCATCATCATATGTAAATACACGCTAAAGTGGCTCAGGTTGTGCAATATTATAACTGTATTGCAAGTTTACAGTGAGGTAATTGTACTTATAAGTACAAACAGTTCTACAAGGAACACTTACTGGACTGATTGATTGCATTTACAGTTGTTGGGATAAAAGTGTTTCTGAACCGCGAGGTCAATACAGGAAAGGCTCTGAAGCATTTGCTGTATGGGAACAGTTCAAATAGGCAGCATGGCTGAGGCAGCGTGTGCTAGATGCTGTATACTGATAATTCTCTTTCCAATCAGCTGCTGTACAGCTGTGATTCCACACTCGGATACAGTGATATAAATACTCTGAGTGGTGCAGTAAGAGTAATATGGAAAAAGATGATCCACTGTGGCAACCCTAATGGGAGCAGCTGAAAGAAGAAGAAGGTGCATTGAGAGTAACAATGCTAAAGCAGCTATGGTATTTGGAATAGTTTAGCCATTCCGTGGACCATTATATTGTTACGGGGTAATTACAATCAGATGCCTTAAACTAATAAATGATATGCGGTTAATTTCAGTGTATATGATAAAGCTGCATCAGGGATGTGGATCTAAAAAAGAAAGGGGAACCACACTGGAACAAAAGCACTTCTTTGATGCTGGGTGCAGCCAGTTTGCAAAACCGAGCAGAGAACTTGCGTACGCCACGGTTTGAGCTAGCGTGAAAATGTGCATGGCTTTATGCCAAGTTTAGATTTTATACATCGCGATTTGAGCGTGGGACTGGGCGTATGCAACATTTTTGTGCGTACGCACCGTTTATACATGAGGCCCCTGGTGTTTCCCACTCTGAAGTGAGTTTATAGTGTCTAGTAATTCTGATAGTGTCAGAGGTTTATGCAATTCCTCTGCACTGAGAGAACCTAGCTGTGGTATCCGTAATGTATCAGAAAATGCATTAGATTGTGTCTTGTATTCTTTAAACTGAGTAGAATATAAGGACTTACAATAGTCTCTAAATGTATGCATTATATTTTTATGGCCAATGATTCAATCTCTGTCTGTGTTGGTGATTAATGATATTGCATTGCAATCTTCCTGCTTGTAGATTTGTTGAGCTAAGATCTTATTAGCCTACTCTCCATGTTCATAGTAATGATGTCAATTTAAAAATTAGCTTTTCTGTTTCTTTTGTTGTCAGAAGGTTGAGTTCTGATTGCAATTCCTGTCTTTTCCTAACAAGTACCTCATTTGGAGACCTGGCATGTTCTTGATCTATTCTGGTAATTTCAGTGATTAACTCTGAGGCCTACTTGGTTTCCGGTTTATTTTTGTGGGAGAGATATGAGATAATCTATCCTCTTAAAAATGCCTTCAAAGTTTCCAAGAGTATTCATATAGAAACCTCTGAGGATGCGTTTGTCTCTAAAAAAAAAAAATCAATTTACTTGGATATAAAGTCTGTATAGTTCTTGTCTGCTAATAACGGGGTCAAGACACCAGCTGCGAGATGACTATGTGGGGCATAGTGATGTCAGCTCCATGATCAGAGGGGCATGGTCGGAGATAACAATAGCGTCGTATTTGTAAGATTTGATCGCGGACAAGAAACTGTTATCTATAAAGAAATAATTGATTCTTAAGTAACAATGTACTGGTGAGAAGAAGGAATATGCTCTTAAGTATGTATTTAGAAATCTCCATGGGACTGATAAGTTATGATCAATTAAAAAACTGTGTGATTATTTTTACAGTGTTGGATGTTGTTGCAGCTGTAGCTGAAGACCTATTCAGGTCTGTATTTAAAACACAATTAAAGTCTCCGGCCATTATAATTTTGTGAGTGTTCAGATTAGGAATCTATGCAAATACATTTTGGATAAAGTCTCTATCATCAACATTGGGTGCATAGATATTTATCAAAATCACATTGCAACATCTGATACTGCAAATGAAATTGTTCTGTGAATTAAGATTCACAAAAATCCAGTTTTCTTTGTATAGCTGGAGTGGAATATTTGGTCAGTCCAGTCTCTTTGCAACCAAAACTGATCCTTACCGATTAAGTGAGTCTCCTGTAAAAAGACTATCTTGGCGTTTAGACCTGTTAGGTGAGAGAATACTTTCTTTCTCTTTAATTTGTGATTAAGACCTTTGACATTCCAGCTCACAAAGTTCACTGTTTGGTCATAGAGACATTGCTTCGAAACTGTTGTTGTAATTTTATAATCTTAAATTAAGGTTGTACATTATTGCATATGATAGCTTTAACCTTAACTTCCAATATTGCCAAGAGTTATGGCTATAAAGGCTATTGTTGTGTTGGCACTTACAATTGTGGGGATGAACAGGATAGATCAGAAATAGCTTGCTCTCTTTCTCTCCTCTCCCAGACCCCATTTTCCATCACCAAATGAGCCTAAATCACACTTCACGAAGTCCCATTCCCCTGACATGCCTAGAGACAGAGCACATCCAGAACAAAACAAGTCCCAAGCAGTGGTGTAGAAGGAATAAAGTAGAGATATCTATTGGCAATACATTCCAAATACTTTAAACCTAGAATATAATCTTGAACAGGGTATGATGTTAAACAGTACCCATGGAGATGCAGATAATACAATACAATAATAATACAATAAACCAGTGTGATGATAAACAGTCCCGTTTTGGAAAAAAAATTAAAAATGTATACATATGTATAAAATATGAATATACACATACATACGCACACATATATGTAACTATATATATATATATATAATATATATATATAATATATATTGTGAGAAGCTGCCCGGACACAGACAGACGGACACCATGTTAACATCCACCACATGTTTATTATACATAATTTACAGTCCAATAAAGTGCACAACCCACTGCCTCAAGCACCAAACTCCCCCAAAGTCCAGGCCTCTCTCAGTCTCTGCCTGCTCTTCAGGCCGCCTCCACTCTCCTGCACACAAACCTTGTCCACTCCTCACCCAACTCCAGTCCTCCTTTGCAGGGAGGCGGCCCCTTTTATAAGTACCCGGATGGGCTCCAGGTGATCCCCGACACTCCCTAGACACTCCCCTGTGTGGCGGAAGTGTCGGCTGTGTTCCCGGAAGCCCTCCGGGTGTTCCCAGTCTTCTTCCCCCCAGCACTTCCTGGTGTGGCGGAAGTGTTGGGGTTCTGGGTCCTTCAGGCATGGGGGCACCCCCTGGTGGAGACCACGGGCCCCTACAGGGTTGGGCTTCCAAGCCCTGCACCCGTGGCCCCCAAAGGAACCAGGGCGGTCGCCCCCTCGTGGTCTGGAGGAGGCATAAGCCCTCCTCCTGTCTTCCTGGGCGTCCCGGCTGGGTGCCACGCCCAGCCGCATGCCACATTATATATTTATAAACATGGTATATGCACAAACATGTAGATACATGTACAGTATCCATACACATATACACATACATACACACACACACATACATACAAATAGAATTATAATTGAAATTAAAACGTTAAAGTAGCAGAGAAGGAAATAAAATGTATAATTACAGCCAAAGTCTCACTGCAAATAGGCCAAACTGCAGGTACAGTCTTCTTTGTCTTGCCAGGATACAATGTGATTCACAAACATATTTAAAAAAGAGTTGGGATCAATTTTTTTAGCTCTTTTTCCGCTTCATCCAGAGAACTAAAAATGTAGAACTTGCCTTGAATATCCACTCTTAATTTAGCAGGATACAAGAGGCTGTACCTAAATTCAGCTTTGCGTAATTGCTGTTTAATGCTGTAAAATGTGGCACGTTTAGCAGCTGTTGAAGGTGAAAAATCAGGGAAAATGTGAATGCGGTTATTTTCAAATATAATCTCTTGTTTTATTCTGAGATTTTACATCAGATACATTTTAGATTGTAATTCATTGAAACATACAATGAGGCCTCTACGTTTTGAGGCGTTTCATCCACGTATGTGGTAAGCTGTTGATATCCCCATGTCTGATTTGAAATCCTCTCCAATTATCTGAGAGAGTAGTTCAGCGATGAATTTCACTGGATTTAGGGAGACCTTCAATTCTGATATTATTTCTTCTATATCTTCTATATTTCTTCCAGCACAATTAGTCTGTCTCCAGGCACTTTACATTCGGATTTAGTAGCCGTTGCTTTTTCGTCAGAGGCAGAATCCAGTTGTTCAATTATTTCAATACGAGTTGTGAACATTTGCTTAATATTTTCAAGCTGAGCATCATCTGCTCTGAATTTATTTTCAAAACTACTCACATTTTTCCTGTTTTTTTTCCTCAATTTTTTCTAGCATACCTTTAATGGTTACCTCAAAGTGATTTACTTAGATATTTCTCAGAGTCTTTAATATCCTGAAACAGCTTCACATTTGTTATGTTTATATCCTTTATATCATTTGAGATCTTCTTTATACCAGCGGTTCCCAAACTGTGGTACGGTACACGGAGCCTTTTCAGGTGGTACACATCGCGGTCCCTGAAATTTAATTTATCTGTGCAAAACCCTTTATGACAAGCCTGTTGTGAGCAAAAACCAATGAAACTGTTTAAATACAATGATACGTGAATTCCCAAATTTAGTGTGGTGTGAAATTTCGTCATCTGAATAAATAAAACCTATTATTTGAATCAGTATTTAGTTTATTTAACGCTACCATAATTCCGTTTCGCGGAAGTCAACTTCTACTTCTTCACTGTTTGAGCTTTTGGTCACTAGATGAAAGCACAACGCCGACACTATTTAGTCTTCGGTAACTCTGCCTCACAGAAACCGCTCGCGTTTGTTGTTATACGTGCACTGCCGCTGTATTGCATTGTAGTCACTAGATCTAAGCACAAAGTCTTCGGTAACTGTGTCACATACAGGCCGAAGGCAGGATTTAGTTTTGGGGTGGAATTTATCAATTTATGTACATGCACAAATTTTTTCATTAATTTTATGCATAATTTCTTCCAATTCTTTTAACTTTTATTCAGATTTTGGGGCGGTTGTAGTCAGTGTCATGAATTTGCTGTATATTACCTAATTAAGAATTACATTGCAGTACTTGTTTTTTAATTTTTTTGTTAAAAATTCGGGTGGTACGCAACACAACTTACTTAACCTCAGGTGGTACTTGACGTCCAAAAGTTTGGGAACCCCTGCTTTATACTACACTTTACCTCATTTATGTTCTCCGTGAGAGTGGTAGTTATAGCAGTAGTTATTGTGGTGATCATTGAGGCTATCTTTACCTTCAGCTCAGACTGCTCGTTTCGGTCATCTCCGAGCTCCGCAGGTGGAGTAGCAATTCCAGTTGGAGCCGGTGGCACTGGCATGCAGTGGGTAGTTGACAGCGTAGAAAATAAGGACATTTTCAGTTTCAATGTACCTTTTGGAATTGACAAGGTTTCCTGGCCAAACTCAATCACACTTTCGCTCCCACTTTTGCTCTCAGCTGGAGGTGATGCTGCGGCGTCAGGACCTGGGAGATCCATTTTTTCACCTGTCTGTTCCAGGTCAGTCTCTGCTAGGTCGTATCTTGAACTTTAGCTTGAGGCCTGTTTAGACTTAGATGAAGCTTTAGCTGTCTTTTCAGTTTCTTTCAGAGCCTTTTATCTGCTAGTCATGCTGTAATCAAAGTCCCTCAGGTTGATTAATTTCAAGATACCTCGGATGATAAAAAAAGGTAAAATAACAACGCTGCTATCGGAGTTTCCAGACATCCATCTCCCGAAATGGATGAGAATGAATGGGACAGGTTTGTTCTGGAAATTTATTATGTCTCGTAAATACTGACCAAAGACAGGTATATGTTGTTGATGTGTGCCAACACTAAAAGCTTCAATAAGTCAAGTTTGGTGTCAAATTTTCTCAGATTACATTAAGATCTACTTTTGTTCTTTTACTGAAAAATATTAATAAAATTAAGGATCTAAGAAATAAATCACTCCTCCTCAGTGACAATGCTTCCAACCTACTGATTGCGATTATATTGCCCAGATCAAGTTTCTGCTTTCAAACATAATATCTTTGCAATAGCCATAGGACTAGGGTATTACTGCAGTGCTTACGGCAAATATATCATGGAAGACTTGCACAAGAGTGACAAGGCAATAGTTAAAAAGTGTGAAAGCAATAGATGATAAAAATTCCCATTGAAAATGTTGCAAATGCAATAAATTCCTGCTGGGATGTATCTTATGGCAGTGCACAGATATGAAGAAGTCAAACTCATCGAGAATATGTAATGACACAATTCTTATTAGAGAATCTATTGAGTGCTACAGACAGCTGTACGAGTAAAAACATATGATAAGAGGAGCAGACCAGCATCTTATTGTTATTTTGTGCATCTAAATCCACCTGCTGCTACATCTGCACCCTTACCTTCAACTTTTGGTCTCTCTCATTGTCTAGTGGAATTCCAATTTTTAATGGAAGAGAAAGAGACAGAAGAAGTGGTCAATTCAGAAATGGAGTTTAAACAACTTTGCATCTTTGCCACAATTACTAACCATCCTAAAGTAATGATACCATCACCACCCCGGCCTCTTTTCTTTGTTCTCAATTTGCTCACTAAGTGTGATATTGGTAAATTTTTTTCTTGTGTTTACTGTACAGTTACTAATTTATTTTTACACTGAAATATTTTAAAATATTTTTGTGTTAACATTTTGCAGTTAGGGCGTCATGGTGGTGGAATCGGTAGCGCTGCTGCCTGTGGTGGGCTGGCGCCCTGCCCAGGGTTTGTTTCCTGCCTTGCGCCCTGTGTTAGCTGGGATTGGCTCCAGCAGACCCCCATGACCCTGTAGTTAGGATATAGCGGGTTGGATAATGGATAGATGGATTTTGCAGTTATTAAAAATTACAGTATTTTGTGAAATTATTGAATGACCATGTAATTTTGTAATTTGTTTTCTTTATTAATAACTGCTGTTTCTATGCTTGGTTTCATGTTGTTTATAGCAAAGACACCTATTATGTCATCTCATCCCACCAATTTAAGATGGTACCATGCAGCACTCAACATCCAAGTTTTTGAAAAAAAAAGTAAATCTCTTTTGTGGGCTTTAGCCTAATAAGGGACAAATACTCTTAATTTTAATTAGGGTTTATTGCTTGTTTTTTTGGTGTTTGAATTTTTGTTCTTGCTTTTTAAACTTTTGGCAATTTTTTGCGTACGAGTTTTTTTTGTGCAAATGAACCTTGGCCTGTCATACAATTTCTTCAAGCACATGGCTTTCCCATAAAAACTCATAATATACACAGAGAGAATGTGCAAACCTGACACAAGCAATGTCCAGGCAGTGATTTGAACCTGACACTCTAGAGGTGTTAGGGCACAACAGTAGCCACTGTGCTCCCCATAGAAACAGTTTTTAATTCTGATTGCATTTGGTTTATTTAGTTTATATACTACAACTATCTTTATCCTCAGATGATATAAAGGATAGCTCAGAAGTACAATATGTTCAAATAAAGTAATAAAAATTAATTAGAAGAGCTTATTATGAGAGTGCAATATGTAGATAAACTTGCATCCAATTACCTTAGCCCCAAAAGCTAAGAATATCAAAATTTCAACCCTGCAAGTAAACAAGTGTTGATTATGATATGCTGTATCGGCCACAGAACAGAAGGCTTTATAAATAGAAGAGACAGTAATTATTCTGCAGAGGCCTCAGTTTCCACATCATATATAGATACAGTATATGTGTATGGACCCTTTTAAATGAGGATGCACATGGGCATCTGAGAGTATTGTTTTTCAGACGGGAGAGATGACAATAATGCTGCAAAAAGGTGGCCCTACACCTTGCCACATATATTATTTATGTTTTGAACGCTTTCCTTTAAGAGTCAATTCTCTGATATGTCATAAAGCATTAGAGGTTATCGTGATAAAAGAAAGCTGGTATTAATATAATGTTTTTAATAATGTATTTAACAATAAAAAGGAAAAACAGTGTAATGTTATTGTTGTTAGAATTCTATATTAGGCATCACAAAGCACACAGAAAACCTGACATCCTTAATATTGATTCCCAATTTGAGTTTTATGGAACACCTTTGCTTTTCAAGCATTAACTATGTACATATGCAAAGCCTTTCCCTCTTGCTATGCTAAAAGATGAGGAGAAAGAGACGATAAATAACCAGATGGTGCAATCTGGCAGCTGACTGCAAGAAAAGGGCATCACAAAGCATAGTATTGGATGGCGTGCATTGCACATTATTATCTGAGGAAAATATAATAAGACATTAAAGAACTACTAACTAGAAGGTCATTACCTCACTGAGACAAGCCTTCTGAGAGCATTTATAGGATATAAAACCTGATTTCCAACTGCAGGAACATAATGAAATGTAAAGATGAATATCTAAAGTGAAGCTTTTATGGTGTATAATATACTGAAATTTTATGTACAGTAGAAGACTTTTACTTTTTCCTAGTATTCTTCACTACACACATCTCCCATTGAGAACAGGTAAATGTATGCGTAAAAAGACTGGGAAGTTATATTAGACAGTTTTATACAGCAGTTGTTCGTTTTTGGAATTGGAAGATTATTTTATTATAAAATTTGCTATCAGCAGTTATGCAGCACAGTGATATGGGGTATCACCAAACAGACACTGCAAAGAGTTGAATGAAGCGATGTGAATAAGGTGTTGGATGCAAATTGAGAAGATCATCAGATCCCAATTCTAGTTTGCCATGACTTTAAGCAGGTTACCTAAATTGCCAGTATTTAATATGCAAGGATAGATCGATTATCATAAATAACAATCTGTTAATAAAAGTAGTTTGGGTAAAACTGATAACAGACAATGCCATACAAAAAGAATAAAAAATTAAATTAAAACGTGCAGTTTCCTCAAACACCAATAAGTAATGGCCAAGGCACAGCAGATTGTTACAATGATTTATGCAATGATTGCACAGTATGTCAGTTTTTTCAGAATATGTGCATGAATTGTATTCAATGTAAAATGAAAATGTAAACTTGCACTATTTGTCAGAAGTTTGCAAATACTAATACTTAAAGACTACTGCTTTGGAATGAGAATTTTGTTTAAAAAAAAATAACAAAGAGAGATTGTCACAAAGGGTTGGGGCACCATGTGGAGACCCTGTTTATTATCCTTAAGTGATTACCTTGCTGTTGTCGAGGGTTTTTAAAGTGGAAAAGCTGGAAGGGGAGGATCAGATGGCAGGACTGTTGTTCTATTTCTTGGTTGCTTTCTTGACTGATGACAAAAGGGAAATCACAGTGTCATTTCTAACAATTTGCCTAGGTGTAGCCTTGAAACTCTTACAAGTAAGAAGCAGACCTTGTCTGCATATCTGACAATCTTCCCACTTCAGTTCTTGGAACGAAGAGTCTGTGAACTACCATGAACCAAAACTGTTGCAGATCCAAGTTCCATCTCGTGGCTCTGAATTTACATTTTTGGGCACCACTAATCAATATAATAACGTGTGGTCGCTGATTCACATAAACTACCCGCCCAAAAGTTGAGATGGGTGACAGCCCATTTGATGGTGAAGTTTCTCTTTCCAAGATGGCATACCTTATCACTTGTTCCAGCAGTTTCTCACTTAAGTACATTATCATTCTTGAATGAATAGTCGTACCAGGTTGTGAACTGAAGGAAATTTCTTTAAATATATAAAATGGGCTGTCTTAGAAAAGCTATTTACTTTGATGAATATATTGTTTTAAAACAACTGAATGGGAAAGATCACTAATGAATTTGACTGAAACCTTCTCCCAAGGTTTGTTTAGAGAAGGAATAGGGTACAGTAGCCCAAGTGGGCCACAAGATGTGAGTCTGACTTTATTGCAAGTCTCACATGCTTAAACACACTGTATGGAGGAACAAGACAAGACATGATAAACTGTTGGGGTTTAATGGAGATTCCTGTTTATTAGCAGCAAATCTAATAAGGGAAAAATAGAAGTGGAACTCAAGGAATTATTCCAAGGTTCTGTGATACTGTGCTTCTGTAGGCTAGGTGGCTCCAGCAGTCAAAGGCCAAGAGTGGTCTAAGAGGAAGGGACTTCTGGGGATGTTAATTGCCTTCAGGGTGATTCTCCTTCATTCTGGAGCTGGAAGAGGAAGAGAAAATAGTGCATGTGCTTTACAATGACCAGTTCCCATTATGTTTTCCTGTTTCAAGCAATGAATGCGTATGACAATACATTTTATATATCTTTCCTTATGGCAGGCCACCAATAATACCTGCAAATAATCACTAATGTGTGTAACCATATATCCTTTATGAAAATTGAATTTGCAGGTTCTTAGATACAGTTTGGTACGGTTAGGTACTGTTTTGCTATTACTCCCTGATTGAGCAGAAAATCTAGGTTTTTGGCATTGTCAGGAACTCAGGAGCTACAAAATTTCTGGAATATAGTAAAAACTAGCCAACCCGCAGTGTAGCATACGCCGCATAATTATATATTGATGGGTGAACACTTCCTAAACGACACAGTTGTCCA
Organism: Erpetoichthys calabaricus; assembly: GCF_900747795.2. NCBI lineage: Eukaryota > Metazoa > Chordata > Cladistia > Polypteriformes > Polypteridae > Erpetoichthys > Erpetoichthys calabaricus. Next base: position 204,245,433 of record NC_041397.2, read on the forward strand.
AATGGGGTGGGTTTGAGGATACGACTGTGAGTGAATGAAAAGATAGACCTCTGGAGAGAGCAACATACAATTGTCCGTGACTGAAAGCGGGATCGTCTGTGACGATGGAGGCCACGCTGGTGAAAGTTACTTCGTCAGTAGGGATAAGTGTCAGTACTTGTTCATTAAGGTGTAGCGAGTCTTCATTGTTGACGCTTAATATAGCTTGCGTACTGAGTTGTTCCGGAGTCACAGTTGAGAAACACTTTTTTAATGTCTTTTAAGCACAGGGAAAAAAATGAACATGTGAAACATCCGTAATGTAATAAGCCACCAAGAAAAGTAACATTGCAACAATGCTATCTACGATCCGATCGCTGTAAACAGAAGTGAAAAAAAATGAACATGTGAAACATCCGTAATGTAATAAGCCACCAAGAAAAGTAACATTGCAACAATGCTATCTATGACCCGATCGCTGTAAACAGAAGTGAAAACAAATTCGAGCCCAGTGCATTCTTTAACTGCCTTGTGGCGCAGTGGTAGTGCTGCTGCTTTGCAGTAAGGAGACTGTGGAAGATTGTGGGTTCGCTTCCCGGTTCCTCCCTGTGTGGATACACTTTGAATACTGAGAACACCGCTATATCAATGTAATGAAGTATTATTATTATTATTATCCTTATGCGTCCAGCCCCCTCTCTCTCGCACGTGTGTCTCTCTCTCGCGCGCGCGCCTGTGTGTGTCGCTCGCTCTCTCTCTCTGGCTCACTGCACGTGTTCCTGCAGGCATACGCCGCATAATTATTTAATGATGGCTGAACACTTCCGGAAAGACATAGTTGTCTAAAAGGGGTGGGTGTGAGGATACAACAGTAAGTGAATGAAAAGATGGAACTCTGGAGAGTGCAACATACAATTGTCCGTGATTGAAAACTGGTTTTGGCAGATACATGCATATCTTTTTGAAAGTTTGGCCCTGTGCCTTATTAATTGTCATCGCAAAGGCCAATCTAACAGGAAATTGTCTTTGTGTAAAAGTAAAAGGCAAATTATCTGCGACAAACAAACTGTTTTACACGCTGCATACCAACCCGCGGCACATTTTCACGCCGGTTTTTTAATGTTTTTTAAGCAGAAGGAAAAAAATGAACATTTGCAAAATCCGTAATTTAATAAACCACCAAGAAAAGTAACATTGCAACAATGCACGCTACAAACCAACATACAATCATTGTTCAGTACACACTGCCTGCTCATGTGCCCGCCCCCAACTCCTCACCTGAGTCATTGTCGTCTGTGCACCTCTGAGCCACGCTGTCTTTTCATTGTTCTTTGCGGTCTTTTCTATATATAATCCACCAAGTCATCCGACCATGGTAGTAGCGAGGGTGGGGGGAGGGGGGATGCGTACAAAGGGCAGCGACGTAATCAGTGCGAGCGTATGACCCACACTTACTGGGTATTCCTCGTTCATGGGGAACAATTGCAAGCCCTGGTCCCCATTACGAATGGAGTTCAACGGCTTACCCACACCTGTCGGCGCCAGGTAGACACACGTTGATCCATTCAGTGTAGCACACATGCAGTACCGGTTATCCAAGGGAATCACAGACCTGTTAAATGCTCAAAATCACATGGCTGAAAGCCACTTGTCCCTCTAAGAAGTTGGATGCCGACCGCTTGGCGATCGCATCACTATTTAGCAGTAGGGAGTCTCATTCGTTTCCGGAATTAACCAGACTAATCGCTCCACCAACTAAGTATGGCCATGCAACACCACGCACAGAATCGAGAAAGAGCTATCAATCTGTCAATCCTCTCTGTGTCTGGGCAGGGTGAGGTTTCCTGTGTTGAGTCAAATTAAGCAAAATTTGTGTGTGGTGAGTTGTTGCGTCCGGGCACATGAGTAGGCACTGTGAATGCCTTGAGAGCGTGGGTGGACGCGTGCCGGGGAATAATGAGTATCTATATATCTTCTTAGATATAGACAGCGTCTGATAGTTGTGATGGTTTTACACTCCAGTACATTGTGGTGAACGCTGGTAACAGTCAGGCGGGCGGACGGGCAGGCGTTCTTGTCCCATGCTCTTAGAGTTGGTGGGCATGTCTCTCTATCGGTTCGAGTTGTTGGGCGGTGCTCTGTCGTTTGTATCCCATGGTCGGACGACTTGGTGGATTATATATGGAAATACAGCCGAAACCGAAAAGAATAATGAAAAGTCAACGTGGCTCAGTGGTGCATGTGTACTGTAGCAGAGACGAAAGCGAGTTGGTGAGTTGTTGCGTCCGGGCACATGAACAGGCACTGTGAATGCCTTGAGAGCATGGGAAGACGCGTGCTCGAGTTGGTGGGCGTGAGTTGGTGGGCTGGGCTTTGTGAGTTGACTGACATGGCTATTTTTTGCATATCCCATGGTTGTCTTCCGGCAGTGTGAATGCCTCGAGAGACAGGGTGTCCTTGTTTGGTGAGTTGTTGCAGTTTGTGAGTTAAAAGCTGCGATGGTTTTACACGTTTGGTGAGTTGTTGTAGTGTGTGAGTTAAAAGCTGCGATGGTTTTACACGCTGGTAACAGTCAGGCGGGCGGGCAGGCAGGCGTTCTCATCCCATGGTCTTAGAGTTGGTGGGCGTGGCTCTGTAAGTTGTCGGCGTATCCCATCATCTTAGCATTGGTGGGCGGGTCTCTGTGAGTTGGCGGGAGTGGCTATATCGTGCGTGTCCCTACTCATTTCATCTCCTGGTACATTTTCATAGTTTTCTCCAAGCAGACATACTGTATTTGCCAGAGAAGATTAGAACAATCTATGAATTCATAGCAGCACTGGAAAAAGCCTAGAGAAGAGCCACTGGGCATATTCCAGGGCTACATGGGATACGTAATCAGGAAAGATTTAAAGAGCAAAGTGAGATTAGGTGATGACATTAAGTCCTACGTACTCCTTAAAGTGACAGCTCTCCCCAGAAACTGACTAGCCAAATATTCCCTTAAATGGGCAATGAAGCCCAGTTCCTCTTAATCATGATCTGCAGAAGGATCAATATATGTCAGTTATCCCTATTTTCACCATCAAACGGTGTAAAAGGAATAGACTCAACACACTTAAAAAGGTTTGGGGCACCCACCCGTCTATTATTCCTGGCTGCAAAAGATTCTTGTTTGAATACAGAGATGTTCTCGATACCGAGTCCAAAACAGAACTGTCATTTGGTTCGTCAAGTTTTAAGGGATAGGACTGGAAGTGATGTAAGGGAACCGGAAGTGATGTTCTTCAGTAGTCAGAGTAGGTGCCAGAAGTGATAATCTTCTAGTGATATTCTTCTGGACGTCAGGACCGGAAGTGATGTCATCTGTTTTAAATCAGACAGGTTTTCCTGCGGCTGGTCTGTAGAGATAACAGGAGAAGGTTTAGTGCACCCCGCCAGCCCCTGGCCTGGCATGGAATTACCTTTGCTTGGTCCGTACAACATCTTCATAGTCGCACGTGTGTGACATGGCCCCCCCCTCAGCCCAGACCCATTGGGTCGGGCGGACTTGTCAGAGTAGTCGTGGCTTCGAGAAAGGGCATCAGCATTGGTTTGCAGTACACCACGGGGGTAAACGCCTGAATACTTATAAGGCTGTAGATCTAAAAACCACCTTGTGACGCATGGATTGGACTCCCTATGCAAGGCCATCCACTGTAATTGCGCATGGTCTGTTACAAAAGTGAATTCACGCCCCAAGAGGCAATATCTCAGCTGAGTAATCGCCCATTTAATAGCCAAAGCTTCCCGCTCCACTGCCGCATACCTGGTTTCACGATCCAGCAGTTTCCGGCTTAGGAACATAATGGGGTGTTCAACCCCAGCGACACTTTGGCTCAACACGGCTCTAAAACCTGTGTCTGAAGCGTCCGTCTGGAGGTTGAAAGGCATAGAAAAGTCAGGTGCTTTCAATATAGGAGCAGACATAAGGGCCATTTTCAGGTCACTTAATGCAGCCTCTGATGTCTCATCCCATACCACGTGATTAGGTCTCCCCTTCTTTGTGAGGTTTGTCAAGTGTGTTGCTCTCTCAAAAAAAACGGGGTACAAACCGGCGATAGTAACCCGCTAAGCCGAGAAAGGCCTGAATTTGCCTCTTGCTTATCGGACAGGGCCAATTCAAAATGGCATCTATTTTAGAACACTGTGGCCTCACCATATCCCGACCCACTAGATAACCTAAATATTTGGCATTGATCAACCCAAAGTAGCATTTCTTTGTATTAATACGAAGACCAGCTTTTGCAAGTTACCGCAATATAGCTCGAACCTGCTGTAAGTGTTCCTCCCATGTGTTGGAATATATGACAACGTCATCCAAGTAGGCAGCACTATATGAATTATGAAGATGGAGCACTTTGTCCACCAGACGTTGGAATTTCACAGGTGCCCCATGTAATCCAAATGGGAGAACACGATACTGCCAGTGTCTGCTAGGGGTGCTAAACGCTGTCTTTTCCTTAGCAGAGTCCGTTAAGGGGATCTGCCAGTACCCCTTAGTCATATCTAAAGTAGTCAAGAATTTAGCGTTACCTAGCCGCTCGAGGAGGTCGTCCACTCGCGGCATTGGACAGGCATGGAATTGGGAGACTTGGTTAAGCCGACGGAAGTCATTGCAGAACCTTCAACTTCCATCAGGCTTACGGACCATGACAATAGGACTGGACCAGGAACTATAACTTTCCTCAATCACACCAAGGTCCAGCACCACCTCAAGGACAGACAGGATAACTACTTTGAGCTCCTGTCATTGTTGGCGAGTCAGATTATCTCCTAAATTAAGGTTTAATTTATGAGCAAAGAGAGAGCGGGGCTGTCCGGAGGAGGACTCGAGATCCCTGTCCTTCCACGGTTTCAACAGATTGACATGATAAATCCGTTCGCTGGGACGATGATTCAGTTGTTTCACCAAATAATTGACCAGTCCCTTCCTCTCCTTAATTTCATAGGGGCCTTGCCAATGAGCCAGTAATTTATTCATATGTGTTTTCAATATAGATCTGATCTTTTCAAATATATCGCGTAATCGTGCGATATATTCCAATATATTTGTTGACGGGAGGGCCTCTTCCTCCCAGCCTTCTTTAAAATGTCTAATATAGCCCAGGTTGTCGTCCATATAGTAATTCAAAAGGTGAGAACCCCATGGAGGCTTGTGGGACTTCCCGATATGCAAAAATGACGAGGGGGAGGAGCTCATCCCAGTTCCTTCCGTCCTCGTTGACTACCTTACGTAACATTTGTTTGAGAGTTTGATTGAACTTCTCTACAAGACCGTTGGTTTGAGGATGATATACCGAGGTTTTTAAATGTTTTATTTAAAGTAGCTTGGCAGTCTCCCTGAACATCTGCGACGCAAAAGGCGTCCCTTGATCTGTCAGGATTTCCTTAGGGATGCCGACACGCGCAAATACCCCTACTAATTCCCATGCGATAGCTTTTGAAGTAGCTGAGCGCAGCGGAACAGCTTCCGGAAACCGGGTAGCATAATCTACTAGGACCATTATATATTTATGACCTCTGGCTGAGGGTTCTAGGGGTCCTGCTATTTTAACCCCAATACGCTAAAAAGGGACATCTATTAAGGGTAATGGAACTAGAGGAGCACGGTCCCTCCTAGGAATTTGCCTCAACTCCAGACAGGATGTACAAAAGTGGCAGACCTCCTCATTAATTCTGGGCCAAAAGAATCTGAGCTTAATCTGCTCAAGTGTTTTTTCGGGTCCCAAATGGGCTCCCAGGAGATGGGTATGTGCTAGTTCACAGACTTGTCGCCAGTAAGTCCGTGGTACTAACAATAGTGACCTCATTCACCCCTTATGGTCAGCTACTCGATATAACAGATCATTATTTAACACAAAGTGAGGACCTTGTGCCATTTGATATAATGTGCGTTGGCCGTCTATCAGAATGACTGCATTCTTTGCAAACTTAAGGGAGTCGTCGTTCCACTGCTCCGTTTTAAATGAATCCGGGGTCTGCCTAAATTGAAATTGCAGGCATGTGAGGGGATCGGGTTTCATCCCGAGTCGACTCCACGCTTGATGATGACATATTTAGCTGAGACGTCCCGGGTGTTTCCCCGTCATCACCAGAGGCTGAACTCTGCTCCCCAGCCAGCTGTAAACACAGTGTGGAAGAAGTTGAGGGCGCTGATTCTGCGTTCGTGACTAGACCTAGCGATCTTGGGGAAGAAGCGTCTGTGCTACCACTTTTAATGTCTACCCAATCTCTGCCTAATATCACAGGGAAGGGAGGATTATCCATGACCACCACCGTCAACTTTTTTAATACGCCGTCCTGACATATACTGTATAACATCTGGTGAATTTATAATTCCGGACATCACCGTGAATGTAGGTAATGCGGGTTTAATCTTTAACCATTGTCGCGGTTGTACCAGATGGCGAGCAACAATAGAAATGTTACTGCCGGAATCAAATAAACTAATAGCTTTAATTCCATTAACTAACACTTCTCCCGTATGTGTAAAGGCCAGATGCTTAGCGAGCGAACACCGCGCCTCCCCCCATATCACTCTGCAGACCCCGTTGTCTCTTTGCGGAACCAGCCAATGCGTCCCAGGTTTCACTCGAGTACGCTTCGCATTGTAGCTCCGAGACTCAATGTTAGGGACGCAAGTACGCCCGAGTTCATATGAGTCCCGTTCTGATACCCCCAAGCCAGTTTCTGCCTTGAGGAGTTCTATTGCCTCGGCTAGCAAGACAATATCAGTAAAGCCCCAGGCTGGCTGGGTGATTTTTCCAGGCAGGGCACGGAGCAACAAAGCGCAGGCCACCTGCTCTTCTATTTTATGGCTCGATTGTTTGTGTGGTTGTAACCACTTAACCACCTTAGCCCACAAAGCCATTGCCTGCTTTTTCACTGCTTTAGCAGGTTTATAGGTCCAGGCCATTAGGTTTTCCACCTGCCAGCCTGGTTTCTCCCACCTTTAGCAAAAGGTTTGCCTTTTGTGGGATATTTAGGGGCAGGCCCCATGCTCAAGATGGGGACCATAATAAGTCCTCGATGTGTTCCCAGATGCACCAGGCTCTATCCAGTGGTTCCCATTTCTACTCTTCCCCGGACCTTTAACAGGATCATGGGTCGAAGCATACTCAAGTTTTCCCTGACACGCCCTGACCGACCCCCACTCGGCAATCCGGGAGCGGTACTTACCCACCTGACTTTTCTTGCGTTGGGTGTAGTGTGTCGAATCTTTGTTTTGCTGTGACTTCCGTTCTCTCCAGGAGGTCACCATCCTGCTGACTACACCACTGTAAAAGGAATAGACTCAACACACTTAAAAAGGTTTGGGGCATCCACCCGTATATTATTCCTGGCTGCAAAAGATTCTTGTTTGAATACAGAGATGTTCTCTATACTGAGTCCAAAACAGAACTGTCGATGGTTTGTCAAAATGGCAGTTTTAAGGGATAGGACAGGAAGTGATGTAAGGGAACCGGAAGTGATGTTCTTCAGTAGTCAGAGTAGGTACCGGAAGTGATAATCTTCTAGGCACCTGGACCGGAAGCAATATTCTTCTGGGCACCGGAACGGGAAGTGGCATCATCTGTTTTAAATTAGACAGGTTTTCCCGCGGCTGGTCTGTAGAGATAACAGGAAAAGGTTTAGTGCACCCTGCCAGCCCATGGCCTGGCGTGGAATTACCTTTGCTTGGTCCATACAACATCTTCCTAGTCGCACGTGTGTGACAACGGATACCTGATTTTGATTTCCCTTGATAGGAGTTACAGTATTTGCTGGTACCTTTTGACCAGAAGGACTTGAAGCCCTTGCCAATACTGCAGTACAGAATTAGGCATTTATGTCATTTACTTATTACCATGCTCTTCAGGAACACTGCAAGCCACATTTGGTCTCTAGATATTTTTTTTTCATTTCCAGGACACTATTGTCTTCTCTCTAGTGATTGCACTGATATGTAGATCTGTCTGTTAACCTCCAATGTGGGTCTCTTGCTTCTAAACTGGTCCTTTGCAGGACTGCCCACTGACCTTATCTAATCAAGTGCTGCAGTTGCCAGACAATTATACAATTACAATGTACAGTAATCCCTCGCTATATCGCGCTTCGCCTTTTGTGGCTTCACTCCATCGCGGATTTTATATGTAAGCATATTTAAATATATATCGCGGATTTTTTGCTGGTTCGCGGATTTCTGCGGACAATGGATATTTTAATTTCTGGTACATGCTTCCTCAGTTGGTTTGCCCAGTTGATTTCCTGAAGCGACATGCTGCACAGTGCTTCGCATACTTAAAAGCTCGAAGGGCACGTATTGATTTGTGCTTGTTTGTTTTTCTCTGGCTCTCTCTCTCTCTCTCTCTCTCTCTGCTCCTGACGGAGGGGGTGTGAGCTGACGCCTTCAACAGCTTTGTGCCGCGGTGCTTCGCATACTTAAAAGCTACAGCCCTATTGATTTGTTTGCTTTTTTTCTTCTATCTCTCTGACATCTGCTCCTGACTTGAAGAGGAAGATATGTTTGCATTCTTTTAATTGTGAGACGGAACTGTCATCTCTGTCTTGTCATGGAGCACAGTTTAAACTTTTGAAAAAGAGACAAATGTTTGTTTGCAGTGTTTGAATAACGTTCCTGTCTCTCTACAACCTCCTGTGTTTCTGCGCAAATCTGTGACCCAAGCATGACAATATAAAAATAACCATATAAACATATAGTTTCTACTTCGCGGATTTTCTTATTTCGCGGTTGGCTCTGGAACGCAACCCCCGTGATGGAGGAGGGATTACTGTATATACAATTGTTTAGTGGTCATCTCTCCAAAAGCTATTTGTCCTGGATCTGTTACTCTTAGCTGGTTTCTTACTAACAAGTCAAAGCATTTTTCTGAAAATATGATTACTTTAGTTCATTCTGCATATTAAAGACAGAGAAACAGAAAAATGGATAAAGTGAATACACATTTGATTTTTGTAGTGTTAAAATTATAGCTTTAATCAACTGTGTAATTAAGAAAAAATGTGCCTTAATATTTTGAAAAACAGAGCTTTTCTTTTTCTGTTGTGTGTTTATTGATAAATGAGAACACTATGTGTGTAGTCAATGTTAAAGGTTGTTTTTTTACATTAGCAAATAAACAAAATGGGGTGGAATACATTCCACATTTTCTTATTTTATTTTAAATATGTACCTAATTTATTGGTTTACATAACCTTTAAGACTAATTCCTGATATTGCTTTCATTTTTTTAGAGCAACAACACACTCTGGGAAGATTCCCATCCATGTCATCATTAATTTATTCAATTTTCACTGCTGGATCCAGACTTTCCCAGATGCCTACACTTAACCTATGCAATATTTTATCCTGAGTATACAAGCAGGATTTAAACAGAAGATAATGATATTTGTTTATTTTTATTTAACAGACACCATAATGATAGATAAAGATATTGTCTCTCAGAATATAATTTTTACTGTTTTCATTTAGTTCTGCCTTAACTATGAGCATATATTTCTTAATAACTTTAATACACAAAAATTTTTTTCCATTTACAGACAATACTATTTATTGATTTTTTTTATTTACCTTTGTATTGTTAATTTACTTTTTACATTATTGAGCAAATGGAATTTTTGCCTGCGGTGGGTTGGCACCCTGCCTGGGATTGGTTCCCTGCCTTGTGCCCTGTGTTGGCTGGGATTGGCTCCAGCAGACCCCCGTGACCCTGTGTTTGGATTCAGCGGGTTGGAAAATGGATGGATGGATGGATGGAATTTTTGCATTTTAAATGTGGTCACAAGGAAAATTAGTTTTTAAAGAAATTCTAAATGCTGATCCAGAAATGTTACCAACAAAAATACAGCAAAAGACACAATACACTGACAATTCTCAATGTCCAGGTCTTGGATAATTAAGTGTGCGACAACCTTTAAATGGACGTTAAAGTGATGTCACATGCAGCCTTCTGGATCAACTCACCACGGAAACCACAAAAAGACGGTACCCAATACTGCATTGTGATATAATGATATAAAATAATTCCTTTTCGTATGAGATTTTAACCATAAAATTAACTTTAGAAACAATTTCCCAAAATGGTACATTCAAAAAATGATACAAAACTACCAAAATGATACATTCTTTATCCTGACAAGATGCAGAAAACACATCAAAAATTAATGAAAGACATCCATCATAACATTAAGCAGATAGTGCCCACTGAGTCGATGTGAGGCCACAGCATTAATGGAAACACCAGCATATAACAAGGATATATTTTAAAATATGCTCATAGCAGCCAATTTCAGAAAATAAATTACAAAGTAAGCAATTGCTTTGGCTGTTTGTGAATGTATATTTTTGATTTATATTTTTGTTGTATTTTCAGTTCTTTTCTTTTTTTGTCATTTTTTTTACATAATTTCAAGTAGGTGCTGCCATTTTCTCTGCATTTCTTATGGACATGGCAATAATATTCATAGCCAAGCAACTGCTATCGGCCATGTCACCATCAAGATAGCTACATGTGACATCATCTTACAGTTGTTATTCATGATTTATAAGTCACTGACATCAAAAAAAAAAAAAAAAAAAAACAGCCAGATCAGCAGGTCTAGGTAGGATAAGATGGGTCCTAATTTATTTTTTATCCTTCACAGCAAGAAAGCAACTTAATTTCACTGTAGATAGATAGAAATTACTTTATTTGCCCCAAAGTGGGAAATTTGTTAACTTATAATATTGCTAGGTAATAATTATAAAATTAACAACGGAATCAGCAGTTTTGATTGGGTAATGCTATACTGGAACTTATCCTGCATATTGATAAAATACCCCTTTTTATTTCTTAACTGGAAAATCAAACTGGACATCAAAGTGATAGATAACTGCCATAACATGTAAGGATGTTACAACAAGAATGCATACAAAAAAATAAAATATTTTAAGATGCTTTCCATAAAAAGAAAAAATAGTTGACAATTTTCATTTATTGTGTTACTTAAAAGGCACAGTATTCTTCCTAGTGGTTTATTTTATACTGAGTAAACACGTCAATGTAAAATCTTACCTTTTTACCACCAAAGGTTAGATATATTTAAATATAAGGTTTAGGGACTAGATGATTATTAGTTGTGTTTTACAGAAATAAAGGAGGATCCAAAGCCAAAATGGGACAGAGAAAAAACTATTAAATAATAAAATATGCTTTGCATTAAGTGTATATGAACAAGCTGCCAGTAGACTAATGCCATCCAGAGCATGTTAATTGTACAAACACAGGCATTATTTATTCTGGCTGTAGAGTGTTCCAAGTAAGTCAGATCGCAAAGGTGTGGGCGCCAACTATGTAAATACACTTTTTTGTTCTGACCATTTAGAATATACAGAGACACAAAGACACACAATTCTAGATAAACACCACCATCAGAGGGCTCCTTTTTTACTTCCTTGGCCTTCTATGCTTCTATGTAGTTAGTATTGCTTAGCAACAGTAGGAGGATGGAGGTGTAGCCTTTTTCTAACTTGTATATTGTGTCTGAGTTGATGAAAGACTGGGGGTTTTGGAGCAAAACTATATGCTACAGAATATAGTTTTCCAGGTTTAGTATATCTCAAGGACAATTACTATATGAGATATTAATAATGTGGAGTGGTTTGTAGTGTATTTTTCAGAGAAGAGCATACAGCATTAATTACCAATCCATGGCACATTCATTTAAACATAATGGAACAGAGATTCATATTGAGTCCTAAGTTGAGCCTACAATTATACAACTATATAACCAAGTCTTTAGTAAAATGTCACCTAAAAATAGCATCACTTTAATAAACAGCAGGACAGATTTTCAAGGGTAACATCTATGAAAGGGACATTTCTTCCAAAATACTGTCTTGCCATCATGCTGTATTGAGAAACATTCTCTAAGATCTGCCGTAGAACTGCAGAATCTAGTAGAGTGATTTGCAAATCAAATCTCTTATACCAGGCCGTGGGGCAGTAGCACTTAAATCAAGGAACCAGAGGACAAATGATGGACTAGTGGTAAACGGTATGAGTTCATAAGAAGGTTCAGCCTCAAGTTTGAAATGTGTCAGCATGAATTATCCCATATGGGTGGTCTTTTACCATTCCAAAAAAAAAATGTAATGAAATTCCTGACCTTGACTCAACATTAAGAGTAGCTGGAAAGATCACAATGGTACTAATAAAACTGAAACAATAATCCATAATTATTTTATTTATGATACATTTAAACAGGGAAAGTGGTCTGACCAAATGGATGTCGCATTCTTAGCTCTGCCTGTCCTAAATTTAAAGAGGTCTCCACTTTGCTCAATCACTGGCTGCTTTCTTTGCTCCAGTCCCTATTAAGTTCATGTCCATGAACTGCAAGTGATGTGTTGATTCTTGTGTTCATGTCTTTCTCTTGCCTCCCACTGTCAATATAACCTGGCCTATTTTCTTCTAGATACAATATCTATTTCTAATGGCATCTTGAAACCTTTTCAGTCCATACCTTAACATCACTTCCTCATTACAGAAATGATTCCAAAGTGTGATTTGCATATTCTCTGTAGTAAACAACAAGCTTCTGTTTTTCCACGTTTCACAGGCACAGATTGCTGTGGATGCTGAGACTAAAAATACAGGACAAAGTTAATAGCATTTTTCATGGAACTCTTGAACCAGATCAGTCAAAGACATTGTAAAGCAGCAGCTGCCTTACTGAACCAAGATTTTAAATTGGTTTCTGGCTCAGCATTATTATGTAAGTCTGTTTACACAATCAAGAACACATTGGTCAATTTTAATGGAGGGGTCTATTGGTGTGGTAGCTGCCATTTTTGCAGATGATGTATAGGCAACTCACTGTGCATTTGGATGTGAACTATTTGCCATCTCTTGGAGTATTTCAGGTTTATGGCTAAGTACTAACACACCATAAGATACTTTACTGCCTACCACTCATAAATGTATTCACTATAAACTTGAAGACCATAAGAAACAGGAAAGCAACAGGATACATTCTTAACACACAACAGAAACAATGTTGAACATTTTTGTCTTTGGTTAACATTTTTAGAGTCAATAGAGAACTTTAAAGATATTTATGCATTTATCTTACACACCGTACAACTTCACAATCTTCCACAATGAATCATGATGGATGCTGTCAAAAGCTTTTTAGAAATCAATGTAATGACTGCAAGAGAAACTCCTAGCACTATTCTGTTATTTTACAGTGTGTGAACATCCATTGAGCACATGATCTTACATTTTGAAAGCTAGCATGTTCTTCTTCAAAGTATTGGTCTATTCCTGCTCAATGTAGATCAAGCATCAATATGCAGACTATTTTTCCAGAAAAAGAGAGCAATGTGATTTCTCTCCAGTTGTAACAATGACTGTGGCAGCCTTTCTTAGGGAGGGCTATTATGACATGATGCCTTCCAGGTCTATCTGTCTGAACAGATCATATTACAGAGATATGTAAATTCGTTCATCGTAACATTTTTGCATGGTTTAGGTGTTCTGCTGTTCTCTCATTCAGTCCACCTGGTTAATTCTTTTTCTAACAATTACAGCTCTACCAACTTCAGCTGTTGTGATGTAATTTATTTCAAATTTTAAGTAAGCAATTTCAGGTTCCTTGTCAATGTCATATGTCAGACTCAGAAAGGGCTGATTGAGTGTCTCGCTGAAGTTTTCAACCCACTTTTGGGCATATTTCTTATTATTCAAAAAGACATGACCATCCTTAGTGTGTTGATTCTACGTCTTCCTCCAGTTAGCTCTCTGGTGACCCAGTACAGTGTATCTGCATGATTTCTTTCTGCTGCTATTTGGGATTCTTTGGCTTGTTCTTCTAGTTATTTGCTTTAACCTTTCTCTAGCTCTTTTTCACTTTGTGAAAGTTTGGAACCCTTTCATCTCCTTCCCTCCATAATTGAAACTTTATTTCTTCCTGTCTTATTTTGGCTTTCTTTCTCTAGTTTATAAGGTCAAAAGATGCCTCTCTGGTCCATCATTCTTTGTGGTTTCTTCTACTGGTAAGTGGGTTAATTCTGGGGTTTCTTTTTCAGCATAGGTTAATCATTTTCACTGTTTTTCTGGTAAGTACTGTATATTAGATGTGTATGCTGGATTCCTGTGAGCTGGTAAACCAGGAGATGATATGGGTGACAAGCGAGAGATAAAACCATAAAGATAGTCAGAACCATGTAAACAAAACCAAAAGGGCAAAATAAGCTCAAGAGTTGTAAGCAGAAAATAAGTCATGCCAAAAATAATAACCTAACTAACTAACAGTAAAATTTTGAAGTTTTTTAGGAATATCCATTGAGGGATACTAAACCTGTCATATGTTACCATATTTATAGCAGAAGTACTGGTGATGTCACAAGAATGGTAATAGGAACATAACAAAGATTAGATGAAATATAAATAATCAAAATAAGATAGTAATGGAAAAAAATCCAGTAAACCATAACAAATGTAAAAAATAAAATTGTCACATTCTAAAACCAGAAACCAGACAGAAACACTTAGATAAAATGGTAGATCTTTAGTACCATGTGAATGTTTCCATTGTTGAAACTGACTTCTTGATGTACTTTCTTGGAGACATTTTTTTCTTTCAATGTACAGTAACTGTTGTTGGACATTTGTACTTACCTCATAACTACATTTTTCTTTACCCTCAAATATATCTTCCCTCCCATGATGTTGTGTTCTGAAATAATATTAGACCTTAGGGAGGTCTAAATATGTTGAGTGTAAGAGTGCCAATTTGTAGTTATACCGATTTAGTCAATCCATTGCTGAACAGTTATTAGAATTCTATAATCTGTGCAGTTATTAGAATTCTATAATTTTACAAAGTTATACACTAAAATGTGTAGAATGTGTACAACACATAATGTGTTACTATCCAGCGATTTCCATGTGGTTTTTGTGGACACCCTTGTGTTTGAAAAAGTGTTCCCAATGCTGAAGTTACATATAACAACTTAGAGATGGTGAATTGTCACCATTGAGGCTAATTTCATTAAGTGAAACATAACTTTTCCATCTGTGTCCAATGTTACTTTGAAGTCGCAGATTAATAACCTTAAGACATATCTAGAAGACTTTAATAACATCTTGAAGGTGACTGTATGATGTGTCTTATTTAACATCTGTGGTAGCTTTTATGGGAACATAGGCTTGTGCAATTGTTATTTTGGCCAGCTTGGTATTTAGTCTTGATGTCATGATCCAATCCCTGACTGGCTTCCACCCAAAGAATTCCTAGGAAGTGTCTCGATTGATTGTCATTTTTAACTCCACTAATGTGATAACATTGGTGTTCTTTCGCCCTCCATCTCACTAGGCACAACAGAGGAGTGATATTATGCACTATGGTGGGTGAATCAGATTGTTATGGCCTATGGTTCTAGTGAGACTTTTTTCTAAAGGCAAAACGGTCGGGTTATCTTGATATCAGAATAAATTGAAATCATACAAATCAACACAGAAGAAGAGGAATGGTTTAGTCTACACAATGAATATTCACAGTTGAAATACTTTTGCACATCCAGCCTTAAAACTGCCCCAAGTGAGCCTGTTTTCCTGAAGACTCTTATATATCTAAAAACCTTTGTACTTAACAAAAGCTGTTACAGTATGCCAGTTACTGTATAACTTTGTAAAATTACAGAACATTAATAGCTGCACAGATCATTTTCAGTAATGAGTTGACTAAATTATCACTAAATGGTAAATGCAATTCAGTCCCAGGTTGTTAGCACTTTTCATAGTTGTAAAAGGTATCTTCATTTTACATAGAGTGGATGGAGCTGTTAAAAGCGGTGCATCTTCAGCAGTCAACAAAACTCACCTGTAAAAATGCATCAATATGTGCAAATTCAAATAGTATATTCTCAAAGAAGATATTGGAATTCAAATTTTAAAAATTAAGTATTTATTTTTATGTCTTGTCTTTTTTTAAATTAAATTATGGAATCTAAAGATAATTGTGATGTACAAGTACTTTAATTGATGCAGTACTTGAGTACTAACATTTTGTTCTTCCCAGATGAACCTGAAATGCAGCTCTCCTACGAGGCAGAATATTTATTGGAACTTTAATCACTGTTATTGCAGCCTTAAGTGATGTGCTTAAGAACCCTTACGTCAGAGCTCAAAGATGAAAAGTTCCTTGTGAAGAGTGGTAATTGCCATTATGGGAAAGATATGCATTTGCATTATTTGTTATAAAACCTCTTATTGGTTCCTATATTATACAAGGATTCTCAACCGAACTGGCATTAATGGCAATTAAGGTATGAATTATTCACAAAACTGTTTGCTGGCATCTACAGACGCTTATTCCCAGCACTCAGAAATTAACATTATTTTGTAAAAGTATTGCATTATTTTCTAATATTTATTGGGTTATTTCTCAAAAGTATTGGCATTATTGTGCAAACATATTGTATTATCTCTCAAATGTATTGAGTGAGTTATTTTACAAAGATATTGCCTATTGCTACAGTTATCATCATGCACATGCCTGTTTCAGTCATCTAGTGACTGCTATTGATGGCGAGATTAAGCATGAAAATAACTTGCAATCAGGTAATAAGAAATGAATAAACATTATAGGTATACATTTAGTTTTAATCATCTTAAAGTTTAGAAAGTTTAATTTAATACAGATTAAGGAATTTATTGGTATTTTAAATGAAAGAGAAAATATACAGAATAAAAAAAAGATATGACTTTAAAAATACATAGTATCAGTTATTTTCTTGTAATAACTCTTTAAAAACTATAACCATAAATTGAATTGGTCAGTTGAGCAAGATAGGACTAAAATATCAAATATTGATTAAAATAAAATGATTTAAAAGATACAGTAAAATTGTATATTGTGCTTATAAGGAGATAGAATCAGCTTCCCTGCAAACTTGTTTTTGAATTTAGAGAGAGTATAGAGTTCAAGGCCTCATTTGTCATAAAGGAGAGGCCAGTAATAACTTGGAAGGCATGCCGTCACAATGAAAAGGCAGTGAAAATAACAACAATGTTTATTTATATACCACGTTTTCATACAAACAGTATAGTTCAAAGTGCAAAGAAAAAAACTAATCTATACGATCTTAAAAAAACAGATAAATATCAAATAGAAAAATAGCATCCTTATATAATATAACATGCCTGTAAGTCTTTTAAAGATGAGTCTGGTGATAAGATAAGATGGCAGGGAGGACAGAAAAAAAACAAAAACAAAAAAAGCTCTAGTTAAGCTGGAGAAAAAAATAAAAACAAGATCTGCAGGGGTTCCAAGGCCAAAAGACCCCCCGGTCCCCACTGGGCATTCTACCTAATATAAATGTTCTTAATTCATTCCTTTTTGTTTCCAGGCTTCATATGAGAGGATTTGAAGAAGTTGGTCTTGTGGACAGATGAGGCACTCACCTTCATTACAGCATCACAGGTGGCTGCATGGTGCCTTGATCAGGTGGTGGTGGCGCTAATTGCCACCACAGAAGAATCGGAAAAAACAGCAGAAAAAAGTAGAGATTATTAAAGATTGCAAATCCCTGAAGAATATGATAATTCTACGCCTATATAGACTATTAGATGTACAACTAAAATGTAGCTACAAAAAAGGTAAATTAAAATAATAGGTTTTTAGCAGTTTTTTAAAATGCTCCACATTATTAGCCTTGCGAATTTCTATTGGTAAAGTATTGCAGATTTTAGGTAAATAACAGCAAAAGGCTGCCTCACCTCTTCTTTTAAGCTTAGCTCTTGGAATAATAAGAAGACCACACTTAGAAAATATAAGGTTACAACTTGGAGTATAGGGGGACAAGCATTCCAAATATTAGGAAGGGGTAAGATTATTTAAGGCTTTATAAACCATTAGTAGTATTTTAAAGTCAGTTCTAAATGAAACAGGTAACCAATATAACAACGCTAAATCTGGTGAGATGTGTTCAGATTTTCTTTTTCGAGTTAAGATTCTGTCTGCTGTATTCTGCACAAATTGCAACTGATTGATGTGTGAACTTATAAGAGGTCTAACTTTAGTTATATTCCTTAGGTGATAAAAGTCAGTCATAGTAATCTGGTTAATATGTGATTTCATGTGTAGGTTAGAGTCAGCAGTGATTACCCTTAAATTCTTTACCCCCTCCTTGAATTTATTTCTAATACCTTTGCTATTTTCATATTTGCCAATCACTACGATGTCTGTTTTGAGCTTATTTAGTTTGATAAAGTTTCTACAGATCTGTATGGAAATATTGCTAAGACATTGGATCAAAGAGCAAAGAGCATCAGAGTCATCAAGCGCTATTGATAAATACAGCTGTGTGTCATCTACATAGCTGGGGCAATTTCCTTTGTGTTTTTAGATAATTTGGCCTAATGGAAGCATGCAGATTGAGAAAAGCAGCAGACCCAGAGTAGATCCTTGTGGTACACCATATACAATATCATGGATCTCAGAAGTACAATCGCCACAACTAACAAATAATTTTCTACCTGTTAAATAAGACTGAAACCAATTTAAGACACTGCTGGAGAAGCCCATCCATTGTATAAGATGATTTATAAGAATACTGTGGTCAATGTGTCAAATGCCTAAGAGAACAAGAACAGATATATTGGCTCTGTCTGCATTAACCCACAAGTTATTTACTACTTTAACCAGTTTCTGTAAAAAAAAAAAAACTGTAAAAGAAAAACAACTGGTCTGGGAGAATAAAAGAGCTAAGGTGTTATTAAGAGAAAGGAGTAAAATAACAAACACAAAACCCAAGATGTAAACCAGACTCATAACAAATTAATACATGCTGTCCTGACTCCAAAAAAACATTTTTCTGTACTTGCTGCAAAAAAATTATTTTGGAATCCTATTTCTTGTATATGAGAAGAATAGTGCCACCACCTTGAATACCATCTGGATGATGACTGTCATGCTGAGTAGAAGACGTTGTAAGTGGTGAGACTTTCTTTAAGAGGAATTGTGATCTCTATAAGAGCCAAAAAACAGGGATGCCAGTTTAACAGTAGGACAATGGGGGACACAGGGCACAATGATAGTAGACAGCAAGATGGGGGAAGGTGCCTAAATTATTAAGGCTCCATAAGCTTTGCCTTCTCTTCTTTAAATAATAATAAGGTCAATGAAGTTGCAGGGATTGTTTGGCCTGCTAGTAGGGGCTCTTGATATATGACCCCAGGACTTTTACAGGACCAAGTCCAGTCCCAGAAGTGAACCCTAAGTTGAACTAGACATGCTTCAAAGCTGATGTTTTGGCCTCCTAGCTTGCAGGCAGATGACCTTGGAGTTGGGTGCGTAGTGTTGGCAAGGGCTCCCATAGCAGAGATGAAGAGCAGCTACCGTGTTTCAAGATGGAGGTTTGAGAGTTAGGAAGGAGTGTTATGTTTGTGTTTAACTCTCTGCCAAAGTAAACTAGCCAGTCCATAGATATACAGGGACTTAATTGTGATAGCTAAGTACTATATAGAGCTATATGGTTATGTTGTGTTGTTATTTTTGTGTCTCAACTCCTTTTGCATTACTTATTCTTTTGTGTATTTATTTTTATTAAATTAATTACCTTTTTTGCTTCCTGGGCCTCAGTTGTGTCACCTGAATTTGGGGACTGTGAGTACCCCATATTCCCAATATGGTTAGAAAATGAATACATGGATAAATTACCACGTGTAGATATGCTTCTAGAATTCAATACAATGCCAGCATTATCCTGGAACGTGAAGTGTAGTGATATTTGCACTGAAATATGCTTAAATGTAAAAGTGTTAAAATAGTAGATAACATTTAACCACATTTTCTTATATGGTAACACACTCTTGAAAAATCTCAGCATTGTTTTGTGCCTATTTTCTTATAATTAAGGAAGACAAGGTGCACTCAAGGACAAGATGACCTTAAGCTTGCTGTTTCTGATATCAGTCTTGACATTTATGTCAGGCATCAGCAAAACATAAAATGAATTATCAAATTTGTGTCAACCTATGTCATTAAATTATTTTATTACGTTAGCTTTATTGAAGCACAGCATCATTTCGATAAATATGAAGACTAACACTAAAGGCTTTAAGGGAGGTGAGGCATAAGACGGCTAAACTGCAGAAAAGAAATTTAAAAAGAAATTAGTGGTATTTTGCCTTTTATTGGAAAGATTAGGCAGCCCAAGAATAGGCATAAGTATCTGGCTTTTATCAAGATTCAGGGGTAGAGATAAATCAGAAGCTGACGCAGGACATCCTACTGATGAGACCCGAGAAGATTTGTAAAAAAACAGGATAAAGAATAAATCCAAAACAAAGTAATAAAGGTTCTGTCTTGGTAAAGCATATTGAGGTTGGAGTTAAGAGGGGGAAAACAGTGGTTCCATAGCAGAGAGGCAGAGTGGCCAGAAGGTGAGGAAGAACACTGAGAATGAAACAGACTGGAAATTGAGATGCTGAAAGAGGCACATGCATGTTGTGAAAGTAAATGTCTGTTTTCATGTAAAATGTTCGTCTGTATCCCAAGAAAGTGTAATGCCTGTCTAGATATTAATATTTCTTAGAACGGAATTAAACAAGAAAAAAGTAAATGTTGATATGAGCAGCAGTAATGACAACATGGTTAAATCTGGCATTGTGCTTAAAAACTCAACAGTGTAAACCTATAGAAAGACTTGTTGATGAAAGCTTTTTGGAGATTAGAAAACACCTAGAAAATGTATAATGGGAAAATAACATCATTATTATTAACTAATAATTATAGTGTGATTTGAGAAAAACAAAATAATTAAATTTCAAAAGAAAATAACATGAAAACTCTAAAGAAATAGGCTAAAAGGATAATGACATTATTAAAAATGTAAGTAAAAAGAAGCTAAAAATAGTAGTAGTAGTAACCAAGCCACAGGGGATGCACAGACCAGTGTGTTTCTTCGTGCCGGTCCCAAACCCGGATAAATGGGGAGGGTTACGTCAGGAAGGGCATCCAGTGTAAAATTTTGCCAGATCAATATGCGGACAACAATACAAATTTCCATACCAGATCGGTCAAGCCCCGGGTTAACAATGACCTCCACCAGTACTGTTAACCAACAGGGTGCTGGCGGAAATTGGGCTACTGTTGGCCAAAGAAGAAGAGTAAGAAGGAGATGAAGAGGGGGGAGACAAGGAGGAAGGTAAAGAGAATGGATCTGAGGGTAAGAACTTTGAATGTTGGCAGTATGACTGGTAAGTGGAGAGTTGTTAGCAGATATGATGAAGAGAAGGAAGGTTGATATATTGTGTGTGCAAGAGACTAAATGGAAGGGGAGTAAGGCCAGGTGGATCAGAGGTGGATTCAAATTGTTCTATCATGGTGTGGATAGGAGGAGAAATGGAGTAGGGGTTATTCTGAAGGAACAGTATGTCAAGAGTGTTTTGGAGGTGAAAAGAATGTCAGACAGAGTAATGATAATGAAGCTGGAAATTGGAGGTGTGATGAAGTGGTAATTGGAGTGGATTTCAATGGACATGTTGGTGAAAGGAACAGAGGAGACGAGGAGGTGATGGGTAGGTATGATGTCAAGGAGAGGAATGAAGAAGGTCAGAGGATAGTGGATTTTGCCAAAAGGATGGACATGGCTGTAGTGAATACGAATTTTAAGAAGAGGGAGGAACATAGGGTTACGTACAAGAGTGGAGGAAGATGCACATGGGTAGATTACATCCTATGCAGAAGAGTCAATCTGAAGGAGATTGAAGACTGCAAAGTGGTGGCAGGGGAAAGTGTAGTTAAGCAGCATAGGATGGTGGTCTGTAGGATGACGTTGGAGATGAAGAAGAGGAAGAGTGAGGGCAGAGCCAAGGATCAAATGGTGGAAGTAGAAAAAGAAAGACTGCAAGGTTGAGTTTAGGGAGAAGGTGAGACAGGCACTGGGTGGTAGTGAAGAATTACCAGACAGTTGGGAAACTACAGCAGATGTAGTAATGGTGACAGCAAAAAGGGTGCTTGGCGTGACATTTGGACAGAGGAAGGATGAAAAGGAAACCTGGTGGTGGAATGGGGAAGTGCAGGAGAGTATACAGAGGAAGAGGATGGCAAAGAAGAAGTGGGATAGTCAGAGAGATGCAGAAAGTAGACAAGAGTACAAGGAAATAAGGCGCAAGGTGAAGAGAGATGTGGTGAAAGCTAAAGAAAAGGCGTATGATGAGTTGTAAGAGAAGTTGGACACTAGGGAGGGAGAAAAGGACCTGTACCAATTGGCTAGACAGAGGGACTGAGCTGGGAAAGATGTGCAGCAGGTTAGGGTAATAAAGGATAAAGATGGAAACATACTCACAATTGAGGAGAGTGTGTTGAGTAGATGCAAAGAGTACTTTGAGAGGCTGATGAATGAACAGAACGAGACAGAGAAGAGGCTGGATGATGTGGAGATAGTGAATCAGGAACTGCAACAGATTAGCAAAGATGAAGTAAGGACTGCTATGAAGAGGATGAAGAATGGAAAAGTCGTTGGTCCAGATGACATACCTGTGGAATCATGGAGGTGTTTATTAGAGATGGCAGTGGAGTTTTTAACCAGATTGTTTAATGGATTCTTGGAAAGTGTGAGAATGCTTGAGGAGTGGAGAAGAAGTGTACCGGTGCCAATATTTAAGAATAAGGGGGATGTGCAGGACTGTAGTATATACGGGGGGATAAAATTGATGAGCCACAGCATGAAGTTATGGGAAAGAGTAGTGGAAGCTAGGTTAAGAAGTGAGGTGATGATTAGTGAGCATCAGTATGGTTTCATGCCAAGAAAGAGCACCACAGATGCGATGTTTGCTCTGAGGGTGTTGATGGATAAGTATAGAGAAGGCCAGAAGTAGTTGGAGAAAGCATATGACAGGGGGCCTCGAGAGGAGTTATGGTATTGAATGAGGAAGTTGGGAGTGGCAGAGAAGTATGTAAGAGTTTTACAGGATATGTACAAGGGAAATGTGACTGTGGTGAGGTCTGCGGTAGGAGTGACGGATGCATTCAAGGTGGAGGTGGGATTACATCAGGGATCGGCTCTGAGCCCTCTCTTATTTGCAATGGTGATGGACAGGTTGACAGACAAGATTAGACAGGAGTCCCCATGGACTATGATGTTTGCTGATGACATTGTGATCTGTAGCGATAGTAGGGAGCAGATTGAGGAGACCCTGGAGAGGTGGAGATATGCTTTAGAGAGGAGAGGAATGAAGGTCAGCAGGAACAAGACAGAATACATGTGTGTGAATGAGAGGGAGGTCAGTGGAATGGTGAGGATGCAGGGAGTAGAGTTGGCAAAGGTGGATGAGTTTAAATACTTGGGATCAACTGTACAAAGTAGTGGGGATTGTGGAAGAGAGGTGAAAAAGAGAGTGTAGGCAGGGTGGAATGGGTGGAGAAGAGTGTCAAGAGTGATTTGTGACAGACGGGTATCAGCAAGAGTGAAAGGGAAGGTCTACAGGACGGTAGTGAAACCAGCTATGTTGTATGGGTTGGAGACGGTGGCACTGACCAGAAAGCAGGAGACAGAGCTGGAGGTAGCAGAGTTAAAGATGTTAAGATTTGCATTGGGTGTGACAAGGATGGATAGGATTAGAAATTAGTACATTAAAGGGTCAGCTCAAGTTGGACGGTTGGGAGACAAAGTCAGACAGGCGAGATTGCGTTGGTTTGGACATGTGCAGAGGAGAGATGCTGAGTATATTGGGAGAAGGGTGCTAAGGATAGAGCTGCCAGGCAAGAGAAAAAGAGGAAGGCCTAAGAGATGATTTATGGATGTGGTGAGAGAGGACATGCAGGTGATGGGTGTAACAACAAGATGCAGAGGACAGAAAGATATGGAAGAAGATGATCAGCAGTTGCGACCCCTAATGGGAGCCGAAAGTAGAAGAAGAAAGAGTAGAAGTAGTGAACCCAAAAAAAATTAAGAAGCCTCAGAGAGAATGAGCAGCAAAAGCCTGTATTTAATGAGATTTTACCAGTAGTGTTAAAAGAAATGGCAGGTTTTATTTATAATCACAAATAATTACATATTTTATTTATTATCACTTTCATTGGAAGAAGCACCAAATGACTGAAATGTTGACAGTGCAACTCCAATACAGAAAAGCGATTAAACATGGATAAAAAAGTAATTAAAGACCAATAAGCCTTACTTCTGTTTAGAAGATGAAAAAAATATTCTAATTAACAGCCAGCATGGGCTCATGAGAAAAAAAAACTTACTGTTAGAACAGTCACTCAGACATTTTTGAAAAGGTAAATTGAGAAGTTAGCTAAAGCAAAGTAGAAAGTCTAATGTAGTTAGGTTTTCAAAAAACCTTTGACATGGTTATGCAATTAAAAAAATTTGCTATGTAACAGGTAAAATGTTTGAAACAAGAAGCATTTGGATAAGAGGTCATTTCCAAAACTGGGTTTTAAGCTGGCTTAGCAGCTACACAAACAAGGAGAATGTTCCATATTGGGTGAGATCATCAGTAGAGTTCATCAGGTATGTCCCTCCCACATATTCTGTTGGTTATTTAGTATATTCTTATTCTCTTTGTTGAGTTTTCAGTATACTCTGGTCACTCACTCACACCCACTTTAATCAGACAAGTTACAAAAATAATAAATTGGACAGTGACCTCGTTTTTGAGACTCAACTGATTTAAGCAGAGCTGCTCCATCATAGTCTGTAAACTATCAATGCTGAATATTTTGTCTTAGTTTTCTAAATTTACCTGCACATTTTGGTAGAAATTTGCACTTTTTTGGTGCTTTTCTACCTCAGTAAATTTGGGGATGACTTTAGTTTTTCACTGTAGATTTTAGTTTTTTGTTGTGAAATATTGTGTAATGTTTCTGTTACTATTTTTGATCTTCCATGTTCTCTTAGGTTGTGAGCTATCAATCATGATATGTCGGGATAAAAATTCAGTGCATGGTCATATCTGTATCTGAGTTCATGGATTCAAAAGCAAACAAGTCCTTGCTATTTCTTTTCCTGGACGATTTACTGTCTATAAACCTTTTTTTTTTCATATTTTCGACTGATTTTTGTCTCATGATTTGGCTTTGGTTGCTGTTATTATTTATCACCAAGTATTCTTCCCATTTTTGTACTTTGACCATGTCTTTTCTCCTGGAGCCTCATGTATAAACAATGCATAGACCCGTTTACATGCTCACATCGCGATGTATAAAAACTAAACATGGCATAAAGCCACGCACATTTTCATGCCAGGTCAAACCATTGCATACCCACATTTTCGGCTCAGTTGCAGACTGGTGGAACACCAGCATCAAAGCAGTGCTACTGTTCCTGTGTGGTTTCCCTTTATTTATTTGAATCACATACGTGAAAAGGCTTTATCAATACACTGGCATTAACCACATATCGTTTTTTTTAGTTTAAGGCATCTGATTGTAATCAACCTGTAACAATATAATGATGCACAGAATGGCAAAACTATTCCAAATTCCATAGCCACTTTAGTGTTGTCACTGTCAGTGCACCAGTATTTTAACCCATTGTATATGAGTGGGGAATCACAGCTATACAGCAGCTGATCGGAAAGCTCTATGGCAGATTGTGTCAAGAGCGGAGAAAATAATTGTGGTACAGCATCAAGCACACACTGCCTCAGCCATGTGCACAGTCTATTTGAACTTCGCCCATTCGGCAAATGCTTCAGAGGCTTTCCTGCATGAACCTTGTGGTTCAGAAACACTTTCATCCCAAGACCTCTAAATGCACTCAATCAGTCCATCAAGTGCTCCCAGTAGAACTGTTTGTACTTTTAAGTACAAGTACCTCACTGTAAACTTGCATTACAGTTGTAATATTGCACAACCTGAGCCACTTATGCTTTCATATTGTATATTTTTCATTGTTTTTTTATTGTACTATTATTATTATTGTTATTTTACCATTTTATAGGAAAATAAGTTTATGGAGGATTTGCCAAATGAATCTAATTTTACCAAACAATAACAAGAAAAGAGTGCGTATTTACAGATGATGACAATTTGTCGATTTAGATTTCCAGGCGATATCTTCTTGGAGTTCTTGATATCATTTTTAACAACAACAACATTTATTTATATAGCACATTTTCATACAAATAATGTAGCTCAAAGTGGTTTACATGATGAAGAAAGAGAAAAAAGACAAAATAAGAATTAAAATAAGAGAACACTATTTAACATAAAATAAAAGTAAGGTCTGATGGCCAGGGAGGACAGAAAAAACAAACAAACAAAAAACTCCAGACGGCTGGAGAAAAAATAAAATCTGCAGGGGTTCCAGGCCATGAGACCACCCAGCCCCCTCTAGGCATTCTACCTAACATAAATGACATCAATCAGTCCTCATTGTATTCAGGGTTCTCATGGAAGGACTTGATGATGATGGTCACGTGGACTTCTGGTCTTTAATCCATCAATGCAGGGACATCACGGAGCTTTGATTAGGTGGTGGTGGCGCAGATCGCCACCACAGAAAACCGGAAAAAGAACAGAAGAGAGAGTAGGGGTTAGTACGGATTTTGGAGTCACCATGAATAATAATGATAATTAATTAAGATGAAACGCATTAAAGTATATATATTACATTATACAGATACATTTTTAACTACATTTAAATAATGTATACTGTTATTAATTAAACGTCTGGACACAGTGGACGGCGCTAGTGATGAACTGGTTCCCCATTCAGGGATTGTTCCAGCCTCACACTGTATGCTTTCTTAGATTGGTGAAACCCTGGATGAATAGATGACTGGAATAATTGAACATGTACTGCAAAGATATTTCAATGTTCCTTAAAAGGTTTGAAGAATCTGCTATCTAAGCTTACAGATGGCTTGAATTTTATTAAAGAGCTGAATGTGTGGTGATTGGTTACTTGGAGAAAGAAAAGGAAGGACAGGAATTGGGGGTTAGTACGTTTGAAAGAGACAGTACTGCTGCAATAAATTATTTCACTGAGGGTTGCGCACAGCGCAGCAAGCATCTTGCGTGAGGCAGGAACAATCTCTGGACAGGGCGCCAGCTCATCACTACCCCTGCACCACTGTGAATTTATGTTTAATATATGCTTTAATTCATTTCATCATGAAAATGATATCAAGCATACATCTTAGTATTTAAATTGTTGAGAGAGCTGTAATATCATGAATGTAATGTATTGTGTGTCCTGCCAGAGTAAGAGAATGCCCGTTTAAGAAGAAGTAGTGATTCACACACATAGAGTACATAGAATATGAAGCATTTATAAAATCTTATAAAATACTTTGCACTTTTCTGCAAAGCATGGCAATTTATTAAGAGTAGGTTTTATTACCCTTGTTGTTCTATAATCATTTGTAAGAAATATCACATACCAAAATACAAAAGTAGAAATGAATTTTATCATTTTTAAGAGTTTTGTCAGTGTATCGAAAACATACATTATGGGACAGGCAAAAAAGTAGTCAAAGAGTGAGTTAAACATTCAAAAAACAGAAAAAGCAAGGAAACTGAGTACTCAAAACAGATGTACAAGGCAAATATGTAGTAAAAAACAAAGACGCTCAAAAGCCAAAAATTCTAACACTAACTTGAGTTTAAATTTCACCTCAAAGTCAAACTGTAGCAAATTTTGTGTTTATTTAGAAAAAAATACCAAC
Organism: Erpetoichthys calabaricus; assembly: GCF_900747795.2. Lineage (NCBI taxonomy): Eukaryota > Metazoa > Chordata > Cladistia > Polypteriformes > Polypteridae > Erpetoichthys > Erpetoichthys calabaricus. The sequence goes on from NC_041397.2 coordinate 204,273,104, forward strand.
TAGGATAACAGAAACTGAAATCACCACCTTTTGCAGGTGTTGTAAGATAATACACACCATCACATGACTTCAGCATCATGTGACATCTAATTGGTATGTTAACTATAAACAACATGGTCACGGCCATGCAAAATAATCACAAAAATAGATTTCAAAATATTGTTGGGGTGACTTCACTATAATAGCAAAAACATAAATATTTATAAATAATTAGAAATATATAAAATAAAAATAAACAAGAAGATGCCAGAGAAAATATAACATAAATGTGTGGCAACTGTAAAAGTAAATAAATGGATAAACTTAAAAACGCAAATACTTGAAACAAAGTCAAAATATAAGGTGAAAGTTCTAACACTAAAGCCATCTTTGAAACACCTTTAAGCTTCCACTAATATTTAGGAACAATGAAAAAAAAGAAAAGGGATCCAAAGCGAGGATATTTTGCAGTACTATGCTGTCATAGGCGAGTCATGATGATGCAATATGTCCCCTGTCATCATGTCACATGACCAACAACATGCATACAGTAGCAACAATAAACAAAGATTGTTACAAAATGGTGGCAACCATTCAAAACAGCACAAAATGGCATTGCCAGAATTATGATAAAAATGTAAAAAACCATAAAACCATGTAAATTGTTAAATAAATAAAGTTGACTCCATACCTGAATTACAAAACACAGATTAGTTTGAGAAGAAGAGTCTGTGAGAAGTATATTGATGCCTGTCTGTAGCCTTCTGAGAATCTTGTCTGGGAGTGTATTTCGCCCAGTGGCCTATGAGGTCAGTGGAATTATGGTTTAACAAAAATAAACATATTTTGAATCATCATGCTGTAATTTCAGCAAAGCAACTTATTGGCAAACACTTTCCTCGGACATTGATGGAACATTCTTTTTTTTTTAATATATTTTATTAATTTTTATTGTAATCATTCCATACAAATAGATCAATTTATAACCAAACAAATTAAAGACAAATCAAACCCCACCCCTGAGAAGGAGAGCTTAGCTAAAGGAGAATTGCTTAGGGCTTTTTAATAAGACAACATTAAGCAAAGGAAAGGGAGAAATAAATATATATGTAAATAAGAGATGGAGAAGGGAATTAAATGCGGTAATAGTTATTTCTCTTATTCTAAAATAATATTGATCAGATCCTGCCAGGTTTTGAAAAAATTTTGTACAGATCCTCTAACTGAGAATTTGATTTTTTGCAATTTCAAATAATATAAAACATCGGTTTCCCACTGACTTATCGGAGGAGAGTTAGGATTCTTCCAATTTAACAGAATAAGTCTGCGTGCCAAAAGTGTAGTGAATGCAATCACCATTTGCTTGTCCTTTTCCACTTCAAGTCCGTCTGGAAGAACACCGAACACAGCTGTTAGTGGGTTAGGAGGGATTGTGACCCCAAGGCTGTCTGAAAGGCACTTAAAAATTTTTGTCCAAAATGATGTTAATTTGGTGCAGACCCAGAACATGTGACCCAGTGAGGCAGGAGCTTGGTTGCAGCATTCGCTGGACGTGTTTATTTCGTCGAAATTGAGCAGTATTTTTTCCAGCATTGTGGAGGGTGCAAGGTGGGGGAAACCGGGCAATTTCTGTTTAACAAAATTTCTAATTTGAAGATAGTAAAAGAAATGTGTAGCTGGGAGGTTGAATTTTGAACGTAATTGTTCAAAAGATGCAAATATGTTGTCTATATAAAGATCTCTGAGCATTTTAATCCCAAAACTTTTCCAGGTATTAAAAACTGGATATGTTTGCGAGGGTTGAAAGAGGTGGTTCTCTTGCAGAGGTGCCACCGATAAAAGATTTTCCATCTTAAAATGCTTTCTAATTTGGCTTCATATTATAAGTGAGTAAAGCACAATTGGGTTATTAGTTTATTTGCGATAACTTGCATTTATTGGAGAGCAGAGCAGGGAGTATAAAGAAGTACTACAGGATTTTACTTCTATTGCGGACCAAGCCTGTGTATGTTCATTTATTTGTGTCCAGGTTTTTATGGCTTGTATGTTTGCTGCCCAGTAATAAAACTGAAAATTAGGTAGAGCCATGTCACCTTCTGTCTGAGGTCTTTGTAGAGTTGCTCTTCGGATACGTGGGTGTTTTGAATTCCAAATGAATGAGGTTATTGTTGAATCTAATTGCTTAAAAAATGATTTATTGATATATATTGGAATGTTTTCAAATAAAAAAAGAAGTTTAGGAAGGATATTCATCTTAACAATGTTAATTCTTCCGGCTAGAGTGAGATGAAGGGTTGACCATCTATCCAGGTCTTGCTTAATTTTTTCCATACAGACGGCAAAATTTTGTTGATAAAGAGCTTTATGTTTACTTGTGATATTTACCCCTAGGTATTTAAACTGATCTGCTATGGTAAAAGGTAGGGTGTCCAATCTGATATTATATGCTTGTGAATTCACTGGAAAGAGTATACTTTTATTCAGATTAATTTTAAGACCAGATATCTTTTGAAATTCTGTTAGTGCTGTTAGAACTGCAGGGACAGTGTTTTCTGCGTCTGATATGTATAAAACCATATCATCTGCATATAGAGAAATTTTCTGTTCCAGTCCTTCTCTGACAATTCCCTTTATCTGATAAGAATTTCGGCAGTAAACCGCCAGTGGTTCAATGGCGATTGCAAACAGCAGTGGTGACAAGGGACATCCTTGTCTGGTGCCACGTTCTAGTTTAAAGTAGTCTGAGCAAATGTTATTAATACAAACTGAAGCTTCTGGATTGGTATACAGTAGTTTGATCCATGCACAAATACTCGGGCCAAACCCAAATTTCTCCAATGCAGTGAAAAGGTAGTTCCATTCAATCATATCAAATGCTTTTTCTGCGTCTAATGATAGTAATATCTCTGGGGTGTTTGATTTTGCTGGTGAATATATAACATTAAACAAGCGTCGGAGATTGGAAGATAGATGTCGGCCTTTAATAAATCCAGTTTGATCCTGTGATATTACCGAGGGCAGCACTTACTCTCAAAAATTCTAGCTAGAAGGATGGAGAATCTTAACATCATTATTCAGGAGTGAAATTGGTCTGTATGATGCACATTGTAACAAGTCCTTATTTTGTTTAGGAAAGACGGTGATTAATGCTTATCGAAATGTTTGAGGTAGTATTTGGTTGTCTCTAGCTTCTGTAAATGTTGCCAATAAGAGGGGAGCTAGCTGAGTGGAGAATTTCTTATAAAATTCTACGGGGTAACCATCAGGGCCTGCTGATTTCCCGCTTTTTAGTGACTTTATAGCATCTAGTAATTCTGTTAGCGTTAGAGGTTTATCCAGTTCCTCAGCACTTAAAGCATCTATTTGTGGTGTCTGTAATGTATCCAGAAATGCATTAGATTGTGTGTTGTCTTCTTTGAGCTCAGTAGAATATAAGGATTTGTAATAATCTCTAAATGTGTGCATTATATTTTTATGGTCTATAACTTCTTCTCCATTTGCGTTGGTAATTACTGGTATTGCATTGCGAACTTCTTGTTTGTGAATTTGTTGAGCTAAAAGCTTATTAGCTTTTTCTCCGTGTTCATAGTAATGGTGTCTAGACTTATAAATAAGTTGTTCAGTTTCTTTAGTTGTTAAGATGTTAAGCTCTGTATGCAGGGCCTGCCCTTTCCTGTGGAGAGCTTCGTTTGGACGCCTGGCTTGTTCTTCATCTATTCTAGTAATTTCGCTTCTTAGCTCTGATATTTTCTTGGTTTCTAATTTATTTCTGTGGGAAACAAATGAAATAATCTGTCCTCTTAAGAAGGCCTTTAGAGTTTCCCAGAGTGTTCCTGCGGAAACCTCTGTGGGCGTGTTTGTCTCTAGGAAGCAGCTGATTTGTTTGGATATAAATTCTGTGCAGTTCTCGTCTGCCAGTAGAAGAGGGTTAAGGCGCCATCTGCGAGGTGAGTGTGAGGGGCTTATTGATTTTAGCTCCAAGACTAGAAGTGCATGGTCGGAGATAACAATTGTGTCGTATTTGCATGATTTAATTGTAGACAAGAAATTATTATCTATAAAAAAAATAATCAATTCTTGAGTAGCTATAATGCACTGGTGAGTAGAACGAATATGTTCTTGAGTTTGGGTTAAGAAACCTCCAGGGGTCTGATAAGTTGTGATCATTTAAAAACTGTGTAATTGTCTTTGCAGTATTAGATATCGTCCCCCCTGACACAGGAGTCCTATCTAAGAGTGGATTTAAAACACAATTAAAGTCCCCAGCCATTATAATTTTATGAGTGTTCACATTGGGAATGGATGCAAATACAGTAATCCCTCCTCCATCGCGGGGGTTGCGTTCCAGAGCCACCCGCGAAATAAGAAAATCTGCGAAGTAGAAACCATATGTTTATATGGTTATTTTTATATTGTCATGCTTGGGTCACAGATTTGCGCAGAAACACAGGAGGTTGTAGAGAGACAGGAACGTTATTCAAACACTGCAAACAAACATTTGTCTCTTTTTCAAAAGTTTAAACTGTTCTCCATGACAAGACAGAGATGACAGTTCTGTCTCACAATTAAAAGAATGCAAACATATCTTCCTCTTCAAAGGAGTGCGCGTCAGAGAGAGAAAAGCAAACAAATCAATAGGGCTGTTTGGCTTTTAAGTATGCAAAGCACCGCCGGTACAAAGCTGTTGAAGGCGGCAGCTCACACCCCCTTCGTCAGGAGCAGGGAGAGAGAGAGACAGAGAAAAACAAAGTCAAAAATCAATACGTGCCCTTTGAGCTTTTAAGTATGCGAAGCACCGTGCAGCATGTCGCTTCACGAAGCAGCTGCACACAGAAGGTAGCAACGTGAAGATGATCTTTCAGCATTTTTAGACGAGCGTCCGTATCGTCTAGGTGTGCGAACAGCCCCCCTGCTCACACTCCCTACGTCAGGATCAGAGAAAGTCAGCGCAAGAGAGAGAGAGAGAAAGTAAGTTGGGTAGCTTCTCAGCCATCTACCAATAGCGTCCCTTGTATGAAATCAACTGGGCAAACCAACTGAGGAAGCATGTACCAGAAATTAAAAGACCCATTGACCTCAGAAATCCGCGAACCAGCAAAAAATTCGCAATATATATTTAAATATGCTTACATATAAAATCCGCGATAGAGTGAAGCCGCGAAAGGTGAAGCGCGATATAGCGAGGGATCACTGTAGATTTTGCATGAATTCCTTATCATCAGCATTGGGTGCATAAACATTTATCAAAATCATTTTACTGTTATATAAGTTGCCCGTGACCATCACATATCTCACTTCAGGGTCCGATACTACATCTGATGCTACAAATGGAACTGTTCTGTGTATGAGAATTCCCACCCCTCTAGTTTTCTTTATAAAGCTAGAATGGAACATTTGGCCAGTCCAGTCTTTTTGTAGTCTGAACTGATCCTTGCTTAGTAAGTGGGTCTCCTGTAAAAATACTATTTTAGCGTTTAAGCCTGTTAGGTGAGAGCATACTTTCTTTCTCTTTAATTTGTGATTCAGGCCTTTAACATTCCAGCTCACAAAGTTAACTGTCCCATCATGGAGACATTGATTCTGAGTTTTTAATGTCATTTTATAGTCTTAACTGGTAATGAGGCAGTTTCAATCTTAGTTTAAAATTTCCCCATGAGTTATTGCATTTTAGCCTATTGTTGCATTGATATTTATAGTTATAGGGATTAGAAGAACAGATTAGATATAGCCTGCTCTCCTTCTCTCCCTCCTTTATCCCCCCCCCCCCCCCATTTTGCCTCCCCACATGAGGCTTGATCCCACTTCACGATGTCCCGGTCCTCTGACATACGTAGAGACAGAGCATGTCCAAAACAAAACAAACCCCACCCCGCAGCGGCCTTAGAGAATTAAAACAAAGAGATATCTATTGCAGCTGAATTCTTAATACTATCTGCCGAAAATATAATCATTAACAATCTAAGCTTAAAATAATCTTCAGCAATTTTAAAAATTAAAATATTAAGATAAAAAATAATGAACCCTGGGAATGATTTTAAAAAGTAGTCTAGGATAAACATGGTAATTCCTACTATAATAGTATAATGTAATAGTATAAATAGTATAAATAGCAATAAACCAAGTGTTTATTTCACCCAGTGGCCTATGAGGTCAGTGGAATTATGGTTTAACAAAAATAAACATATTTTGAATCATCATGCTGTAATTTCAGCAAAGCAACTTATTGGCAAACACTTTCCTTGGACATTGATGGAACATTCTTGACAATATCTGAAATATGTTGCATCCACATAGTGACGGTTACTACAAGAAATTTAAAACTACTCTACATACTGGCATTTACAGCTGGTCAAAACTCCCCTACAGTGCATGTCCTATCACTACACACACTGCCTCCAGTTTCTGATTTCTTTCTGTATCTTACATCAGAAAGCCGTTCTTGTACCTCACATCATTGCCCATTGTGATTCCTCTACATAATTGCACTAAATAATATCCACAATTTCTGGTTTCTTGCTTGCAAGCCATGGAAAAATATTTCCTTAACTACAGTATATCTCCACTTATCCACATCTACAAACATCAGAAAACCAACTACATCAAACAACAACTTGGGACTGCTTAAGTTTTCTAATACTCTTTTTTGAATATGCTTTTTTAAATGTTACTAGTTTGTAATCCAATACTTGCATTTAATTTCTTACATTTAATTTCAACTTGCTTTCTGTTGATTGTGCACTATTTTGAGAAGCATTTATTTTTGTAAAATACATGTAAAAAGTATTGTAAAAGTTTGTTTTTTTTTGTAAATATGAATGATAAGTAATGATGCTCTGACCAATCTAAATCAGCCAATTTTTCACTCCAAATGACTCTATTTGTGACTGACAAATTGTCCTCAAAAAATCAAATTTTTTCAGCACCTGCTTTTCTAAGCTTTTATGATAATTTATTTGTACTGCAACTTTACACAACAGAATTTGGTATTTGAAGAAGTGCACGTGTGTTTTTGCTGTTGGAACTTTCTGTAAACAGAACAGCCACAGCCAGGGCGACTTTAAAAGGTAAAGAAATCCGAGTATTTGGTTTTACATTAAATAAAGCAGAACACTACACTGAAAAAAGGAATCTGAAGAGTCAACCCATGCATGGAGAGGAACAGCAGACATATATGATGTCCAGATGAACTTGGAGTGAGAGAAAAGGAGCTCCTGAAACAGAGATGCACATTTTCAGCAGAAATGAAAAGAAAACCCGCTTTAATGAATTCAGAGCTTTTCTTTTGAACCTTTAATTAAAATAGACACTGCTTATTTCAGTAAGAATAGTGATGGAGCTTATATTTAGTACAGAATCTCAAATTTTGAATTAGTGAAAACAGCATAAAGAATAATTTGATCTTGCTACTTAGTGAACTATAGGCTTGTTAGCTTAAGAGCTAAATTTTTCTACTTTACTTGTAACATTGTTAAGCATTTCAGCTTTCTAGCTTTTGTTAAACACCATATTTGAATTTTATTAGAAATGTGGCTTTTAAAATTTCCAAGAATTTAATTTTCTTTTATGCCATATATAGTATATTATGAATAAATATTTTGTTCACATATTTTATTAGAAAATAAAAGTACTAGGGGGTTCGCCCCCTGCTCGCTTCACTCGCTGACCCCCCCCGGCCTGTGCTACACGCCAGCCACTTCGCATTGTTGTGAAGAGGGGGGCTGAACGCACCCCAAGGAGACGCGGTCGCTCCTCCGAAACCCCCTCTTAAACAGTGATACATTGGGAAACAAATAGTTTTTTTTTTACCTCCTCTTTGCTTTGATCAGCTGCTGGCTTGCTGCTGCTGCCGTGCCACGTGATCTGCATCTCGCATGGCACTTCGAGCATTTAAAAGCCTGTACAGCAGCTGTCCTACTCTTTGTCTTTTATTTCCAGCCCCGGGCGTGGTTAAATCTTTTGGCACAAAGTCTTGTGTCACAGGAAATGAGTTCTTGGTATTTTTTAGTTTAGAATTTAAAAACGGAATAAGAATCTGAAAATCTAACAACATCACATTAAAGTTCGATGAACTCTGAAAAGAATGATACCAAACATATATACGTAGGTTTTAAAATAGATTTAAAGCGTGACATAAATCGTTGCACAAAATCATTGCACTTTTAGGCTTAGGATTTTATATATACTGAGTAGATAGATTATAAGAAGTTTGTTTATTTTATTTTTTATGGTTATTGAACAATGAGCCTTCAGAATTTTATTTTGTTAACAAAGGTTAACAGTTTAATATAGAATATAAGTTTTATTCATGTATGGTTAGAAAAAAAATTAAAAAGGTAATTCTAGTAACATGAAATCAGTGATTGGTATCAACCCTAAAGAAACCTGATCGGAGCACCCCTAATAATAAGGTATCGATGTGCTGAGACATATTGTATGCTTGCAACTCAGATGATCAATACACATTAAAAAATAAACAGTTTTTAAAATAAAAGCACAGTTAGGTTAGGTGACTTGCACAGTGTCACAGAGTGAGCTCGAGGCCTGAACTGAACCAGCAGCTATCTGATTTTGAGTTACATGCCCTAGCTATGGCACCTACCTATTCAAAAATTTATATATCGGAGGTCAGAATGTGTCAACGCTAACTTACCAAGGCAGAAGCATAGGCATAGGGTTGCCAATGAGAAAAGTGAAGAATAAGATAATGAAAGGGATGGGACTCAGCAAATTCCAGACTAAGAGACAGAGATAAGGGTGTTGGCATCCTAGCAACTGCCATGGATGCTTGATCATGTGAAGTTAAAACAACCAAAAAGTTTAATAGTTGTATGGTGCATCTGCTGGCAGATACAGGAGTGTGCATGCTTCCAGGACATCAAAATGGAACCAAGCTACTCTTTTAAAATGTATTACGTACTAGCACGCATATTGTTATTTTCCAGCCCATTTGCTAGCATCATGATTTTTCCACAACAGGATTGACATGTTGTTATATTTTTAAGACTGCTTAATTACAAATGATTGCTGTAAATCTTGAAAGCCACAAGGGGGCACAGTGAATTTTTGGGCCTTAAACGTTTTATATGTGCCACCTATCTCATTAACTAATTCAGGGTGTTTTGACCACAAATTGATCCTGCCACCTCAAGAAATTGAGTCCATCTTATGAGGGGTGTAGTGTATATAAATAAAAGAAGTGCATGGTATGAAAGTGTGTGATGAGTGAACCACCCCTCCTAATAAACAGATATTTAGACCTACCCCTTTTGTAGAATTTAGCCCTCTTTTATATATGAACATATAATAAAGGACTGACTGACAGGCAAGAGATTACCAGGACCTCCTGGCTTAAGGGCAAAATCATGGTATCCTTAGTTTGAGAAGTCAATACTATTGAAGGGTATGGCTACAGCAGTCCAGCTTCCTGCCAGTTCTCTTTCAGCTGGTTGCTAGTGGACAGCACATGGAGTCTGACTGAGAGCAGTCGGGTTTTGTTGCTACTTTAAGGAAATGAGCAGCATGGATGCTACCTAAGAGACTTTGACCTTTCATGGGCTGCATAGAACTCAAGGTGTACAGAGGCACTAGCGGCTGCTAGTCTGTCATCTCTACAACCAAATAGGCCATTGACAGCTGAGACACAGGTGAAAACTGATTTGAATCATAGAGTAAAACATCATTATGTCTGTTATAACCATGCAAATAAATGTGAATTTCTCTTAACCATGTGCAGAGATTTAGGCTATTAAAGCCATTTTATATCAGCAGTATTGGTAAATTCATTCAAGTTACATCTGTTGGATATTTCAGAAACATTATGTTGTGTTTTATAGGTTTACACTCATTTCATTATATATTTAACAAGATATGTGCCATATATTATTATTATTACATATTTGTGGTGTGGTGGTACTACTTCTTGTTTCCAGAAGACTGGTTTTGAACTCCAGCCCATTAATTTTAGTTTACACTCTCCACTTTTATGAATGTGCTGTTTTTCTTTGAGGTACTATATGGTTCTTCTCATATTCCACAGATGTTTTGCGTTTGGATATTTGGCTTGGTGTGAGTGATTGATTGAGGATGTATGTGAGCAAAAATGTGCCTTACTGGGTCCTGCCTTGAACCCAGTGCTTTAAAAATAGATTTATTATCATTATTATTATTACTATTTTAGTATGGCACAATGATGGAGTGTTCACTACTGCTACCTTACAGATCAAATGAATGAGGTTTGAATCCTGAACCTAGTTGTTTTTTATGTAATGTTTATATACATGTTTGTGTGGGTGTTGCTTTTTATGTGGGTTGTATAGTCTGTTCTGTTTACCATATATACTAAAATGCTAAGATGTATCATTTCAGTGCTGAGTTTACCTACTTACACTCAGAGTTCCAGATACTGTTACTTGAGAACTTTATTATCCAAAACCATAGAGAAAAGAATCAGAATTTAAATTTCATTAATACTATTACGTTAATTAACAAAATAAAAGTACACAGCAAATAGGACTCTTTTGACATTCCTACTCCAATTACAAGAGGCTATGAAAGTAATAATACGTAAATAACTTGACTGTGAAGCAGGGTTGGTGCCTAGGCAAACTTAGCATTAAATTTAATTCATGATTACAGTATTGTTATGATTCAGCCAGGATTATTGCCCTGGAGTAAGCTTATTCTGTTCAATTTGATATGTGTGTTATTTTTGAATTATTGTTTGACATGTGTTTCTAGTTTTTCTGTAATTTTTGGTATTATTGCATTATTTAAGTAGTGTTTAATTAGATAATATATATTTCAGTGTGAGTATATTCCTTGTGCTGTTTGGGTACAAACCCAAGAGGTGGGGTTGTCTTGACATCACTAGTGTGGGACCACTCTCAGCCTTTATATTTTGAGGTTGAGGAGTAGGTTCTTCAGTTGTTCATTAACTTGTGAGTATTGATTTTCTGTTTTCTAGAATTTGTCTTGCTTCTGTCTTTGGTTCTTGATTGGTTTGTTATGGATTACCTATTTTTGCCCTTTTTACAAATGGACTTGTCACTCAGGACAGAGGTTTTATGGTTCCTCTCCCTTGTGAGACATTTTTAGTGTTTCTTGGGACATGTAAAATATATTTTGAGCTTTAAAGTTTATTTTGGGTGTATGAACGCTGAAGCATGCCTGTGGAGTTTGGGGCCTGGCTGTCTGATTTGTGGATCTTTTGGAGGTCCTCACTCTTTCTCCTATTTGGAATGCACTTATTTCAGAACTAATGCAAATAACGCCCATACTATTTTTGATTCACAACAAATATGCCTTAGAGTGCATAACAGATTAGAGTAAACAGAACACTGCAACAAGCCAAACACAGCCTGTATAGATTGAAAATGAGGAAGGTGACACCAATAGTTTTTCCTTTTTGTTTCATTTTCAAAATTTGTTACAAGGTCATTTATAATTTAATTCTCTCTTTTAAATGAGTACCAAATATATTCTTGCTTTGCATTTTGAGTTGCCTTCTCTAGCAGTATTTTTAGTGTTGGAAAATACTTGACAACAGCTATTTTGATACTGATGAGATTGTTGCACTCAGAAATTTTTGCAGGGTTCAAACTACTTTACTTTCTAAATCTCAGTGACACATTTGTCACTTTAATTGGTGATTTTTAATTAACTGATTGTGGATATGTTTAAGTGGGCACTGCAATATACTGCCTGTCCATCCAGGGCTTGTTTTTTACTTTACGGTTGATGCCTCCAGGATAGGCTCCAGCCAACTCACCAGAAAAAAACGAAATGGATTAAATATTTTATTACTATTATTTCTTGAAATTTGGAGTAGTATAAACTGATCAAAAAAGAACTGGTGGATGGTTGGCTTATAGCTGTGATATTCTTTTACCATTTGTTTCATAAAATGGGCAACGGCTGTTCTTGTATTTCTGACATTTTTTAGTTTCAGTGTTCGCATTCAAACATCACAAGCAATGCAGTAACTCTACCAAGGATGAAAGCACAAAGGCAATCGTCTCTTCATAAGTTAATTACAGTTTGACCTCTTTTATAGTTTAAATGCAAATGGAGGAATATAGTTATGTCCTTTTCTGTTTTCTTAAATAGTACGTAAAATTACTCCCACTATAAATTAAACTATTGAGAGAATAGAGAGTGTATTTTCTGAACATAAAGTCATGGATCCAGATTGCTCTTTTTTTATTTGTTACAAACAAATTGGTATTCTTATGTTGAAATTCTGATATTGTACTTAAAGTTAAGAAAATTCTTCTACTTACAGAGTTCACTTCTAAGCCACTGTTTTCATCATACACCATATTAGTTAAAAAATTCTTCTGGATTTCCTTTTTAAATTTTTCTACACAGTAACCTCATAATTTTCTTTGCATTTCACAATAGTATAAGCCAGGTTTGCAGGTGTCAACAATTCTTATTCCCTGTTACAGATGCAATTCTCAAGGCTTTTTTCTTTGTGAATGATATAAATGCAGTGTTACTGTGTGTCACATACAAAACAGAAGATGAATATGCACACTTAGCTTAACAGTCCTTACTTGTGTTTTTAGAAGGTTTACAACTTATACACATATATCCTCTGTCCACTTTATTAGCTATACCTTTCTAGTTCTGGGAAGGACAACTTTTGCTTCTACAACATCCTGAATTATATGATTTTTTTTTATTCAACAAGGTGCTGACAAAATTTCTTAGGTTTTTAGTTCACTCTGACTTGATAGCAGCATTCCCACAAATAGTAGCAGTTCCTGCTAATTTATTAGTTACACATTCATTCTATAAACCTCCCATTCCACCTCATTTGTTTAAAATTTGGGAATGTCAGCCCATTGAAGAAAAGTGACATCAGTGTCATGTTTGTGGAACCACCTTCACCTAAAGCATGATTTGTGACATGATGCATTATTCTGATGGTGATGATGATGATGATACCACAAAGGATAAAAACCAGTCCAACTTGGTGCTGGTCCCAAGTCCTGATGCATATGGGTTAGTGTCAGGAAGGGCATCTGGCTCTAAAACTTTAGCCAAAACCTTTAATGATGTAATCAGTCCAATCACCTTCGGAAAATGCAAGGGTGTACCTTGTAGGCAACGCAAAGGGGCCTCGTGTGACCCTTGTGGAAAGTGAACCACAAAGGTTGGCTTGGTTAAAGAAGTTAGTTCTGAAGAAGAAAGTAGGGAAGGATAAAGAGAAGGGTAGAATGAAGTAAGAGTGGGGTCACTGAATATTGGGACAGTGACTGGGAAAATGAGAGTGAGATGGCAGATTTGATGCATAGACGAAAAGTAGGATTGTTGCATTTGAAACTAGATGGAAGAGAAATAAAACAATCATTACTAAAATTAGTCAGATTTAATCATTACTGACTCAGTCCTGATCTCTGACTTCCAAGTACTTGATTTGGGTGTTTCACAAAATTGTCTCAATGGATTTACCCACAAATTAACTATACTCTAAACCACAGCGCTGTATCTGCTTCAGGAACCTGAAAAAAATTAATTTGACTGATTTAAATGCTGACATTAAGAACTTCTCCATTGCTCCCCACCTTTCTTCTATCAGTGAATTAGTCAATTAGTACAACAATGGGCTCCACAACATCATAGAGACCCATGCCCCAGTTAAATCACGAGTGGTCTCTTTTGTAAAATCTGCCCCGTGGTTTACAAGTGAACTTCAACAGATGAAAACAGCTGAGCCCTTGTGCGGCGTTTTGTTGCAACCAGTTCAACGGTCCACAAATTAGCTTATCGGGAACATCAAAAAAACTACTCCAGGGCACTGACCACTGCCAGATCTCAATACAATTCAAATTTAATCAACAACAGTCCTGGAAATTCCAAACAACTTGTTTCCGTGATAAATAATTTACTCAATCCTCACACCTATGCCTGTAATAATTTCACAGAGGAACAATGCAATAATTTTATTGAATATTTCACCTCTAAAGTGGACATCATCCACTTCTTATTGTCCTCCTCCAGCCCTCCATCGCTGGATGTTTCTACATCAAAGCCTTTCCCAGTTCCTCTGTACCACAGTTAAAGAAGTTGAGGGCATCATACAGAGGAGGAGACCTTCAACGTGTTCATTGGACCCTTTTCCTACTCCTCTGGTAAAAGCTAATGTATCAGATATAAGCCCTCTTATTACTGATATCATTAATCACTCTCTCCAGAGCGGCTTAGTCCCACTGGCCTTGAAAACCACAAAATTAGACCTCATTTTAAAAAAATCCTCTTTGGATCCTGAAGTTATAGCAAAGTATCATTCGATCTCCAACTTTCCATTTTTGTCTAAGGTTTTGGAAAAGGTTGTTTTGGTTCAGCTTTAGGATCACCTCAAAAATTCAATCTATGTGAAAAATTTCAATCTGGTTTCCAAACTTCTCACAGTACAGAGACAGCCCTGGTCAGAGTTACCAATGACCTCCTGATGGCTGCTAACCAGGGTTCTCCATCACTCCTTATCCTCCTGGACCTTACAGCTGCGTTTGATACAGTAGATCATAATATTCTCCTTCATCATCTTCACTATACAATTGGACTTTCTGGCATTGCTTTGGAGTGGTTTGAGTCCTATCTTACAGATAGGGCTGAGTATGTGGCCTTGGGAGATGCTAAATCTCATACCCACACTGTCACCTGTGGGGTCCCACAAGGATCAGTCCTTGGGCTGACCCTCTTTAATATCTATATGCTACTCCTGGGTCACATCATCCGCAAGCATGGAGTTTCATTCCATTGCTATGCCAATGATACGCAGCTCTGTGTGAGACTGGATTCGACTTCTCTTACATCTCCATCAAATTTTTCCTTTTGCTTGGATGAGATTGAGGCCTGGATGTCCAAGAACTTCCTCAAGCTGAACAGCACCAAAACTGAAGCTCTTTTAATTGGCACTCCCCATCAACTTCATTCCTCTGTAAATTGTATTTCCTTTTCTGACTGTACCATTACCCTCTCCCCTTCTGTTACAAATCTGGGTGTCAAGTTAGACTCCCATCTGTCATTTGATACTCATGTCCATCACCTTTGTAAAATTGCATTCCTTCATCTCCGAAACATAGCCAAACTCCGTCCCTACCTCTCCCTCTGTGATACTGAAAAGCTGGTTCATGCCTTTGTCTCATCCAGACTGGACTATTGTAATGCACTCCTCATCGGGATCCCCAAAAAGAGCCTTCAAAAGCTACAACAAATTCAAAATAGTGCTGCAAGAATCCTGATGAGGGTGCGGAAATATGAACACATTTCACAAATCCTTCGATCACTTCATTGGCTCCCTATCCATCTCTGTATCGAATACAAACTCGTGTTTGTTTACTCACCAGTGTATCCATGGAAATGCTCCACAATATCTTAAGGAACTCCTTATACTAAAATCCACTACAAGAAACCTCCGTTTTACAAATACCTACTGCCTTCGCTCCCCTGTGACCAAACTCCATGCAATGGGAGACCGAGCATTTGCAGCTGCTGCTCCACGGCTCTGAAATGCCCTACCAGAGAGCCTAAGAACACAGCAGATTGTGGGCTGTTTTAAAAAACAGCTAAAGACTTCTATTTAGGAAAGCTTATTAACAAGAATGCTATAATTATTGTTGTTTTATCTCTGTTTTTATCTTGCTTTGCCTTTTTTTTAACTTTTTATGTTGCACTTTGAGATTTACTGCTATTGTAAAGTGCCCCTATAAATAAAATGCATTATTATTATTATTATTATTATTATTATTAGAATTGGGAGGAAGCTGTAAGTTCTTGTACTATGGTGTAAATGAGCAAGGGTGAAATGGTGCATTAGGAATAGTAGTATCCAAAGAACTTAAGGATACTATTCTCAGTATGAATAGGAGGCATGATAGGGTATTGAGTGTCAAGCTGGGCCTTGATAAAACTAATGTCATTTATGCATATGCTCCTGAAGTGGGTTGTGAGGAAGAATAGTAGGAGGCATTTTGGGTGTGAATGGATGAAGGCACAAAAGGGAAAAAATGTGATTGTTGGTGGTATTCTAAATTGGCATTTGGGAAAGTGTAAGGAGATGATAGAGAGAGTACATGGAGAGAGGGGAGAAGGGGAGAGAAATGAAGAATGGGATAAACAAAAAAATATATATTTTCCATGGCATTGCATTAGATAATAGTTAACACATTTTCAACATTTGACTTACAGTAATGGAGAAATAGAAATCCAACTAGACTTTCTAACGTGTCAAAGCTCTCATTTGAAAGAGGTAAAGAATTTCAAGGTCATAAATGGGGAAAGCATGAAGTTGTGGTGATAGACTGGTGAGAGCAGAGTCAGTAAGAGAATGAAAGCAGATCAAGTTTTGAAAAAGATATAAACATGAAATATGGCAGAATTGTTAAATCAAATCAAAGCATGAAAAAACCCTTAGAAGTATATAAATCAGTCTACACAGGTGCACACTAAAACCTCTTTTTCGTTGATTTGTCCTTGAAGTTCTATAAATATTAGCTTTCAGCCATAATTGAAAACTAAGGTCTGTTGCATTTTAATCATTTTAACATATAACTCTTCTTTGCCTACTCTATATACTCTAATTACATCACTTAATGTAATATCATGATTACTTTGTATACTCTGTGTTATTTGATTGATTTTGTACTGTACTTTTTTACTTTATCAGTGTACTTCATGGAATATACTAATAAAATAAACATTTATTGATGGATTATAGTCATTCCTTTCATTCCATTCGTCTTGATTTTAGGCTGGCAACACAAATGGGGTCAGGTGATGCTGTAGTTATCCATAAAAGCTGAAGTTGCTTAACTCTGGTGTTCATAACACCACAAAATATAAGGGGAATGATTTATGCTTATCCTGTTATTTGTTTTATCCCAAGTCTGAAGTTTAGATAATTGGCATCCAATACCACAGTTATTGTAGAGGGATGAGAGGGCGGTTGGCACGTTAACACATGCATTAAAGGTAAATATGTTGTGAATCCTTTCATTTTTCAGTTTTATATCAATTGCATGGGTTTTTTTTTGTGTTTGCATATTTTTATTTTTCTGATGAAGTTGTCATGCTGTGGCCATTTTGGTGAGGTCAGTATCATTTTGGCATCCAGCTTTGTTGGGGATTGAGGAACTGTTTCTAGTCATGTGACTTCAACCTTGTGATGTGTGACATCATCGCTGTCAGCATACATAAAAATGGCAGCACAGCCCCTGTTTAGCCTAGTTCTGGGGTTTTTAAAACAAGTCTTTGCTGTGTGTGTGCTCAAGCTTTATCAGGATAGAGATTTGTTCTTGGTTAGTTTGGCTGTTGAATTCTACTTAGGACTTTGATTCTTTCTTTGACCATTTCAATAAAAACACATAGTTTCTTAATATTATTAGATTTACTAGTTTTGACCTTTGCTTGTCTTTGACTCTGAGCTTGTTTCTCTCTGTTTATCTCTTTTACTTTCCTGGTCACATTATTCACAATAATCTTGGTGTAGACTCTATGCATTTTTAACAGTTGTCAATATTAGCTGTACTAGTGTAGGATGAGTTAAATTCACATACCAGGTGTTATGATTTGGAAGCCTTATATTTTATAACAAATTCTCTTTTTTATTTCTTCTGTTTTTCTATGTTCCTAGAGGTTTGGAAGTATGCTAAATTGAAATGCACATTTCTTTTTTAATTTCAGTTTTGTTTTGGAAGTGTTAACATTTTGTAATGTATACAATTTTTTAAAATTTTTTTTATTGGCTTTAATGTAGTGCCCCATAGAAGGTGTGATCATGTGACATTACTAGTTTGACAGTATGAAGGTCAGCACTGTAGTCCTCTCAAGCTTGTGGATTAATACTGAAGCTGATTGCAAGTACTTTCTTTAGTTACTGACTTTATGGCTTGAAATTGTGCAATTTTTTATTTTGAGTTTGGGATTCGGTATTGAGATTTGGTGAAAGGTACAGGGGCGGTACGGTGGCGCAGTGGTAGCGCTGCTGCCTCGGAGTTAGGAGACCCGGGTTCGCTTCCCGGGTCCTCCCTGCGTGGAGTTTGCATGTTCTCCCCGTGTCTGTGTGGGTTTCCTCCGGGCGCTCCGGTTTCCTCCCACAGTCCAAAGACATGCCGGTTAGGTGGATTGGCGATTCTAAATTGTGCTTGGTGTGTGTGGGTGTGTTTGTGTGTGTCCTGCGGTGGGTTGGCACCCTGCCTGGGATTGGTTCCTGCCTTGTGCCCTGTGTTGGCTGGGATTGGCTCCAGCAGACCCCCGTGACCCTGTGTTCGGATTCAGCGGGTTGGAAAATGGATGGATGGATGAAAGGTACAGGAGTGTTTAGTAATGTAATGGTTAACTATCTACAAATGTGTCTAGTAATTAGTATTTAGTGCCAGATTGTCTGTCTTCCTAGTTATGAACTTCAACCTTTTTTTTCTGTTTCACATCAATATCCAGGTCCTTTCCTTATTAAATGATCTCTTCTTTGGTAAACCCAAGGATGAGCAAAAGCATTTAGTCAAGGTCGGCCTATACTAAGACCTGCAAATAGCACTTGCTTAGTTTCTGAATGGCAGTCTTGCTAATGGCAAAGCAGTGCTGCAACCAAAACTTCACTTTACTTTACCTCTGTCATGAATATGCTTGAAGGAATAGCCACTGAAAAGCATTAAAACCATGAAAAGGGCCAACCTCATACCCTGAAATGTAATTTAAAAGAGACCTAAGTCTCCATCTAACAAAGAGAAAAATAATTAAATGTTTTGTATCAAAATAGAAAAATATACATTTTCAGTATAGAAAAATAAGACAAATGCTAGAAAAGTAACAATACATAGAAATAAAATATAGGAATTGAGTCATAAATTATAAAGTGAAACTAAATGCGCAAAAGGGATGAGATACAACCACTAGACAAGCTTGAGCTTAATGAATACTAGAACAGAGTAAATAACCAAAATCCTAAACAAACACACACTTCAAATGCAGAATTATTCACCAGCAAGCAAACCTTTTGAACTAACCATAAAAAAACAAATCTAAAGCCATAATGTGGAAAGTCAAAATAAATCTACCAACAATTCTACATTTTTAAATGAGATGGAGTAAAAACAACAAACAATACTATCAAAAATCAAAGCCAGAACACTAAAGCAGATGTCCTTAAACTAACATTTTACTTGTTCATAACTAACCACAATAAAATGATTTTTGAAGTTTTTAGAAGAATTATGAAAGCTTGGATGCAAGAAGCCGTGCACTGCCAGCCTATATAGGCAAGGCAAGATGACACAATATGTCACTTGGCCTTCATGTCATGTCACCAGCATCCATAATAATGATAATGGCCAAGGGCGTGAAAAGATTTTCATAAAAGGGAGGTGATCATTCAAATACCAAATTCAACATGGCATCACTAAAGTAATAATAAAATATGTAAACAACCATAAAAAGAAATGTCAGTAGCTGGAAAATGAAACAGACTGCATCCCAAGACTCCAAAACTTGATTCATTACAGTGTCAAGGAAAAGTGTTACTGATATGCATGCTGTTTTTTTTTTATATCTGTTTTTCTTTTATTCTTTTTTTCGTACCACATTGTCAGTGATTCATTTTGAAACTGTCTTCTAAGGACTGGCCTAATATCTGTAGAATGAAAACAAAAGAAAATCATGAAATAGCTGAAATTAAAAGAAAAAATGGACAACAAAACAAAAACTTCAAGCAGATTGCTAAGCAGTTTTGTAAATTAACAATTTAGTGTTCTGTACTGCATTTTGGATTTTATTCTAGTTTAAAGTTTTGGATACTTTTTTACTTCATTTTATGTATCTGTTTCTTTGGTCTTGAATTTCATTCATTAAAGAAATATACTTTTATATACAACTTTTTATCTAGTTTCACTATGACATCTCTATATACACTAGCTCGTCTAGATGCACACTGCCAGTGTGACTAATGGTGTTTGCCTTGTGCAGTAGGGTAGTGTTATGCTCTGCACCGTACTGCTTCAGTTTCTGCATTGTTGGACAATCGCATTGAGCAGACTACAGTCTGACAGGGTCTGGTCAGTCAGTGTGAGCAAGATGTAACATACAGGGAGGAGTTCCAGGACATCCAGATTAATCCTTGCAACCCATGACACAGAACAATCAAAACTGTGGGGTGTTAAAGAAAATACATGTTAAAATGAAATGCCTATTACTAGGTTTGAGAGAAAATATTGTAGCAGCCATCAGCTCTTCACAGGCGAGGCAGGAAAATGGCTGTCTGGAACTGTTATACAGACTGAGCAGGGCTAGACACTTGAGTGGCAGGGAAAGCAAACACATCTGTTCACAAGCCTTGAAATGACTTGAGAACAAAAAAGGACAGACTCTCAGAGAAAAAGTATAAATAGGAAACTTACACAGCTGTCAGCGCTTACCTTGGTGTCAGTAATGCTGAAGAGTGTGATAATGGACAGCCGAAAGTGAGAGAGATCGATGATATTAGGATAGTGACAATGTTCATGTTGCAAGGGGACATTGCTTTACCCTCAAAATGACATTCTTTTTCCTTCTGCATTCTTAACTAACTAGCGCTGCAGCACTGGACTCTGAAAGGGTGTCAAATTTGTCCATGACATGCAATTATCTCAGACTGCCTTGTGATATAGAAATTTCACCACGGTACACTCTGCAAGTTCATATATCACCTGAAAAATGCCTGTTTTGCATACAGCTGGTCAGATGTCTAAGGTACCATGACTTTTGTTTTGCTTTTGATGTTACTGTATTAATCTCTTTAACATATGCATATCTTAACTGACAGCATTCTACACAGCTAATTTATTGTGCATTCCATAGTACTAGTCCGAAACTGTGCTGTTTAACAAATTGGAACACTAACAGGACCTTCTAAATGTCGTAGTACTCTTCACATACTGAGTGTGAGTATAACAACAAACATACACTAATAAGTGGTGACTATGAAAGCAAATTTCTTCACACAAATGACAACTTGTGTGACACAAATGATCTTAAGTATGATAGCCTATTGTCATCACTCTCAAAGCCATTTTTAACAACTGAGACACCGTTAATTTTAAAAGGATTTTAAAACATAAAATGTACGTACCTCTGCCTATCACCAATACTATGAACTTCTGTTGAGTGTTTTAGCTGGAATCTAAAGCCGATTTTGTGTGAATCTGTAGTACCGAGCAGAAGAACTCTCCTTGCTCTTGGTTAAATGAAATGTGTAAATTTTATTTTAGGTAAGCCAGGCACTGTAGAGTATTTAAAATATATATTAAAATCTAAAAAAAGGTACTGGAAGTAAGATTACATTTATTTAGTTAGTTAGTTAATAGCTATGTGGCATCAATATCTCTTCTAGACATTTTTAAAAGGCACTGGGGTATCCTTTTCAACTAGTCACTTTAACTCTGGGAAGTGTCTCCTGGTGTCCACATTGGAGGGATTTCTTTATGTTTTAACATACTGTATGTCCTTTCACTCATGATTCATAATTCGGCTGGTTAAAGTCTGATCCGTCAATTTTTTTTTTCTATGCCTTCTAATATTTTGAAGACTTGTGTATATACCACTTTGGTTAATATTTGCAGTCAGGTTTGGATTAATATACTTGCACAAATAAGCATTCATTTTAGATATCATTTTGCAAAATCTGTTGGTAAACTCTGTTAAGACAGAACCCTATTATCTAAAGTACTTTTTAATTTTTTTGCAATCCACACACTGCTGATGTCTCCCTACATTAATGATTCCTTTCCTATCCATTTTTCAGATTAGTATCTTCAATTTAAATTATATTGATTGTGCGTATTATGAATTAAATTATACACATAAAAGAACACTCCCTAATTCTCAAATTTTAAATTTCATCATAATTAATTAGCCTTTCATTACAGGATGAAACACGTACACGGATGGTATTATTTTACCAATTTTGCAGTGCAATAAAAATTCATTTAATGTTTCAGCCAGCTTTGGTGTAAACCTTAAATCACAGCACTTTATCTATTACATTTTGTTTTTCAAGTAATTACACTTTTGTCAGTTGAAAGTGAGTGGTACGGTAGTATATGTTCTTAACTTTCATTACTTTATTAAGTGTTTATTTATATAAAGAAATGTATTTAATAAATGAGAAACAATGCACATTCTGAAGCTTACACTCATGTTACGCTCCAGAAAAACAGTAATACAAGACTTGAACACATATATAACAATCTTGTTGCAGTTTTAATAGCTCCATTTAATTTTGCTTCTGGAAAAATGAGTATGTCAATTTATATTTTACATTTATGTTGGTTCCTCACATCCTTATTGAGTCTCATGTACTGCCTCATATCATGTACCTGCATTTTTATGCACACTTTATAGGGAATGATTATTTTGGACTGTAGCGTTGTTACACTGGTTTGAGTTTCTCACTTAGTCACAGCTTTACTCTCTGTGTTTTTGGAAAAAGATGAAAGTGCTTTGTGGGAAACTAATAAAAATAGCATGCATATTTTACATCGTGCTGTTTTTGGAAAACTATGCTTTAGCAATAATTTTATAACCAATAAAAATATTGATATAGGGAGGTTTCAGATATTACATATGAAAATCTAATATTATATCTACTTAATTATATGTTTTTTGTAGAGCTGTTATTTTCAGGCATACTGGGTAAAATATATAAATTAACAAAAGCTTTTGAAATTTGATACCCTGGGGTTTCATCCCGTTGGATTTTTTGATTATTCTAATTGGATTGATTTCATCCATCTATTATTTACATTTTTGTCTTTTTTGTCAATCACCCTTTCTTGTAAGGCATATTGAAAATTTAGATGGATCACCCTA
The DNA here is from genome assembly GCF_900747795.2 of Erpetoichthys calabaricus. NCBI lineage: Eukaryota > Metazoa > Chordata > Cladistia > Polypteriformes > Polypteridae > Erpetoichthys > Erpetoichthys calabaricus. The sequence goes on from NC_041397.2 coordinate 204,295,928, forward strand.
ATACATTTTTGACTGTAGCTATCATTAAATCATTTTTGTAAATTATTATTAAATAAAACTGTGGTCTTGAAGTAGTTCACTGCTCTAAACTCTCAGTTTTCAGTACTGAGTTGCCTTCTCAGTGTATGCTGAGGACTTTAGTTTCCTCCTGCAGTCCTAAAAAATGATGGCAGACCTTTTTCATTATCTCAGTTATGCCAGCATGAGTTTGTTGGCTATCTAAGGCTTGTCCTTTTCATGCACCTATTAGTTCTAATGTGGCTTCTAATAGGAATTAACCTCTAAAGAATACAAATAAGTTGTGCATTGCAGGAGATTACCATAGAGTAGGTTATTTATTATCTGACTGCAGTTTTACATTTTACGTTATTTAATTGCTGCAAAGTTGTCATACAATAAATGATTTTATCTTTGGTTTTATTCCTATTGATTTATATGTTGCCTTGCATAAACATTTTTAATAGAAGGAACAAAATTTTAAATTGTGGCTATCAACATTATGTGAAAATGTGAGTTTAAGTTGTAAAATCAAGTGTAATAAAATATTTTTATACTGCTAGTTTGAAGAGCTAGACTTTTTTCTGTATGAGTGAAAATATTTACAAGTAAGAAATCCTACTTATACTTTTATGGAATAAATGTGTCCTTTTATTTTGAAAATGTAATTTTAAAGAATGATGATCATGTGTATAAATTGTCTTCTAAATGTTGCAAACAGGGTAATAATTCTATAATATTAAATATGATGAATGAAACTACATTATCAGTCTTAAAGGCAATAATAATTAGAAGCTGGTAGTTATGGAATTCTTTAGTCAATCTCTTTAAGTGAAAACCAAAAAGGAGTCTTAACCCCTTTGCCTTATAGTATCCTTATGTTAATTTGCCTTTAGTTTTTTTATTTTCCTAATATATGCAAACATTCATACACCCCTAAATCAGAAAATGTTGGGATGGTGTGGAAAATGCAAAAAATAAAAGCAGTGATGTATATTAACAAATGAAATGAAGTTGTCCATGACATATCTTGGCTTCATATTGTCTGCAGTGAAATAAAAGTCAAAGTAAATTTAAGAATCATTGCATTTGCTTTTTTTTTAAATTTTTCATATTCTCCATACCATCCCAATTTTTTCTGATTTGGGCTTGTACGATACACATTATTTATCCATGACACTTTTCCTAATATATATCTAAAATCCCTAATTTGGTGAATGTGTACTACCTCTCATTGCACCAAATATTTAGATTTTTTTTTCAAATACCTTTATTCAAAATGTTTTTCCTGTCTGTTTTTCTTGACCATATTATGCTAGATTATGTATTTTAATAATTGATGTAAAATAATTGTTACTATTACCTTGACTGGCAGGATTTTGCAAGCATACTGTATTTATACTGTGAAAATTTGACTGGCCGATTCTAAGTTGTCCCTAGTGTGTGCTTGGTGTGTGTGTGTGCGCACCCTGCAGTGGGCTGGTGCCCTGCCCGGGGTTTGTTTCCTGCCTTGTGCCCTGTGTTGGCTTGGATTGGCTCCAGCAGATCCCCGTGACCCTGTAGTTAGTATATAGCGGGTTGGATAATGGATGGATGAAATTTGACTGGCTTATAAGAAGTTTTTAAGAGTGAAATGGCAACATCAAGATGGTGCTGGGCACAAGACAATCCCATTATAAAACTTCAGAATTTTGAGCAACTAGACATGCCTGTGTGGCCCTACTTCTGGAAAGAGGTACATGCAGCTTGGGAGGAGACATACAGTACAATATTTCTGAAATTACAGAAGGGCAGTTCAACCGTCAGGCTGCATGGATGATTCACTCTTTGTGCAGAGATATAGTGATGCAAGAAAAGCTGTCGAGTGCAGCCTCAGACCTTCAGCGCTCGTCTCTGGCCTTTGCATTATATGTCAGTAATGTTAAACGATACAACCAGACTTTTGCATCGTTCTCAACACGCCCATTTTACAACATACTTTGCTCTTCATTTTCATAATATCTATTTACACTGTGGTTAAGATTAAGTTTGTGAGAGGGTTACCTTGCTCTTGAGTAATGATGACTATTGAGTAGGTGCATTTTGTCGTTGAGTATATCTTGTAGTAAGGTGTGTCTCTTGAGTAATGACACTGTCGTAGTACAGCAGGCCACAACCAAGATCCTTCTCTGAGTAACCATGCAATTTATTTTGCTGTTCAGCAGAGCTACCAAACTGCAGAGCTTCAGAGGTCTATAGCTAGTCCCTTCAGAGAGAAGTTGCAAGAGGTCATGAAACATCCTGAATAGTACAGTGTACATTATCTCACATAGGGGTGAATGGGACCATCTCTCTCCGTCAAAGTGAGAGGTGTGGAGGATGCCTTAGAGACCTCTTTAGGAGAAACTTTCAGTCAGTGGTGAAGAGACACTAGGAACAGTTAGAGAAAATTCTAGCTTAGTTTGTTTATAGCAAAACTTTATCCTGACCTGAAACATAGTGTTGGGGTTTCACTGGAAGAGACCTCTAGTGTGATATTTACAGAACTGTTGAGCCACAGCCAACAGAGACAATAGAGCTGAATGTTCATTTGGAGCAAGAACATAGCTGATCAGAGGAACAAAAAAAGGAAAAGGGGAGAATGAGGGAGAGAACCATGAAAATGCCTTGATGGTACTTTATGAAGGTCAAGTAAGTGAAACACTTGACATGATAGACAGAGGTTCAAGTCCAGTTCAGGCAGACATAGGGAGATGGCAGGGTTTTTAATTTCTTCTATTTCTTTCTGTAGTTCCTTTTTCTCCTTCTCTGTCATTTCTATGTTTATTTCAAAATAATTGATATTCAAAAACTGAAAAAGTAATTTGTGGCATTCACATTGATGCTAGACTGTCTAGAATACAGGTTTATAGAGGAAAGGGTGCAATGTGGACATTGAACAGAGACATTTAAATGGAAATTAACCAGAAAAGCCTAAAATCAGGCTGACTCATTAGTATTTAATACGGGATGTTATTATTGCAAAACTGGAAAATGATCATGACCCACACAAACAAAATATTATATGCACATTTTGTCTAAATGCATGCTGGTTTGAAAACCAAAGGTCAAGTATCTTAACAGCAGCGTTACATACAAACCAGATAATTTAACACACACACGCACGCACACGCACACACACACACGCACACAAATGCTATATAAACATGGAATAAGTAGAGGTGGGTACCAGAATTCATTACAACACCAACACTGTAATTTTCATCTGTTTAATGGTATTCTTTACATAAAGATTAAATCTTGATTTGTCCACATTATGTTAAAAAAGAAAAAAAGTAGTGTGTTAAAGAGGTTATGTAAACATATATATACATATACATATATATATATATATATATATATATATATATATATATATACACATCCACACATCCACATACACACATATATATACACATACAGAGACATATATACATATCTACATATATATACACATATATATATACATATCTACATATGTATATATATATATATATATATATATATATATATATATATATATATATATATGTACATAAATATATATATGTACATAAATATATATAGCCAAATCCATGCACTTCGCAGCGGCGAAGTACTGCTTTTAAATTTTTATTAAGAAGAAAAGAAAACCTTTTTAAATTGAGGGAAAATATACCAATAACAATTTGTTAAGGATCTGTTTTTTTGTGAAGCTGCCTTTACACAGCCTCTCCGCTGTTTTATAAAAGAACGCCATATGAGGCCGTCCTTTCTCCTTGCTTAGCGGTTCTGTATTGTTTTATTGTTCGTTTATTACGATTGTTATAGTTATTGTGTAGCTATTTGAGACTCACTTTTCTGTTCAGGTACCCATTTCCTTTATGTAATCCGCGGATTCTCCGCTATTTTTTTGTTTGTTTATTACGATTATAGTTATTTATTGATTCCCTTCTTTAGCTGACTGCCTGCTCATATAAGGCGCTCTGCTGTTTTTTTGTGAAGCAGCCTTTACACAGGTTCTTCTCTGTTTTTTAAACGAACGCCATATAAGGTCATCCTTTTTCCTTGCCTCGCCAAGGAAGCAGCATTTTTATTTAATCCACGGGTTCTCCGCTGTTTTATTGTTCGTTTATTACGATTGTTATAGTTCTCTTAGTATACCACGTTGTCAGTTCAGCACTCCGGTTGTAATATGACCAAGCTGTGCAAGCTTACTGTTGAGAATGCAACGTATAGTTGTACAGGAGAAAAGCAATCTTGCCTCAAATCAATGGCAACCTTTTGTAGGTCTATGAACTTAATTTAAAGTTTAGGTGTACACGGTGCTTTGTTTCCGAAGTACCTGCACTCATGAAATTGTCTGTATGTGTCAGTCGCTTCATATTCTTTTCCTACATTATCAATTGTGTAATGTGTTTTTTGAACAGGTTTGATTCATCGAAGTGAGCACTTGTGCTGCGTTCAGTCAGTTCACTTGAGCCTCTCTCTTGTGTGATGTTGTGATGTCCACGGCTTTATTTAATGTTAGCTAAGACCCGGCACTTAAAAGTTTCTCGCTACAGCAATTTTAACTCTGTTACAAAGTGATCCAAAGTCTCGTTTATACCTCGTGTCTTCTCATTAAACTTGTATGTCGCGAATATGGTATTGCAAACGGCAGCGGGAGCTTTTCTATAAACTTAATTTAAACTTACGGTTTACACCGTGCTTTGTTTCCGCAGTAGCTACACTTATGAATATGCTTGTATGCGTCACTCGCTCGCCTCTTATTGTTTCGCTGCCTTCTCAATTGTGTAATGAATATTTTCTTCAGTGCTCTTTGGGGCTCTTCCTTGTTTTCTACGTACTGCGTTCACAGTCCGTTCACGTGATTACATGGGAGGCGTGATGACACGATACGCAACTCCGCCTCCCACGGCCATCGAGCTGCAGTCTATTACAGTATATGGACAAAAAAGAGGTTCCAGTTATGACCGTTACGCATAGAATTTCGAAATGAAACCTGCCTAACTTTTGTAAGTAAGCTGTAAGGAATGAGCCTGCCAAATTTCAGCCTTCCACCTACATGGGAAGTTGGAGAATTAGTGATGAGTGAGTGAGTGAGTGAGGGCTTTGCCTTTTATTAGTATAGATAAAAGTAACTATACTTACACACTGAAAAATTGCTTTTGTTGCATAAAAATCTTAAACTGGTACAAATAGATGAAACAGTCTGGTATGGCTGTAAATGTGTTTTCATTAAAAACAAATAAATGAAAGCCCAAATTCACTAAACCTGCCTGTGATCCAACTCTCTGAACAAGCTCTATGTCACAGACATGAAAGGTGAAATAGAAAGACAAGCTGAAAGTGCAACTGCAGGCTGTGTTAGAATGCTTACAAACAAAACCATTTGGGTTGTTAATTAACAATGGCATCACATTGTGAAAGAGTTAGAGTCCAATTGGTTGTTAGTTATAGCAGACAGAAGTTTAAGGTTAGCCATTTTTTTTCTTTTATGTGTAAAGTGACTATTGATTAAATTTGTGTGCCAGAGCTTTTCTCAGTTGCAGTCAACCTCCGACCTTCTTGTCACATTAAATTCTAGAGGGATGCTTGAGTTTGTCGAGTATACAAAAAGGAAACAATAGAATAACCTCTTTGAGACTAAAGCTAATTACAAAAACAGCTTTAAAACCCCTTGCTCTTTTTATATGGTTGGAACATTTTGAACTGCGTATAGTTCTATGTGTCTGATAGGAAAAACATTTTTATTAATAAAAATTGACTTAATAAAAGAATTTTAAATTAAACTGCTGCTTATTTTATTCAAAGTGTTTGTAAATATCGAAAATAGGGATTTCATATAAATAATAATTGCTCACAATAAAGCAAGAAGGAAAAAAATGCTTGATCTGTGATCAGAATTCTGTGCATGTAGCCCAGAATATTGTGTAAGGAGCGCATGGCTTGTTTCTCATACAGTCGTGACTTTCCCAGTAGATCCCGTTGCATGCCATTTTGTTTCTAAATTAGTCAAAATGAACTTGATGCTATTTGCTAGGATTTGTTTTTATGGCTTCTCCCATGCAACCCTACCCTGCATTTGTAGGTACAAGGTTTAATCAGTATTTCTGTTTGTGCAGAGTTAACATATGAGAACAGAAATCAAGACCCTGTCTACCAAGTTGAGTTACTCACCCAATTGCTCATTGGCAAAGAACCAAAATGCACTCACACTGATACATCATAACCTCCTGTCTTTCTGGCCAGTAAGTCTTCACCACAAACTTCCTCTGAACTCCAGGCTCAATAAATGCTCTTCCATGAGGCTAATTTTAAAGTCATACATGGGTCACTTTTTTACATGTCCTGGAATCACTTCTGGGATTGAGGAAAACCCTAGGTTAGGGCACCCTCTTGTACGTCCTGCTGGTATCCCAATAGCCCTAAATCCTTCAGGAGCACTTATATGGCTATTTTTTTTCTTGAGGATCCCTTCAGATACTTAATCCCTTAAATACTCAATGGTTTGGTGAAGGAGTGCTGGCCTCATTCCAGCCCTTCTAAAATGGGCATTCCTATTTTGCTTATTATATTGTGCTGCCACCTGCAGGTCAGGAGACCTTACAACGTCTTCCTACCTGTCTTTTGCCATAGTTGTTGCCTAAGGTAACACCCCTAGTTTGAGGGTCTCTTTTCCTATAGCACAGGACAGCATACTGACAATACTCCCTCTGCTGCAATTGTACATCTACCAATTGTTCTTCTGGAGTATAATACCTTAGGTTTAAAACTAATATATTCACAGAATGGTATGTACAGCTTGTTTTTTGTTGTTAATGTACTATTCTTTCTCCTTTGAAGGTCTAACTTTGGTAAGCCTGGATTTTTTTTACAGAATAGTGTCCTTTGCTTTGCTGCTTCATGATATTTTTGTAACTGTCAGGACTACAAATAAGTCACTGTATTCAATGTTATTTTACTATCTGTAACTTTCCTCACTATGTCAGTTGCTGTCATTTATAAATGTTTTATAAGCAGTAAAGCTGCTCAAAATTATATTTTATTATTTAGACATGATATACTGAAATTATCCAGAAATGCACCCTCTGGTAAACTGGCACCTGTTGTAGAAATGGAATAAATTCTGTATTGTATAAAAGAACACACATTATATATTGGAATGAGACAGTTTAGTAGCTAGACAGATAATGATGACACCTCCTAAGGCTAATCAGAAGGATTTTGCTGACAAATGTGGGTGAGATATGGTAGCGTAGGTGGAGGCAAGGGGCTGACTGTGGAACAGATGAGGCAAATCCATCTTATCAAATGCAGACAACTAGAAACTTGATGATGGAGTGTTGTGCAAAGACAAGCTGCTAATGTCAGCGGATAAATGACATTACAGAATCCACTATGGGCTCAGACATGTCTTGATCTTTTGTTCAATATATTTCTTAGGTAGAGCAATACACAAATTACTCAGTAAAAACTGAGACTTGGAGCAGAGAAACAGACAGTATTGCAGCAATTTTTGTACTCACCAGTTTTACCAAACTATACTGCACTCTATAAAAGAGTTTTTGTTGTAGGAGGAAGTAGTATAACATCTATGATGGAGTATGGGCAACTGTAATTCAAAGAGGTACCACCAGGATAGTGGTGAGTAGGTTTGTAGTTCAGTTATTTTGCCCACCAAATCAAAGACATCTGAGAGACAAACTGGACAGCAGCATTATTTGTAAGATTAAAAAAAATTCAGAAGAACAAACATATCTCTAAGAGAATAGTAATTGCCTATTATTACATTAGAAAAAGTGAGAGGTGACAGCAGAGTGACAGGTCAGGCCTAATAAAACACATCTTTAAAACATCTGGTTGCCTTGAGAACATTCACTATAATAATAGGCAGTTTTAAACTCAGTCCTTATTCTTCAACTGCCTTAATTCATTTCACTCCTTATCCACTTGTTCTGTCTGAAACACACTGACCTGGAGCCTTATGCATAACTCCGTTCGTAGAATACACACTGAAATATGTCATACAGACAAAAGCGGAAATGTGCGTACACACAAAAAAATTCAGATGCATGAATCTATGCGTACGGCAGCTTCCACGTTCTTCCACTACATAAATCCCGGTCAGCGTGAAAAGTAACGCATGTGCACGCGCCTGGTGCCACTCCCCAACTCCTCCCAGAATTATGCCTCTTTGAATATGCAAATAAATATAAATAGCCCTTAAGCTCTGCATTCTGTGAAAAGACAATGGCAAAAGCATGGGGGAATATAGAAGTTCAGCGAATACCAAGTGGAGGCAAGGAAAAACGTACTATTTGTTGGTATAAACAGTGGTATAAAAAACAAAAGGAAGTTGATCGAGTGACATAGAGTGTCAGAGAAACTCGAAAGTTCAAGTTCACAAAGGTGCACAGTGCCCGAAATAAAAAAGAAGCTGTCAGATATCAAAGTTGCTGTGAAAAGGCGAGTCGTAGCCCACCGTCTGAGTGTCATATGAAAGCTTATTATGGTACAGAGAAATGACAAAAAATAGGCACACAGTGGCCAAAAAAGCTGGAAATGTCAACTTTAATCTGGAAATTTCCACTTTAATCACATACTTTATTTTGTCTTTAAAGTAGAGCATCATAAATTTCATCTTAAAATTTACTAGTTTCTCAAATCCCATCGTAACTAAAGTAGCACATTAAATGCTTTGTTTTGTATATGTTCTTCTATGTGCTCTCTGTGTGTGAATCACTGTGCGCTTCTTAAACGAGCTTTCTCTTCCTCCGAGAGGACACAGAATCCATTACATTCATGATATTACAGCTCTCTGAATAAATTAAATACTGAGATGTATACTTGATATCATTTTCATAATAATATGAATTAAAGCATGTTATTAAATATGGGAACACGGTGGCGCAGTGATAGTGATGAGCTGGTGCCTCGTCCAGAGATTGTTCCTGCCTCCCGCAAGATGCTTGCTGCGTCGTGCGCTACCTTCAATGAATTAATATATTACAGCAATACTGTCTCTTTCAAATGTGCTAACCCCCAATTCCTGTCCTTCCTTTTCTTTCTCCAAGTACCCAATCGCCACACAATCAGCTCTGTAAAAGATGTCAAGCCATCTGTAAGCTTAGAATGCAGATTCTTCAAAACTTTTAAGGAACCTTGAAATATCTTCATAGTACATGTTTAATTATTCTATCCATCTAGTGTTGCACCAGTCCCAGCAAGAATACAGCGCGAGACAGGAACAATCCCTGAACGGGGTGCCAGTTCCTTGCTAGCGCTGCAACACCGTGTCCTCACATCTTTAATAACAATATAGATTATTTAAATGATGTCAAAATTGTATCTGTATAATGTAAAAAACATATTTTGCTGCATTTTATCTTAAAAACGATATCGTCATCATATGTAAAGATGCGCTTTATAAAGTGACTCAGGTAGTGCAATATTATAACCGTATCACAAGTTTACATTGAGGTAATTGTACTTATAGGTACAAACAGTTCTATGAGGAGCACTTGATGGACTGAATGAGTGTGTTTAGAGCTGTTGGGATGAAACTGTTTCTGAACCGCGAGGTCCCAACAGGAAAGGCTTTGAAGCGCTTTCCGTATGGAAGAAGTTCAAATAGTGCATGGCTGAGGCAGCATGTGCTATATGCTGTATACTGATAATTCACTTTCCGATCACCTGCTGTAGAACTGTGATTCCACACTCCGATACAGTGATATAAATATTCCGAGTGGTGCAGTGAGAGTAATATGGAAAAAGATGATCCACTGTGGCAACCTCTAATGGGATCAGCTGAAAAAAGAAGAAGAAGGTGCAGTGAGATTAACAATGCTAAAGCAGCTATGGTATTTGGAATAGTTTGGCCATTCCGTGGACCATTATATTGTTACAGGCTAATTACAATCAGACACCTTAAACTAATAAACAATATGCGGTTAATTTCTGTGTATTTGATAAAGCCGTCAGGGATGTGCATCTAAAGAAAGGGAAACCACACTGGAACAAAAGCACTGCTTTGACGCTGGGTGCCGCCAGTTTGTAAAATCGAACAGAGAACTTGCGTACACCAGGGACTGAGTTAGCGTGAAAATGTGCGTGGCTTTACACCAAGTTTAGTTTTTATACATCGTGATGTGACCGTGGAAACGGGCGTACGCAACATTTTTGTGCGTATGTACCGTTTATATATGAGGCCCCTGGACAGACCACACTACCCTTTCACTAGAAACATTTTTCAGGTTCCTTTATTGACTGCTAATTTCAGACCATCTCAGATTTAATCCTTCCAGTATGTCTTGGGTCTGTTCTGTATTGTGTTGCAGTGAACTCTGCCTGGTGCACCTCATGTAGAAGGCATCTACTATAGGTATTATCCTCATTACATTCCCAAATGACCTCAACTGGCTTTCTTGGATCATAAGAAGCCACAGTTCTGTTTGGAGATCCATGTGTATTATTGATTGTCTAAACTTAACCTAAAGAGTAAGACCTGCCGCCCTGCACAAAATTCACAAGAAACATTAAATTTCCTTCCAGTTCCTCAATCTTTTGGTCAGTACCCAAATCTTGTGACCCACAATGAAGACAGTGAAGTAGAATAACCAGTAAATCAAAAACATCATTTGAAAACGTAGCTCCCATTTTACTTCCACTATCCAGTACAACTCACTGTATTGCAGCGAAGGCTATGATGTCAGATTTGAAGATTTTAAATCTCATTCAGAAATCAAAATACTTGTCTGCAGACCCCCACTAATGCATGCCACAACCATGACCCTGGGAAGTCATACTATTGTATTACCTTCCACTAACATTTGTACAAACTATTGGAAAACTCCCATGACACCTGAAAGTATCTGCACAAGGGGTTGTTCCACTTGACAGAATTCACATTATTTTCCCTCATACTGATGATTTTCTATATCTCTTAACTTTCAAAATTAACTTGATTGACCTTTGCCTGGAACACTGATGGTGGGACTGACTCCAGGAACCAGGCCTGAAGATGGTGATTCACATAACTCAGTTAGAGTCAGTCTAAATATGCTTCATGGAGCAACCATGTGAGCTAATAACCCAAGAAGCAAAGAGTGAAGGTAAAGAGGCAATGCCAGATGGGTGACAACTGGACAGGTTAAGACATACAAGACTTTTTCCAAAGGCTAAATTATATTGTTACAACAGCGGATGTGCACCATATGATCTTTTTTGCCTTCTGACTTGGAGAACTATTGAGAAGTAAAAAATGTCTCCCACTATTGATCCATTTATATAATAAGAGATTATTAAGAATTGGCACATTCTGAGAGTTGCATGTTAAGTGCATCTTCTAGCAGGCTTAATAATGGGACATTCCTGGGAGGGTTAGAACCAATGGAAGCCTTGCTGCTCTCCATTCGGTTACCTGCTGTCTTATTTCCTGAATATTTGTATCGTAGAGATCTAGTCTCTGAGGGAAATATTGCCACTTACTGTGCCACTTTCTTGCTTTTGACCTAGTGCCCCTGAAATTTTCACTTCCACTTTACTAAACATGACAGAATTGTCTGCCTTCTATCCTGTCTTTACACACTAACATGCAGAAGTGCAGCATAACTGTAATTGATGTTTTTTTTCTTTCTCTAATTCTTATTGGGGTCTGTTGTGAGACTTCACCTTACATCTTGCCAGCTAGACATGCCTTGATTGAGTAATTGATTGTGAACAGTTAAGGATCCAGACCAAAATGTTATAGAGGGTTTTAAAAAAAAAGAAAAGATTTGTTACTTTTGAACATAGTTTATGTAATTTTTCAATAAACATATTTAGCTGCAAGAGAATTTAACAAAATTATTCAAGTAGAAGATTATTTTTTTTTACAAATTGTTTTGGGTTTGCAATTAGTTTGCTATTTTGTAAGAAACTGGATCTAGTTTAACATTGAACCTATCTGTTCTCCAAAAAACAGCATTTCTTGAGTGTCTGACCATGCATACAGCTGGCCAGTTAGGAAGTGCTCTCCATGCATTTCAGTTTCCATTAGTACCATATGGATCTTTAGTATTATCCTTACTGTGCAGCGGACATAACCAACAGCTAATATCCTCAGATGCCAATCAAGATGTGTGATAATCATCAAAAACAACTCAGCTGATATATTTTGTCTTCAATTTAAGATTAGTAAAAAGGCTGGATTTTATTTTTGATCATTTATTACCAATGCAATCAATAAAAGAATAAAGTGTAGCTTTTACATTATTATTTTCTTTTACTTAAAAATGCCTTCTCTTTCATTTTAGTCCTGTTTTTATTGCATAGCAAGGTGTATTTGACAGGGAATGCAGCCACAGGCAGGCATGTCAAGTTTCACACATTCACCATGAAATTAATGCATTAGCCATCTGTCTCGCTTTCTCATATAATAGACATTCTGTTTATTGAATTGTCATAAAATACATTAAAGGCTCTAAATGTACTAAGTAGCTCTTTCCAGCAGAACTAAATTAAACAAGTGTGCTCTTTTGAAATTTCTGCTATTGTCTTTATATATAATACGCTACTGTGGCTGTCCATTTGTCTGTCCAGGATTTTAAATAACCTGTAGCTTGCAAACCGTTTGACCTATTGATCTGAAATTTGGTACACATATACTACATGACATCTACTATTCGCTTTCAGGGTGATGATTGACCTCCAAGGTTATTCCTCCTTTTTTTATTTTATTTTATTGTAGAATCAGCTCTTGGCAGTGGCCAGCAGGGCAGCAATGCGGCGCATGTGTACGGGCTCCATTCTCATCCCTACCACCTTCGCTGTCACTTCCCCTACCCCTTCAAATCTTAAATCATTCTTGAGGCAGATTGAAGACTTAAGTCATCTTAAGTGAAAAATTAAAGAAAACGTACTAAGTAATTGCAACACAAATACTGACTTAATCAGTTTTAATGTGAAAAGATGCCGATGAAAGAAGAGAAGAAGCGGGCCGCTAGGGTGGAGAAAAGAAGAGCTGCTCAGGTAGCAGCAAGTGCATCAACCTCTGAGCAAATATATATATATATATATAAATCAGTAAGGACACACTGCATGATAATGCACAGTGAATATGCTTGACTTCAGCATTCATATATAGGGCGGCATGGTGGCGCAGTGGGTAGCGCTGCTGCCTCGCAGTCGGGAGACCTCGGGACCCGGGTTCACTTCCCGGGTCCTCCCTACGTGGAGTTTGCATGTTCTCCCCGTGTCTGCATGGGTTTCCTCCGGGCGCTCCGGTTTCCTCCCACAGTCCAAAGACATGCCGGTTAGGTGGACTGGCGATTCTAAATTGGCCCTAGTGTGTGCTTGGTGTGTGGGTGTGTTTGTGTGTGTCCTGTGGTGGGTTGGCACCCTGCCCGGGATTGGTTCCTGCCTTGTGCCCTGTGTTGGCTGGGATTGGCTCCAGCAGATCCCCGTGACCCTGTGTTTGGATTCAACGGGTTGGAAAATGGATGGATGGATGAATGGATATATATATATATATATATATATATATATATATATATATATATATATATATATATATATATATATATATATATATAAATATATATGTGTGTGTGGGTGTGTGAAGAAAAGATAAAAAGTTGTGTGTCTTTCATATTCCACTGATTATTTTAAACTCTAAAATAAAGTAGAAGCCTGCCCTGGTAGCACTGGACATACTGTAAGACAGAAGAACATCCTAGACAAAGCACTGATACTGTATATTGCAGGACACTTACAGTATATGTTTATACTAAAACTACAAACTTCAAACTGGAGTCACCAATCAAAGTACTGTTCAGGTCTTTGGGATGTGGGAGGAAAACCAGAGTACAAAGTACACAAAGGCCATGACAGACTACATGATTTCAAGCTAGTACCTTGGATCTGTGAGGCAGCAGTGCTCCACTATGCAGGAGGAATGCTGTTTATCAAAAGTATATATAATATTCTGTTATTTTCCTGTGTAATCCAACACTAGGTAAATTGAGCCTCTCCTGCAACTCTGGGCACAAGGAGGGAACCAGTTTATCATAAGGCTTCTTTACACACACACACACACACACACACACACACACACACACACACACACAATCCTCATACATTATAGATTCAGAATTGCCATTAAACTTAATCTACACAGCTTGGGGATTGAAATACCCAAATAAGTGGTGGCTCTGAGGCTAAGGATCTGTGCTGGTATCCAGAAGGTTGCCGGTTCGAATCCCCGTCACTGCCAAAAGAGATCCTACTCTGCTGGGCCCTTGAGCAAGACCCTTAACCTGTAATTGCTCCAGGGGCGCTGTACAATGGCTGACCCTGTGCTCTAACCCCAAGGGGTATGCGAAAACTAACAAATTTCTAATACGAGAAATCGTATAAGACGAAATAAAGAACAAAAACAAAAAAAACAAAAAAACATATAATGTGGAGAGAATCTGCAAAATCCAAACAGGCAAGGAATGGGTACAGAATACGAGCCCGGGGCTATGAAAACATGAAAATATAAATTCATTCATTCATTGTGTGTGACTATACAAGAAATTGTTGTTGTAAAACTAACAGGATCTGATACAAATCTACAATAGCATGTTTCTGAATTTCATTTTACGTATCAACATAAATTATACATTCTTTGGAGACTGGAGAAACTGTCCTGCCTAATTGCCCCATCATAAAATGAGATCATTTTTCATGAAGCTTTGCACACCTGCTTCCACATAATAAAAACACAACCCGTCCTGGAGTATGCAACTTTCCTCTTTTAAACTGTCTAATTCCTTTGAGTCTTTGTTTCAAAATAGGGTCTGGACTGAACATTTTTCAAAGTACATTTTTATTTTTTTCTCTGATAATCTGTTCCTACCTTAAGGAACAGACTGATAATATGCTCCAGGGTGTCTTCTAAGTCTTGACTTGCCATATCATTTTTTAGCTCCTCTGGTAGAGGGTTTTAAAGGAATGCTTCAACAAAAAATATTTTATATGTTACTTACCATATATGTTTTGTAGTGAAGAACATATAAATCACATTGTGATTTAATAATAATTATATATTAAAATAATTTTATAATGCCAACTTTTAATAATAAGATGTTATTCAGTATTCATTGGGATTGAAAGTGAAAATAAATTTTGCTAGGTAGTTCAAATAGCTCAGTTTCCATCAAAATATATCACCACCTTCATCAGAATTTCAAGATCATCTTATAGATTCTTCCCGGGCACTAGCAGAATGATTCAAGATGCTGTTAAGAACAATGGATACAAAATAAGAGTTATCCAACCACAGATACAGTACTTACTATGCTGGTGAATGTTATAAAATCAGTACCTGCATGCATCCTACATACTGTTAAAGAAAGAAAAGGACATATGTGAAAATACATTATTTAAAACAAATGATGTAAAAAATAAAATATTTATGTATGACATACATATGTACATGTATTATGATCAGTGATTAACCTATGGTAATGAATCAAAAGTTTTGCTTTTCTGTATCTAAAATCGTGAAACAGAGAGACTACAATATTTACTGACTAGTAGACAAAGATGCCAGAAAGGAAGACATTCAGTGGAAACTCAGATATACGAGAGGAAATACAAAAAAATGATTAGAGAAAACCTGTTATTTAAGCTGTTTCTTTGAGGCATAGCTCTTCATAAAATTGTTAAATTAAAAAAAGTCTGTATACATATGTCAATATGGTGCTGATCTTCAATCTTTAATATTTTTTGAGAATATATTTAGACATATTAAATTTCTAATTGTAGGTCAATAGAATCACAATATCAAGTTAAGTCTCTATTGCTCAGCCCTAGATTATGATGGCTGTTATCTTGCGGTCTACTTGACACATGCTTGCAGACTACAGAGAGCTTGTAAAACATACATTGCGAACCAGTAATCTAAAACTGGGTGTTCACAATGATATACAGTGACAATGTTCATAAACCTCCACAGAGGTTTACAATATAAATATATGGAAGCTTTTATAGTCCTGAGACAAGTGTCATAAACTCTATCCTCAAGAATGAAACTATTAAAAGTATCTTACCAGTTACATTAACAAGGGCTGGATATAATACATGGATATTGTCATGTAATTGTATTGATGAACTTCAAAGCTGTTAATGAAACCTATGTAGTCCATATTACAAACGTGTGACATCTGGAGAGCAACATTCAAACTGGATTTAATTAAAAAATGTAATGAATTGCATGCAGCATGGCTGCCTGGATCATCCAGGGTCATCCTCATTGATGTTTTTAAGTATTATTCATGCAAATATGGAATATTTCTTAAGCGGGTTTATCTAAAAAGCATACACAGAAACTGAATTCAATTAAAAATCAATTTCTCAAGTGTTCCACTTTGCTTTATGCACCACATACAAAGCAAAAGAATAACAATACTCCACTGAATTTCTGGCTGGTTATAGTGGTATCATAATAAAGGTTTCAGAAAAAAATAATATGAAAACACTCAACCAGTTAAGTGTTATATAATGATGATGTCATTGATTAGATTAAGTAGAGAGGCACTATCCCCTTGTACAGTTTTCACATTGTGATACCTAGAAAATAACCTAACTGGGTTGCTTATTTCTGTAAATGTTCAAAGTAATCCATATCTTGACAATGCTTAGCACAAGAAAGGAACCATCCTCAGATGGGATGCCAGCGGTTTGCTGGATATACTCGTGCACATCAGGCCAAAGTACGGTTACCAGTGAAACTAACCAGCATGTCTCTGTGAAAAGAGTAACTGGACAAAAACACAGACCTGGAGAAAACATGCAAACATCATAAAGAGTTAGGTATTGCTGGTAGGCAGGAGTAGTTGCCTGTATCCATTAGGATATACTGCACTATTAACACTAGATCCACCACACAGTTTCTCAGTACAATAACCACCAGAGCTCCACCAAGTGACATGTAAATAGTTTTGTTCTCACAAATGACTCAGCCTAATACAGCCTGAGTAAACATAAAAATAATCTCTTGGTATAGATCATATATTGTTTGCACATATCATCTTTTTAAATGTTAGCGTCTATTTTTTTAATATAAGGTAAAATTCTGTTATAACGAACTCCCAGGGACCTAAAAAATATTTCGTTGTAACAAATATTTTGTTGTAATGAGATTCTGTATTTGTTACTATAGTGCTTTCTTTAACTTGTATCCAGGCATTTGCAATCATTTCAATAGCTTCTTTGGCGTTACTTTTAATCTCCTCCTGCCTACAAGTTATGCTGATGAGAATTTTTCTCAGCATTTCCTTGCAATAATACACTTTCAGGATGCAAATGATGCCCAAATCCAATGGCTGAAGTGCTGCTGTGCAATTGGGTGGAAGGTATTCAAAGCGAACATTATCTGAATGTGGAAGCATGTTGTGGGCAGCACAGTTATCAGTCAGGAGCCAAATCATTATTTTTTTCTTTATATTGTGAGGTTTCTGAACTCTTTTGAGACCCCCCACTCCCCACCCAATGGGAACGACACACTGAAGTGCGTCCTGAAGCGCGATTGCAGCGTCTGTGGAAGATTGTTTGTCCGTTGCTGGGGCAGGGCAATAGGAGGTTCAAATTGCTGCAGTGAAGCGCCACAGAAGCAAATCATAAAAGATCTGGGTCGCGTTATAAGTCCCTGTCTTGCACCCCAAAACACGAGGCTTAGTCTCAGTACTTTAGCAAAACCAGTTTTATTCAGCTTGAAACAGGAACGGCACAGTTATTTATTGTAGCATTATCTGCCACTCTGCTATACACAGACAAAGCAGTCAGGCAGGATCGTGGCCAGGTCAGTGATCAAGTAATCCTGTTACAGTATCTGCATTTACAATTTACGTGCTCCTAACCTTGCATCACCCATCGAGATCTTTTCTGTTTACTTTGGCAGAGAGACGCAGCATATCTGTGAGTCTGCTATTGCCCCATACAGACGCGGAGATCGCACTTCGGGATGCTCTTCAGCTTGCTGTCTAGTTGGGGGAGGTCCCAAGAGAGTTTACAAACCTCACATTTTCTTGAATGAGTGCCGCATTAATAGGAATGTTTCTTGAACGAGTATCACTGAACCACATAAAAATGGCTTTTTCGACGTCTTCAAATGCAGCAGTACACATACGTTTGCAACCCAAGATTTTTCTACTTTTTTTGCTATCTTTCAAGAAAATTGACAGTGTCGATGGCGAAATTCCGAATTCACTGGCAACATCTTTTTTCCTTTTGCAGCAATCGAGAGCTGTAAAAAATTAGTTTTTTTTTTCTAATATGAACTGTTATCATTTTTCCGTGTCTGTCGTTTCTATAGGAGGGCGACAATGAGTTAAATTCCAATGGATGTTTTTCAAATGTTGACGAGCAATAAGTAAAAGGTATCACTGAAAACTGCAGAAAACAAAAAAGGCAAAAAAAAAAAACAGTATGAGGAAAGTTCGAAAAAAAGAAAAAAAAACAACTGAGCTGCAGCCACAGAACTAACTGCTCTGTGGATGATTCATTCAGGCATTTCAAGGTCTTTTGTGCACTTTGTTATAATGAAAGTATCTGCTGAATGTACTTTGTAGTAACGAGATTTCTATAGACTCGTGTCATATGGGGAAGCTGTCGGGACCATAAAAATACATCGTTGTAATGAAAATTTCGTTGTAAAGATATTCGTTATAATGGAATTTTACCTGTATATTAAAAAAAAAAACTTTCCACAGTGGAACTGTTTCAGTAGTTTTTTAATTTTTGTTCATGAAATGCAAAATGTCAAATTTCAAACAGGTGGCAACAAAAAATAAGAAATGAGGCAGACACCTTTTTTTGTTGAAATAGTTTAAAAATGTACAACCATAATTGCATATTTCTGTGGATATGCAAACATTTGTAAACAACAAGCGGCATGTAACCTTAATACAAAACCCTATGCATCAGTAGTCAGCACATATACTTGGCATCTTTTACTTTAACTTCCTTCCTGGCACTGGTTGCTCTACTAGGATACTAGGATGTTACACAATCCTGTCACTCCTCATTTCATAGTCAGTAGTGCTGGGAACATGTCAGGGTGGGCTGGTAAGTTGTTCTTATTCCTATCAAGAGTTTACAAGTCTTTCCAAGATATTCACAGATGTTTCCGGGCCAGCTACAAGATAGTACTCTTTTACTCCATCCTTGGTATACCAATAGGCCTGGGTGTACACTCTTTAAGAGGAGTGTCAACAGAGCTTCCTTACTATATACCTTAACTAGCTTAATTAGCTCCTCTCAAAATTCAGAGAAGCAACTTTTCTACTCAAAAATCCTCGTACAATTTCAAGTCATGCAGCCTAGTATACAAATCTAAATTTGGCTATTCTTATTTTCATTCTCATTCATTCATCACTATGCAGAGGCTCATGGCCATGGGTGAGGATGGAGATGTAAACTGACTGGTAAGCGTCATCAGAGAATTGACACCATTAGATCAATTTGTTGGTCAATTTCAATCACCTTTACCATAAAATACTTAAACTGCTTTGCATGCAGCAGCTGCTTCTGACTAACTTGCAGAGAGGAAACCACTTTCTTCTATGAGAGAAATGCAAATTCTGATTAATGGGTGCTAATTTTCGCATGAATCATATCACATTTACCTGTAAACTGCCCTAATGTGTGCCAAAGAGCACATCATAAGCCTTTAGCAAAACATCTGTAAATAGACTTGTGTGCCCCAATGATCCTTAGGCCTATGTTTGTAGGAACTTTGTGCCAGAGGTTTGCAAAGTTCTATTCAATGTCCACTACTTTCTGATGCTCCTACAAAAGTTTGTCGGATCCTTAAAGTATTCCTATTTTATATCCTAAAAGACTGTTGAAGCCAAACTGGATTCTTAAAACAGCTTTTAATTTTCCAATTGGAATAAAAGGAAATTAATGCTACAACCAGTAGTTACTATCATCCATCTGCTTTTATAAGATGACATGCATATGCACCACAATGTCTGTAATAATTAATGTGAAAACTAAGGTTTAAAAAAGCCAACCATCATAGACACATTTACACTATCTTATTCTTTTCTGGTTATATGCATCTTTAAGGTGAAACAGAATTGATTAGAATATTGATGATAATCTGCTTATTACTTTTTAAAAAGCAAATTTCCCAGAGGTTTACCTATGTTGTGACCACCTGCTTCCGACAACATAAATAAAGTCTAGCCACCTAACAATGGGTACTGTGAGAATTCAGACCTCTACTTTATGTGGTTACCCATGCCTAATTTCTCTAGAGGAAATAATAATAATAATAATTCTTTGCATTTATATAGCACTTTTCTCACTACTCAAAGTGCTCAGCAATTGCAGGTTAAGGGTCTTGCTGAAGGGCCCAACAGAGCAGAGTCCCTTTTGACATTTACGGGATTCGAACCGGCAACCTTCCGATTGCCAGTGCATATCCCTAGCCTCAGAGCCACCACTCCATCCAAGAAAGAAAGAATGATAACAATTTAAGATTACCATAATACTCTTAAAATCTCTTAACTTGAACTTCACACAAAACAAGGATATTGGGACTCACTCATAGAATGAGTTACAGGAGTGGTTTTCATTTCTGAGCAACTTATGGCCAGATGAACCTTGTATTTTGATGGTATGGTAACAAGTTTTTTTACTTTTAGGGCTATTGTCTGAGCTGAATTGAACTCAATGGTCAATTACACTTGATATTTCTCAGTTTCAGTTTAGGTTTAGGATTATGAATGATCTCACAAATTGGGATTTCTTTCTTCAGTATTAACTGTTTGGTGATTGAAATATGTGCTCTTCACTTTGGTAATGAAGGTTATGCTATTTAAATTAATGAATCAAACATTTCCTTCTAAATAGTATTTACCAGACAATATAAAGTGCAAATTCTACAAGATTCTAGAGACTTAGAGTGACCTGATGCAAATACATTTTGCTATATAAGAGAAAAAGCAAGTGTAATGCTTATGATCAGAGTTTTTGTTTATGTTTCATCCATAATGCATATAGCTTTTAAATTAATAGGAATGCAGTTTCAGTTGATCTAAGTAAGATGCATTTAAGTTGCAATATAAATTTATGTTCATCTTGTTCTCTGCAAAAGAATTTAAAGATATTGTTTATGAGAACATCACTCAGGAAGGAGTGAGAAAAAAATAGTGAAGAGGCTTATTTAAATTGAGCCTTATATATCAACTTAGCAGAACAGCACTAAAGTTTACAGCGCTCAGTTTGAATTAATTGTATTTAAAAATCTTGAAATCGTTTATACTGTAGGCCAAGATTATTTAAGTTTATCTCAATCAAATATTGTTAATTAACTAATGAAAAGCCTTTTCATAAAAAAACATTCAGCACATTAGATTAAATGATAACAAGATCCTTCATATCACACTTGCTACTAATTGTATTGGATCAGTTGCAGTGTGCTCTGACCTGGGGATGATCCTGTGCTAGTCTGGTTTTAGTTCATATTTACAGTAACAAGACAAGCTTTCAGATTTCAGGTTGTTGCATTGTGCCCCACAAAGACTAAGACTAAGCACAGTGGCTGTGTGCTTCTGGGAGCTGCAGGGAGGGAAACAAACTTGGACCACCGTGGGAGCAGGTGAGGTGCGTAATGTTACAAAATGAATTCCAAATGCATTAGGCAGACTGTTACAGGCATAATAAAGCACAAATATGCCATTTCAAAAAATATGGAAACCATATTTTATAGTTATATTTGGACTGAAGTGTAGAGTGATGCTTAATCAAATATACAGAAATCAATGCCACATAAAAAGATAAGAAATGTGTGGAAATAGTTATAGCGTGCAATATAAGGAATAGGAAAATATAAATCGGTATATATTTAACTATTAATCTTCAGCAAAAGATGTAGAGTTGGTTTCCCTATTAGGAAAAGTACATGTTGAAAGATGCTGGCAGTTTCTTCAAATCTGTATTCCTTCACAGTGTCATGGAGGTTCTTTGCAAATGTTCTCTAGATCTGATATGAGATCTTTCACGATATTTATTATATAGTGCTTGTGCTCTATTGTGAAGTTTGCACTTTGATGGGATGTTCTTTACTAATATTGTTCAGCCTTTGACTAGGTATTTTATACACTTTGGTGCCTGTTGGATTAATTCAGCTATTAGGAAAAGCTGGGCACATAGTGAATGACAAGTATCAACTTTTCTGTATTATCTATGTAATTAGAAAATTAGTTACAACAAATCCAAATAAAGTCCCTATAGGCTCCTGGGTGTCACACACATATATTTATTCTCCTATGGTTTCCATAAGTTAAAAATAAAATGAGCTGGGGGGGTGGTGTCCCTCGGATATTTAAGTCACTTGTACATTAGATGGAGGGGCGACAGTACAATGTACTGTGTAAAATTCTATCATTACTTTTTTTTTCTCACATATGCCAAGGTCCATGGCATGCACCCTGATAGTGGGTCCCCCCAGGAGTTACAGAGAGATTCTACTAACATTTACTTTTCGTCATCAATACTTTCCCTACAGGGATTGGTTTCAGGGCTTTTTCACATGATCAAAGTGAAAAACATTTACAATAGCGACATCGACGCTCATTTCAAGCTAATCTTGCTTAGCAATTGCAATTATTTTTTTTAATATGTTTACATGTGGACATACTTTTTCCCTGTCCGTTTAAATTGAGAGAAATGTATAGTGGGATGTCATTAATTAAGAAAGGACAAGGCGCTAATTGCTGGCATACTGTTGTTAACAGGCAATTAAACAGCCAGCAACCCAGAGAGAAACACGAAACCAAAACAAGACTGGCTGCATATTTGTTAAACTTGGTACTGATCTTGTTTCGCTGTTCACTGCAACAAAACTTAGACCTAAGGATCGTTTCCTCTTAGTACCTTACTATGTAGTGAGGTCTTGCTCTGCAGCCTGTATAGTACTATCTCAGGAACACTGCAACTGACCTGCTGTATTAGGTGCACATGGAGCACTGGGTGTTCCATAACCATCTCTTGTAAATAAATTAAATCAGTATCAGAAAATCTGGATTTTTGTTAATTGAAGAGTTTCTTTTGGTGTATATAAATATTTTAGCTAGTGATGATCCAATACCGATCATAATTCCGCAATACTGATTCCAGTATTTATTATTCAGATCTATTTTCTTTATACTTTACAGTTTTTGTTTACTATGCTACTGCATAACCAGACATGTAGAAGCATTATGTTATATATTAAAATGACATTTTTACAGTTAAACTGCAGACCACAGGTGTTATCTGTTCATTTTTATTAACAAAATTAAATTTTGTAGGCTTATTGTTCAGTGACAATGAAAAAATGCTAAAACATACATGCTTTTTTAAACTAATAAAATATGTACATATATTTATTCAAAATACATATAACAAAAATGAAAATAAAATGTAAGTCATAATTATAAACCACAATTCTAATAAAATGTTCATAACATGTTTATCAAGAAGATACATGGCTAACATGCCTAACATGTTTATATGTAAAATAGACAAATTTAGCTCTTAGACTAACAAGCCAATTACTAAACAGAAAGGGCAAATTAATAATTCAGAATGTGAGCTGCTGCACTAAACACAAGCTCTCTCAATATTCACATTCAGATAAGGTGTGTCCATTTTAATCAAATGACTAAACAAAAAGCTTGTCTTAATTTCTGTCTCTTTTCTTTCACTCCAAGTATAGCTGGACAACGTATTACATGTGCTCTCCATGCACAGGATGACTCCTAAGATTCTGTTTTCTCAGTGTATTACTCCACTTCCTTGAATACAAAATGCAATATTCAGCTTTCACTCTCTCAAAATGTTAAAGGGAATTGTCATTTAAAACATGCTGTTTTCATGATCGTGCCAATTGCCTTGATATTGAAACCAGGACTGTTATTCTGTTGAATTTCAGGGCATGGCCATTTTCTGTTATTTACAGTTGTCAGCTTCGCAGTACTTAAAGTCTAACTGTCCGGTCTCAGCATAGAGGAAGTTTTGGCTGCAAAATGACACATTCGCTTCCTCAAGTACTGCCCCATGGAAAGAAGCACTACAGCTAAACTACAGTAAAACTGGGAAAAGCATATTCTAAAAAAATAATTGAGACAGGCCAATTTACCAATTACCCATTGAGTCATTTGTATTGAAAATTGGTCAATTTAAATCAGCAGCCGATCAAATGGAGAATCCTTAGCTTTAGCTGAAATCATTAGAAAGCTTACTTTGAAAAATATGCCCCACCCAAAAAAAAGAAAACTGAGCCAAATTTACTGATGACCCATAATGTAATCATTTACATTCCTGTAATGTAGCACAGTCTCTTTATCATCCTACCATCCTATTTTCTTCCCAGGGATGGATGCACACACATCTTCCATGCAGTAAACAATGATTTACTGAAAAATCAAAAGTACATTGGTATGGTTTACATATGAATATGAAGGCAGATGGAACAGTATTGTCTGAAGGCCAGGCACTTCCAAAGGTAAATGCTGCCATGCTCTAAAAAAGAGTCATGTGTATATTGTACTTTATTTGAATGATAATACTTTTCCATAGCCAAACTGCCAATTGCAGCATAGGAATGATGAAAAGTCAATAACAGGTAATGAATGTGCATGAATATAATCAAAACATTTTGCATCTACCATTCACTTTAATTTTACTTTCCTCATGCCAACGCAAGAAAGAAACATCAATTATGCTGTCGTAGTGAAAAGAATTGGTTACCACAGAATTACCAGGCATAACTGACAAGATTAATATTTATGGAGATACATAGACACGCACAAAAATTTTGGGGCACAAAGAGATGGATGCTTCTATGTGAAAATGTAACAGATCCATACTGACATTGGAGGGATATCGACGTATTGGCTAGCACTGCTGCAACACCGATCCACTGTCCTGGGCTTGAATTGCACACCCAGTAACTGTCTGTGTTTTGACTGCATGTTCTGTATGTCCAGTTTTCCTTCTACATTTGCAAAAGGTGTGCACGTTAGGTTAGGTGATTCCACCTGCCCTGACCTGGCTATTTTCTGCTGTTCCCTCCATGTTACTGGGGTAGGCTCTGGCCCACAAAATTTTCAGTTGAAATAAATGTGTTTCACAATGTATGCATGTATTGACTTTATTGCCAAGACTATTGTGCTTCTTTTATGCAATCACTAGCTTTTGTTGCTGCTCGACAGAAATTGTTTATCTCTCAGGCTGTAAGACTGAGGGGCTAAGGCAATAGACTAGCATTTATACGACTAGTTACATGCTTTTGTGAAGATTGTTTGTTTTGATTTCCTGATATCTGCAAATATGAGAAAAGTGTGTGTTTTATATTACTTTCTCAAAACAATAGTTACAAACAGAAAAAAAGCACTTAATTTCAACATACATGTACATCTAGGCTAACTTTCTAGTTGTACTCCGGCATGGTGTACGCATGGTGCATGTTATGGCTATGGAGGTATGTAGGGCGGACCAGGTGAGAAGCTACTTGCTGGCTGGGTATTAGTTGAAGTCCTCACCGGAAACCCTAGTTACCTGATACACACAATATACCAGTGCTTGGTGGAGTTCAATCCCTTTCACTGTCCTACTGTGAACTGCCAGTGGTACTTCTAGACCACCCTATTATAACTGTTCCTTAGCAAAGGTGACCAGATATAGCTGGGCTACCTAATGTAGTAAATTATCTCCTTTGGCAGCTCTTAAGTACCTCGTTTCTGGCAGCTCTCCTGTTAATGTCCTTCTTTAAAAAGTTTCTGCTGTTAACCTAGGAAAAGAGAGAATAGACTCCGAGGCAGCATGATTTCCATTTTGCTGTCCCGAGGTTTAACAATGTGCTCCCAGCCCCTATGTCATGAGGTGAGGGAACAAACTGTAACTTGGCACAAACCGTGACTGGCAGGAATATATTTGTATGTTCTATAAAGATGCAACCTCCATACAGACTAATTACACCACTGTCAAAGATTCTTAACTTTATTGTGCTACATACAAATGGCCCTGCCATTTGCAGGTATTACTAGTGAGCTTGCATTTATAATATGCAACCTCAATTACATTAATCCAGTCTCTCTCAGTCTGTCAGTGCCACTCTCCCTGTCTCTCTCTTTTTCAATAGTCACTTGATAGACACCCTGGACATAATATGTTATGAATATATGGGCACCATTTGAATCTTTGCATGGTTAGAATGGCAAAAGGGATCGCAAGATAAGTTATGTCCCAATTAATGATGGAATAAAAGTGTTCCCCTTCTGGGTTAGGCAATTTAACATCTGTTTGTATTTTGGCAGATCATGTCTAAGATGACAAGAATTAAAGTCACTCATAATTAACGATGAGCAAAACTCTGTGTATTGCTTCTCAAAAAAAATGTACCAGACAAATGGAGTTTTACTTCCAGCAAAATTTGTGCCATTGAAACAAGAACAAAGGTATTTAGTTCATGTTTGGGGGCATTTTTATGCATTAATTGTACATGCATCTGTCTATCAAAGATCATTTCCTGTCACGTGTAGACACGTGTTGGCGTTCTAGTAAGACTATGCCTGTTTGTGACTTATGATGAAAATCCTGGTGATTGCAGTCCTAAAGATTCATCGAATGTAGGAAAGAAAGCATGGATATCCTCAGCTTCACCCATTGTGGGGGTGAAGCGCCTTTCCACATAGTGAGTTTTCCTGTGTAGAGAATACAATAATGTGTGTCTTAAAGTCACTGTATTTAAATTTAAGATCAATTTAAAAACCTGCACTGAGCTCCACTCAGTGATGTGAATGAAAGGTATAAACAGAATAGATTTTGCTGGTGTGTGGAAAAATTTCATGCATTATGCAGCTGTGGAAAAGAACACAGGTAAACACAGAAGTATGAACAAGGCTTTAGGAGTTAAACTTCCTTTTTTTCCTTTTTCACATTTTGTAACTTTCAAATCTCCTGCAAAAGGAATTTCAGTGGTAGTTTCATTAAACTGTGTGAAAATTGAAACAATCAGAATCTGATCAGTTAGAGTTTGTTGCACTATATTTGGATCTAAGGGAAATATATACCAGCAAGTATAACAGATAAAAAGACTTCCAGTCTATATATAAAGTACCTCCAAAATAGGAGAAACATATATGAAAATATTTTAACATCAGCACACTAGTTTTTACTAATAGAAAAACACAGACCTCCTTCTTTAATCTTCTGCTCTGTTACTGGTCAAGATGAGCTCTGATCAGCTGATAGCTCAGTAAATCCATAGATGCATTGGTAAAGTCTGGAGATAAGCCATGTCTCAGGTTAGGTCAGGTTGGGGAGCATGCACTGGTACTTTGCGTTGCTGCACCCACCACACAACGACACAGCTTGGGATCCTGATTGGCAACCTCCTCAGGCAGACAGAGTCCAGCCCACCCTCCGGAAATGACAATCTATCTGCCACAGCCAGGTGTTACGTGGGCGTCCCTTGGCCTGGTCCAGCTGTTCGGGCTCTCAACAATGAGGATCCTGCGAGCCAAATCACCCTTTGGGAATCTTGCCACATGGCCATAGTGCTATAACTGATACTCCCTCACAATGCAGGCAATGTGTCTAATTCAGGACTCTGTGAAGAACCACGTGTTCAACACAAAGTCAAACCAGCAGAACCCAAAGATGCTCCAAAGAGACACAATACCAATGGAGTCCAGTCTCAGGTCACAGGATATCATGCTTGTCTTACAATCATATAGCAAAACAGGAAGTACCAGGACTCTAAAGACTAGGACCTTCATCCTTTTGCAAAAATATCAGGAATACTACACACCCCTTTTTCCAGCGACCTCATGACCACCATATGCTCTCCCAATCCATCTACTGACTACATAGGAAGAGTCATGAGAGATATAAATGTCACTGCCAAGGTAAGTAAACCTCTCAATTAGGTCAACGTTCTCTCCATAGACAGACACACTGCTGATAGCTGTGCCCAAGAGGTCATTAAAGGCCTGGATCATGGTTTTAATCCAGGACACTCGCAAGCCCAGAGTCAAGATTAGTGAATCTTTCTTCACCAACAGATGCCCCACAGTCAGCTGACTCCACGACCCTGCCCAACACGCTGTTTATGCAAGCACTGAACAGAGTAGGAGCAAGAACACAACCTTGACAAACCCCAGCATCAACTGGGAAAATGCATTGGTTCTCCACTCTGCACTGCACTTACAGTCCTAGTGTAAAGGCTGGCCATGATATCCAGCAACTTCGGGGGATTCCGCAAAGTCTTGGGATGTCTCATTGGGCAGCTCAATCAACTGAGTTGAATGTTTTATGAAAACTGACAAAGGCTGCAAAGAAACTCTGGTGATATTCATGTTTGTGCTCAATCAGAACCCTTAATGCCAGGATGCAGTCAATGGTAGATGACTTAGGTGTAAGACCAGCCTGTTCCAGTTGCTGAAGGGTGAAAAAGTGATCATGGATCCTCTTGAGGATGACCCTAAGAAGGACCTTACTTGGCACCGAGAGCAGCGTTATCCCCCTATAGTTGCCTCAATCTAGGCAATTACCCTTCCTAGATAGGGACAACAAGTCCCACTTTGCAGTCAGTTAAGATGACACCCGTCTCCAGAAAGGAAGCAAAGATTGCTTGCAATGCTAGGAGGACAGCCTTGCCACCAGCCTGGAGAAGTTTACCCTGTATACCATGGATCCCAGCAGTCATGATCAGAGGAGGTGTCATTTCGTGGGCACCCATCAACCACTGAGCGAAATTGCGAATAAAATGTCTCCCTCATTAAGACATCACTCACTGTGGTCAGAGGATACACTAAAACAACAGACAAGGCAGCCAGAGTGCCTTAATCTGAGTCTCATTATAAAGGAATGACATCGGACACCATCGGGATGAGCCGATCCACTGCAGCAACAGCTACTACGTGAGTATGACATCCATCAGAGCGACCAGATCAATAAAAGGTGTACCCATCTATAGAGACCTGGCCAGTCCCCTGTCTGTGTACCTCACAGAGTGCTGCCACTGAAATGCAAAATTTACAAAGCTCCAACGACAGCAAGCAAGATGATCATCATGCCTAACTGAATGGGCTGCCTCAAATTAGGACCCGATTGCTGCCATGCAGTGGGTGATGCTTCAGCACCACACCAGTTCTGATCCCCAACAGGCCTGACCCCAGTGGACCTCCGGACCTCCTTCCTATGGGTGGCTGCAACAGAGCTACTCCTGCGGAGAGCAGAAAAAAGTCCTGTCTGCCATTTCAGAGCCGTGTCAAGTTTTTTTACAGTGGCTGGAGTGCCAATTCTGCCACCAATACCCAAGTTTTCCCTCTAAGTTACAGGACCACTTGCAAGGCCGGATGCAGTTTATCGTCATACTTAGAACATAGACATAGGACAAAAAAGGAAAAAAAAAGCAGATCAGATACAAATCCTTATTAGGCCATATAAGTAAATTAAGTTCGTCCATTTTATTACACATAAGAAACAATGTTCAGATAGAGCTGTATGATGTCTCTATTTCCTCCATAGATGTAAAGCACCAGCCTTCTTTCCTCTTCTCCTTTGTTTCCACCCTATACAGGCTGGAAAGTGCTTTCTTTCACAAGCTTTTATGCAAAACACAGTTTCATCGAATGAACTCCAAAATTCTCTTTGCATTGGTAATGACAGCAGAATTTATGTGGCAATCATCCCAGTTTATACAGTGGATATTCCATGACAGAGCTGATGTAATCTTTTAAAGTGTTTTAGGTGACAAGAGTAGGTGACCCAAGGTTTGCATCTGTTCAGAAAAGTAGTAACATAAATGGTCATAATCGTAACAGTAATGGAGGGTGGGGAGATAGTAATTGATACCTGTTCAAGTATTTTAGACATAGTAAAAGGTTACTTTATCTCTTACATTGCCAAAAATGAAAGTTGTTATTTAAATAATAGCCAGATCTATGACATTATGCCTGTAACTTTCTGTTTGTATTGTTTTAAAAGTATTCCTGATATATCAGAGCCTTTAAGCAGCTACTTCACCTATATAACAGAGAATAGAGATTTATAATATCTGTCTATGCACAGTCATAATAACAGTGTAGGGAATATTGTTAACATTTAATGTAGTGTCAAAACAATTAATAGCGGACATAACAAAATGTACATGCATAGATGTAATTATGATATCTGCATATTTTAATATAATCATTTTTATTTTATTTATTTGCTTTCAAGGCAATCTCTTCTTCCTCAGATTACCTAAATGTGTATGATTAGCCTCTCAGCACCACCTTCAGTCTAGCTTGGCAGATAATGTTATAGCAAATTTCCTGAAAAACAGTTGCTACTTGATGTCATCCTAAACTATTATTTTCCAATAATCTCAGTGCTTGAAGAGTGTTTGCTGGGTTAGTGACATGCTCTTTCAACTTCTCAGTGTTAACAGCACCCAGAAATGTATTGAATATCCCTTACATGAATATAGTGGAATTCCCCTGTATGATCCTGGAGACTCTCCCAGGCATTCTTAGGTTTTTTTGATGTGCTCTATTTTCACAATCTGTTTATTTGTCGTCATTACCTAATTAGTGATGTCTAGTGCATTAATCCTGCTGTTTGTGTGAAATGGTGTCTGTTATGTATTTCACCTCTTCGTCCTCTAACGTGACTGATCCACTTTTTTTTTTATCCTCCAATCAGTCCTTACTTTTCCTTAGATTGCTGAACTGCTCTTTCAAGTCAATTAGCAGACATAAAAAATGTTAATTCCAACTTTTGAATAATATTCTGGTGGTACATTGTAGGCAGTTGGTGTTGTCATGGGCAAAGATGAAAAATGAGTCAGTCTTTTGGACAGTGAGGTCAGTGTGTGTAGTCCTTGTTGTCCACTGAGCTTGCAGTTCAGAATGAGCTGGGATTGGAGCATGTCACACAAGTCTCTGCCACTGTACTGCTGGGTGTGCCATAGTCTGTGTTAAGGCCTGTGTCCTCGTTTTCAAGTTGTACCTCCTTTTGTTAATTACTATATCAGGCCAATCCTCTGTTTAGCTTAGATGTCTTTTTCTGAAGTATCAAATGCTCTGTAACAGTCTATAAATGTGTGATATCTGAAAGAGATGTGAAAATAATGAAAATAAGTAAAGTTGTTGGGACAGAGCTTACTTCATGTGTCCACACTCGTTGCAGATATCTATATTTTGACTGGTATGCTGTATAATAATTGAAATGTATTTATGAATACATCAAAAGGTCTCTGCATGAAGTAAAGGCCCATGGCCATATGGATTCATAAATGGAACATTTCTTAGGAACCTGTAAGTCATATAAAAAATATTGATAGTCAAGGGAAGGTAATAATATATTATGGTGCAACATCTACCTTTAGATTATTTTTTTATTACTGTGGTATATTTTAAATTCCAAGTGAATCTTTTTCAAATTATGTGCAGTCAAAGTGCTGGTTTATCCCTTCCAGGCATGCAGAGGCACTGCAATTTAAGTGATGCTGATGTGAGGCTTTAAGTAGCAGAAGGTGCTTCTGCAGGGAGATGTGTACATAGCATCCCATTTAAACAGAGCAATCCAATTGTGATTTATAAATGTTGTTATTAAAGTGTTAAAAAGACAGTGAATAGATGATAGCTTGATATCTGCAAATACATTTACTGCACTTTCAACAGCTACTCTGCATCAACAAGCGAAACATTCATATTTTCAGCTTCACTTTTCATCATTTCAAAGCCTTTAAAGATAATGCGATGCACATGTATTAAAAAGGGAACTCAAAATGTGACAGTAAGGATCAGGATATTTATGCAATGTATCTCATTACATATAAATACTAATGATAAATAGCAGTGAGAAAATTACTGGGAAATTGTGAATTACAATGAGCACATTAGAAATGACTGTGAATTGCCTGGCAACCCCCTGTAGCTCTCACCCTACTTTCATAAGCTCTAATTCACTGAATGGTTCATGTAAAAATACATTCTGGTAATATAAGTATATTCTGTAAGTATCAGCTTTGAAATCTTATTAATTATTACTCATTCCATTCTGATTTTTTACAGCATGTCTTTCATTAAAAGGTTAAAAAACATTCAATGTAAACTTAATGCATTACAGTTAACACTCATTTATTGTTTGGGTGTCTCTCTCTTCCTTGTATATTTTATTCTGATTTTAAAATGTTTCAGTAGTTCTGAACATAAGTTAGTAGCTAAATCTCTACTGTATTACTAACTTCTGATCTGTTCTGACTTTGTCTTATTAACTATTGAAATATAATTTATAGTGTTTTCCACACTGGCTTTAATATTTTTTTTTGGGTGCCCATATTTCCAGTTTCCATACAAAGTGAGTTTCAAAGTAATAGTATAAATGGGGTTCTGGAATAAATTACAAAAATATTAATCATTTTATTGTACATGGCATAATCATTTTCACTGTGTTTCTTACTGGATTTGGTTATTTTTTACCTTTGAAGAAGATATCAATATACAGTGCTTTCTCTGTAACAACATTTTTATTACCATTTCTATAAATCTTTGACTTTTATTTCACAAGCAGTTTTACCAAATTCAAATGTGTTTTATACTAAAACACAAAGCAAACTGGAAAGAAAGAAAATTAATATTTTAAAACCGTATTTAGTTTTAAAGTTTTAGGTAGGGTAAAGTAATCACTATTGGAGGACCTTTGTAATTTTAGTTGTGTTTGCTTCACTCATGTCAATAACTTTTTATGGACTGCACATTTGGGGGTTTTAATATCTGCTTGGAACGTCTAAGGCTAACATACACGATTGAAATAGAAATACAGAGAAGAGGTTCCCCTTGGAGATGCAAACTTTTTTTTATAATTAAATAAAGGTTGCTAATATGGTCCAAACTCACAGCATGCATAAGGTTTAAGGTTTCTTTATTTAGACATTTTTACACAAGAAAACATTAAATTTGCCTTCTTAGTTGCATCTAATAACAGACAGAATGAAATAAAACAGACAAACAGAAGCAAGAAAGGTTAAGGTAAGGCAGTTAGATAATACATACTGTATTTACATAAAAGAAAGGTTACAGGATATATATCAAAACCTTAATCATTATCTCCAATATTTCTTATTGAAATGTCATATAGCACTAGAAAGAAAGGAGTTTCTGGAGCGATTTGTGTGGGTTTTCAAAGCAACTATCCTTCCTGATTTACTGAAGTTTAGTTCTTCATGTAATGGATGTCTGTCATCAGTTGAGATGATTTCCAGTTTCTTTAGCATTGCCCTCTGACACACACTAGTCAAATCATCTTCATCAGCCCCAATAACTTTAGCTGCATACTTCATAATCTGCTGGAGCTTTTTTGAGTTTTGGTTTGTCAGACTATTAAACCAGGCAATGAAACTGAAAGTGATCACAGACTGGATCAGACTGTGATAAAAGGACAATATGAGGTCCTTGTCTACTTTAAATAGTTTGAGTTTATGGAGGAGAAATAAGCGCTGGTTGCATTTAGAGAATAATTTTTTTTGTATTTGTATTCCAGTTAAGATTTTTATCTAGGTTGGTTCCTCAGTATTTATATGC
The DNA here is from genome assembly GCF_900747795.2 of Erpetoichthys calabaricus. Lineage (NCBI taxonomy): Eukaryota > Metazoa > Chordata > Cladistia > Polypteriformes > Polypteridae > Erpetoichthys > Erpetoichthys calabaricus. Next base: position 204,329,518 of record NC_041397.2, read on the forward strand.
AGTCACTATTTCTACCTCCTCTCTCAGAACTACAATGGGTAAACATACAGATTTCTGTCTCTTAAAATCAAATATCATTTCTTTGGTCTTTTTTACATTCAGAGTGAGAGAGTTTTTATTGCACCAGTTTACCATACAGTCCACTTGATTTAGATAGTGGCATTCATCCTTCCCAGATATGCGTCCTATGAGCATGGTGTCATCAGCATACTTGATAATGGAGCAGTGGTCATTGTTCTGTCTCAGGTCACTTGTGTACAGAGTAAACAGTAATGGTGATAAGATACACCCCTGCGGACTTCCTGTGTTTGAATGAATGAATATTGAAAAAGTGTCCTGAACTTTAACTGTCTGTGAACTACTTAAGAGAAAGTTCTGAATCCATAGTGTAATAAATGGGTTTACATTCATACTGTTCAATTTCCCAATCAGTATATGAGGCTGTATGGTATTGAACAGTGAAGAAAAATCCAAAAATAGTGCTCTGACATATAAACCAGGCTGATCAAGAAAGGTGTAGATTTGATGTAAGATAACAAGCAGAGCATCATCCACACTTCTGTTTGCACAATAAGCAGATTGATTGTTGTCTTGAAAAGACTTTGTCTCTGTCATTAAAATGTTTTTCACCAAGTGTTCAAAGCATTTCATTGGAATAGAGGTAAGTGCCACTGTTCTGTGGTCATTTAAACAGCTTGGCCTAGAAACCTTAGATACAGGGGTAATGATTGTTTCCACAGATTAGGTACAATACCACAGGTCAGAGACTAGTTATAAAGCAAATGAAAAACTGGAGAGAGCTGCTTAAATCAAGACTTTAAGAGCTGACCAGATATGCTGTCTGGTCCCACTGCACTGTTTGTTTTAACCTGCCGCAAGCCTTATTGCCCGCAAGTTATTCAGTTCATCTGCTAAAAGCTTGTGATCTTTGTCAGCTGGAAAATTCATATTCTTTTTAGAGCCCAGTCCTGTAATTGTTTTTAGTCCCTTCCAGACCTGCTTTGGATTGTTATCATTAAACCACCTCTTGATTTTTTCCCCATACATCTTTTTATTTTGTTTAATTAACCTGTTCATCCTTTGCTGTAAAATTTGCTTGTCTTCTATCTTATTTTCTTGATGTGTATATTGCTTTTCCAATAGTAATGCTTTAACCTCTTTAGTGATCCATGGCTTACTGTTTGGGTACACCTTGACAGTTATTTCCTTAATGATCATAGACTCTCAGAATTTCATATATTCACTGACAGTGTAAGTGGCCTCATGTGATGCGATATATAGGCACCAGGGACGTTTCCATAGCACTTATCCAGAGTTTTGTCCCCTCTAGTATTAATATTCACATATTGATGGTAATTTGGTAATACTGACTCCAGATTGCATAAATTAAAATCACCCATTACAAGTTTGAAATAACCAGGTGATTTGGTTTCTAGTTTATGAGCAGTTTCAAGAATCGATTCAGCTGCAGCTCCCACATCAGCATGCAGCAGAATGTAAACGACTGTCACAAATAATTGATTAAACTCCCGTGGTAGATAGTTTGGGTGAAGTCCAACAGTGAGTAGTTCAATATTTGGCGTGCAGATGCGCTCTTTTTCAGTGATGTTCCTGCACCACCTTTTGTTAATGTAAATGCAGACCCCACCACCCATCTGCTTACCAGAAGCTGGATTTCTGTCTTGCCTTACACAAACAAATCCATCTACTTCGTCTGCTGTATCCAAATCTGTTTTCTTAAACCAGGTCTTCGTAAAGCACATCAGACAGCTTTCACGGTACTCATGGAGGTATCGCGCAGATGCTCTCAGCTTGTCCAGTTTATTTCGCAAGGACTGTGCATTGCTCATTATGGTGGTTGGCAAAGGTGTTTTAAAACTTCTCTGTCTCAGACTACTCGTAGTCCACCTCTTTTTCCTCTCTGTCTGGGTTTCAAAGATTTAAATTTGTCCGGTATATTAGTAATACATGGGGAGTAACTGGTAGCTGGTCTCATTGATAGCAGTGCATCCTGGCTGTAAATGAATAACGCCAGCCACACACCTGGGATTTTCTGTGCAGGTAGTGAGTTAGTGTCCTGTTGGATTCCAAAGGCGATAACGATCAAAAGTAAGAAACGTTTGCAAATGTTATAAAGCATTTTATAGAAATAACTACTTGCAAACTAGTAAAAGAAAACAATTTTACACGATTTAAGAACAAAAAGCAGGTACAAAACACAGAGAGATGCACTGAGAGGTCTGCTACAGTGCAGCGACCAGAAAGAGCATACATGAACTTCATAGAATGGGGATGTGGTGGTTCCAACCCACTTCAAGAAATGACTGTACCCCAATTTCTAGTTTAAAAATTAATTCCATCCAATTTAAATTTAAGATGGTTCACTCTGTTTAACCTGAAATCTGCCATTCCTATAAATTCAAATCAGATCATACTAAGTATGCATAAATGCAGATATCATTATATGTTCATTGGTTTATTGTGCATACACTAATTCTTTAGATTAAGCAGGTGTGAGAAGATTACGTGAAGATGGCAAAATGTGTTGTTCTCCATTGACAATGATATTCTGACATATGCTAACAAGGTCACGTGCCCTGACAAGCCTCTGTCTCTTCAATTTAATCGCTGAAAAAGACTTAGTCACTGGTTGAGATGGTGGACTACCATACCTGTTTAATGAAGAATCAAAAGCCATGGTACCAGATTATAGAATAATTGCAGCAGAGGAAAACAATCACGCACTTTATCATAATCAGTGAAGCTTGTGTATTCTTTAATGGAGAGAATTAATACAAATATCTTTCCAGTTAGCAACTATTAAAACATTAGTTAATATGACTCATAAAGTAATGCCTACATCAAAAATTACATATTTTGTTCTAATTATTAATTTTCTTCTTTTCATATTTAATATCTTTATAACCTACATTTTTTTTTACTTAACTACAATGAACCCAGTTCTCAAAAATTATATTTAAATAATATTCATTGGTTTTCTTGTGGACCAGAATTATAATACATAATGTGAAAAGAAATACAGTCAAATATCTTTCAAAGAGAATGATATTGCAAATAACACCAATATGGATATCCATATCACATTATGTCTTAAGACCTAGAATACCTTTGTGACTTTAAAAACTGAAAGTGTGTGCAGGAATGCAAATATTGTTATTATGTTTACTTTAAACTTTCATGAGCACAAAGTGTTCAAAATACACGAAAGAAAGGAGGACAAAAAAAATAAAATATTGCACAAACATCCTGAAGATGTTCTGACAATCTAGACTTGTGGACATGAAGCACATGTGGAGAGAAGGTCCAACATGACTGGCAGAGTCGCACAACATCACATTTAAAATGGAAAACTTAATTACATTTTAAAATAGCCAATTTATCATAAAGAACTTTGCAAAATGATTCTAAGACAAATTAAACAGATACACTATAGTAATGCAAATCTATGTATGGGTTTAGGATATGAAGTCCTTATAATTTGAAAAAAACCTTTTCATGCATAATGGTGTATAAAATTAGTTAGTAAAATGTAACATTTTTTAGGAAAATAGTACATAATGAATAATAGCTGAAAGTTACCTATATTACCGTGATATTTCCCTCTACTTACCCTTTACCTAGGGGTAAGTATACTTGTGAAGCTTGTTACCGGGTTGGTCTACTGTTGCACCTGAAGATTAACACACGCATACATAGCTATGCACATACACACAGAAACTCAACAATGCCCTATGAATAATACACACACAGCAGGTTAATCTCTAGCACTTTAAACCACACAAGTGCCTTATGAAAAACACAACTTGTCAGTTTCCTAGCACTTCATGAGACTTACTTATTATTGGCATGAACAACATATGATGTTTTAAATATATCTCAGACCTAAATGTTATTTTTGGTCTCCAAGAATATATTTAAACATACAAAGGCTCAACATCCCTGACTATAGGCTATTTATCAGCCAAGAATGCCTTACTTTACGTACTGTTCCCCACTATTGGGTGAAGCTCTCACCCTCAGCCTTAATAAACCTCGCAGCACAGAGGTAATGGCAAAGAAATCTACCTTATTACTTCAATAAATCTAGACATTAAGACAAAGCATAGAAAATTAAAAGCAACGTGATATTTATTACATGAAAAATAATAACAGTAGAGAAAAAGCATAAAAGAAAATGTGGATAACAAAGTCTGGATATATATAGTCTTTAGAAAAAGCTTATGAAATGTTAAAAGATGACAAGGATGAATGTCGCAGGCGGCTTGTGATCTAGCACTTGTAATTGTTCATGAGATGCTTTTTCTGACGATCAGATGGAAACGGCCTCATGTTGCTGGTGCCCTCTTTTGACACTGCTCTGTTCCCTTCTCCTGACATCTTCGTTCCCTTCTTCTGATGTCGTTCTTCAGCCCAGTCACATTTATTATAAAATTCTACTGGGGGGTTAGATACACCTGATTGGCTGGCTGTCAATATGATGAATGGATTCGCTAAGATTCTTTAACCTTGAGTATGCCCGTTTTTCCCAAACAATATAACTTTTGATGTTGCTTAGTACTACTGGCATTTCTTCCTTTCCCAGGCTGTAAAGCAATTTACCAACTTGTTGTCCCAGATCTCAGGTTTTAAAGTAATCAATAGCCTGAGGCATCTCCTGAATTGCTGGTCAGTTCAGACAAATGGTACCTTGATTTAGGCAAACAGATTACCTTTGGGACATGTAATACAGGTACTAATACTGCCACCTCAAGCTTGAGTTACTAAGTTCAAACCATAGACTGCGTGGTGTTTGCAAGTTCTTCCTTTATCTTCATGTGGGTTTTCACCAGTGTCCTTCCAGAACCTTAAGATATTTTAATTTGCAAAATGAAAAAAAATTAAATATTAATTCTATTAACAGTTCACTATGATGAATGTATTTTTATCTTTTCTACTTTCAATTCCAACTGTTTCTAAACAAGCAAATGTAATGAATTAAAAAGTACCCTGCCACTGTGAGTATAATGAAATTAATTTAAGATCCAATTTGGAAAGCATAGATGGAAAACAATCTTCTCTTCATTCTTTCTTAATTTTGGCAATGATTTATTACTTAATAAATGATGTTGCCTGAAATCTGAGGTCAGATAAGGTCTGTTGCAATAATTTCTGATGGATGACATACTATCTGACTTGAAGATGATAGGGGAGAGGGATGATACTAGACTGATGCCCATAGTGGTCACATAAATTTGGTATTTAGAATATTCGCTTTACATATTTGTAAAAAGTACGAGCCATAATAAATGAATGAATAATGATATGACAGCAAAATGTAATCTGGACAAAAGATGATTGATGGGTGAAAATTTCTCTTGACATATAGGTTTCACTGAACCATGAAAGGGAAATCGCTATCTGTATAATCGTATACGCTAATGTAGTTTAATTTGACTGTTTTTGCATTAATTCTTTCCAATCACCTGACATTGTGTGTTTTCCCTACACCAAAACACACACACATTCCCATCCCCCTCCCCCTAACCGTATTTACATGTATGGCAGGCCAATGTTTATAAAAAAGAAAATTGTAATTTTATGGTTTGTCTTTGCTGAGTCAGTGATGAATTATATAGTTGTATCTGTGAAAGCTCCATTCACCCTGTGACATGACTTTGTTCTTTTGTTTGTTTTTTTTAATAATCTTTGCTATCCTGCAGAGCAAAGTAAAAAATGCTTACCTGTTTGAAAAGGAAATTGCTTTTTATTACAGTAATATAGTCTAGTGAAAAGGGCTGAAAACAGCAACATGCATGAGTGCTATGAATGCCCTTTTTTCTCTGCTTTAAAAACAACCTGATGGAAACAATATGTAATATTAAGGTCATTCTTTTAATTTCTGTAGCATGCCCCCATGATTGCAATTCCTAGTTACAGATGTAACATAACACGCTGCAGTAGCAAGAGGAAAAGTAAGCAGACATGTAGAAGCCCAAATTTCCATGAAAAGTCACTCTTTTAGGGAAAACGAGGAACAGCTTCTTGTTTTTCTTATTCTATTTTATTCCAGGCTAATGCAGAAAAGACTACTGCTAATCGGAAATGCTTTTATATAGAAGGAAGGTCAACAGGATTTGTGGGGCAGCCACACACAAGGCTCTGCAGAATCATCGGTCCTTTTCCAAAACATGTCCTTAAATAAAGTTTAACTATTTTAACGTATGTTACATTTCAATGATACATTTACATCTGAATTCAATTCAGTTTATTGCTATATACTGCTATTCATATTTATTGACATAGAGTAATGCAAGCATACAAACACTCCGAAAAACATTTATGTAAGTATGTTTAAACATTTGCCACACAGAGGGATACCATGAGGATGAAACAAGGTAGTCTAAAGACTAGCATGTAACCTCAAGGAAAGCGAGAAAACAATACTAGCAAAGTAACAATGTATATACATTTATATTTTGTGCAGTCATGCAAGTTCATAAGCCTTATAAACTCGTCTTGAAGCTTGACGACCTTGGGTTGGGGACGACCATCTGCAGATGGATTTTCTCTTTCCTCACAAACAGGTCCCAGGTGGTGAGAGTCGGCAAACACACATCCTCATCACTCATTTTAAACACAGGAGCGCCGCAGGGCTGTGTGCTTAGCCCCCTCTTGTATTCCTTGTTCACCCATGACTGTGTTGCAAAACACGGCACAAACACCATCATCAAGTTTGCAGACGACACAACCATCATAGGCCTTATCACTGACAATGATGAGGCGGCCTACAGAGAGGAGGTGCTGGCATTGAGTAATTGGTGCCTAGATAACAACTTGTCTCTTAACGTCAGCAAAACCAAGGAGATGATTGTGGACTATCGAAAACAACAAGGCAGAGAACACCAGGCCATCTACATCAGTGGCATAGAAGTTGAAAGGGTCAACAGCTTCAAGTTCCTCGGAGTAAACATCACCAAGGATCTCTCGTGGACCCTTCACATAGACACTGTGGTCAAGAAAGCTCGCCAGCGGCTCTACTTCCTGAGGAGGCTGAGGAAGTTTGGCATGAATGCCAACATCACCTCAAACTTTTACAGGAGTGTGGTCGAGAGTCTGCTAACGGGCTGCATTACCGTCTGGTATGGGAGCTGCTCTGCCAGCAGCCGGAAATCACTACAGAGAGTGGTGAAGGCAGCAGAGCACATCACAGGCAAGAGTCTTCCTGCCATTGAAGACATTTACCTCCATCGGTGCTTGTGTAAGACAAGCAGCATCATAAAGGACCACAGCCATCCAGCACGCCAGCTGTTCTCCTTGTTACCGTCCGGCAGACGATACAGGAGTCTGGCTGCTCGGACTACAAGACTTAAGAACAGCTTTTACCACCAGGCCATTCGACTCCTCAACAGCAACACCTGAACACTTACACACACTTACATTGCATCTACATTGCACTACTCACACACAAACTGTACCTGTACACACTCTGAATACTGACTGGAACATGCATCTGCACTTTATGGAATATGCATCTGCACTTATAAAACATTATCTGTGCAATAACTGTCATTTGTACTTGCTGCTCATTCAACTCATATTGCTCTATAACTTCTTTTAAAACATACACATTTTATTTTATATGACTTGTCTATTTTTAACTTGTAATCTTTTTTTAAGCTTTATTGGATCTAGGCTGAGTGACTTGTTTTTCTCGTCATACACATTTCATTGTATGTTGACCCTGTGTTAACCTATATATGACAAATAAACCTAAACCTAACCTAACAGTTAAGTTTATTTAACAAAGGAGTGGTCAATATTAAATAAATTAAAAGAAAGCAAGTTACAGTAATTCGACAACATCATAAAACTTTCAATATCTATTTTAAAGTAGCACATTGAGGTTTTCACCATTGTCACATAAAGTCTCTGCCACACCTGTATCCTATTCTATGACTAAAGAGAGGACTTTGTGTTCAGCTCCAAACACAATCCAAATGTAAAAGGTGTTATGCAATTCTTAAATATTTATGTATCAATTATTAGACCCTGTTAGTCCAGTTCAGGCTGATGGTAGCCAGAGCTCTCCTTCAATTTTTGGGAGAGGAGGAGGGAATACTGACTGAATATAAATATCAAAGAACTCACAAAAATAATAATAATCTATTATTATTGATATAAAAAGTGCCCACTCTAAATGTAATCAATGCTTATTTAGCCTCTGTAATCTCAGAATATTCAATGTGGAAAGGGATCTTATGCTCTCCATTTATTATAGCATGATCAAGTCTTTTATCACTTTCAGCTCCATTGGATGGTGTAGTGTTCTGAAAAATCTAAATATTAAAAAAGCTACAATAGGTTAGCAGACAGGCAACCAAAATTATTGCAGTGTGGATGATGTGATAAGTGTCTGTAAAGAACAATGATAAAGCGACTGGAAATAATTTCAGTTGGTCACAGACACCCAGTTCATTCAATAAATCAGAGAGGACAATCTATTTAAAGACCTATACAAACTGTTTTGGAATTTCCTTTCTCCACAGTATTTAACAAAAAACATTACAGGTAACAAAATATTATGGGTATAGAGACTGTTTGAAGATATGTCTAGATGAACCCTTTTGTCAATGTCAGATGTGAATTTGTAATCTGTTGTTTTTATTTGCTTTTTGTTCTTGTTCATGTGGATGCAACTAAGAAGACTAATTTAAGATATTTTTTACTTTTTTTAGTACTAGGGTGTTGTACCGTGTTAGCCATTATTGATGTAGTGAGAAGTTAAGCAAAATGACACCATTTATTGGCTAACAAGAAAGTATTACATCTTGCCTGAAGAAGGGGCCTGAGTTGCCTCAAAAGCTTGCATATTGTAATCTTTCTAGTTAGCCAATAAAAGGTGTCATTTTGCTTAACTTCTCACTATATCCTTCTTTTTTGTAATGTTTGAGTGTGTTTGGTTGTCATTGTTGTTGTTTATTATAATAGTTCTAGATTGCTTGATTTTTTTGTAAAAGTTAAATTTACCTTGGGAAACATAAAGATCTATCTATCTATCTATCTATCTATCTATCTATCTATCTATCTATCTATCTATCTATCTATCTATCTATCTATCTATCTATCTATCTAAAGTGGTTAATAAATAAAAACCTTAATCCACTCCTTAATGGTGTTTCAGTCTATGGGGTCATTACGGGGCACCAATGACTTTCTGATGAAGTGGGAAAATCCAAATGCAGACTACACAGACAGGCATGGGATTTCACACCTGGCCATTACCATTACATTTATTAGTTATCAGTATTAACCACCATGGCTCTAGAAAATTAAAGCAAAATGGACAAACATAACTTTACTAGAGTTAAATATGTAGATATATAAGTAACATGACATCGCAATAAATAGATCAGAGGAATTAACATACCTATTATATTACCATATATACAGTACTCACGTATAAGTCGGGTCTTGAAACCCGAAAAATTGATCATAAAATCAGACCCCGACTTGTACGCCCGTTCAAAAATGCAACACTTGATTTTTTTGCCTCCTCCAATCTCGCATCCGTTTCTCAGATGCATTGAATTTTGTTGCAGAAGCGCAGTTACCAATTTCTTTCACTACTTCAACGACTTTTAATTTAAAATCAACTTCATATTTTCTTCTGATAGAACACTCCATTGTAGATAAGGGATGCTCTTATGATAAAAGTGTATGAGGGTGTGAGATACAAAAAACACAAATCAGTGCAAACATTGCTTCAGAATAGTTTGGGTATTATTGTGTGGTCATGTAGGCTCAATAGAGAGTGAGAGAGAGTTTAGGAGCACACACTGATATGGCGCATTGCTGCACCCACATAGAAAAAAGGCAGTGTTATCCGTGGTTACTCTCTCAGGTGGGCATTAGCATATCATAATCCTTTGTACCAATAGCGTGAGTTTTCTGCATTCAACTTATACGAGCAACATTATAAAATACCAGAAATTATACTGTAAAATCAAGTCCAGACTTATCTGCTAGTATGTACGGTATATTATATTATATTTCAAGTATGCTGATTTGAGTTTTCTATTCAGTAAAATGAACATTATGGTACCAGGTAGTAGCAAGGTTCAGTACACATGAAAATACTACTACTTCTACTACTACTACTGTACTATTACTAATTCTTCAATTGAAATCTGTAAGGATCATTTGAAGAACCTGTGCAAAATATACCTAAGACATTATACTTTTTTTTGCTTGTGCATAAGATAAAGTTACAATAAACTTTAACATTCTATGCAAATCTGCTTCATTACATTGGAAGAAACAAAACCACTTTCCCTGAAATTAGCTCCATTGAATAAAAGAATTTCTTGCATAATAACAGCTAATTGCTTTTATTATACAGTTTTCATAATCTGATTATGAATGTGTTTGCTTCTGGTCTATACCATATGAATATTTACTGTGCTGAAATGACAGAAGAAGGAAACAAACACAATGTATTTGCTCAAATTTACACAAGAGCAATACAGACATCGCAAATGTTTAATTTTTCCATGCACTCATTTTTCAAAAAACACTCTGTCCATTGTCACTCAAGTATTTATATATTTTCAGATTTTTTTTTTTCTGGCATGCAAGAGAGATTTGTTTCTCTCACTTCAGCTCATGATAGCTGGCAAAAACAACAGCTTTTTAAAAACATCTTTGATTTACTCATATATGCCATGATCTGCTACAGGGAAATCAGGAATGCATGGCAGATGTTTTCAGATTTCAAATGAGCAATATTACTATTTAATTTTCAGAGTTTTGCTATTTCAGTGTTTGTACAAGTACATGTTAAGAATACAATGCAACAATTAAAAAAATGACCATGTTTGCCTCTTAAGCTCTGTGTTATATAGAAATTCACTCCTGGCCTCCCTAAATAATGACCATTGTATTCCCCACCATGTCCTAGGAGATTTTAACACACATATGCCATGTCAGTAAATGAGCAGAATTTTGTATCACTAGATTTGACGCCACCAATTACAGCATAACAATGCAATAGGTTTCTGGCGCCTGCCACAAATCTCCAGATGACTACTAGGGTAATTAGGACATGTCTTCAAGCTTTAATGAAAGAGCTAGGTTTGTTTTTGTTTACTTGACAATTTTCATGAGGTGACTTTAAAGGACACCTGATTCAAAGAGGACACAGATCATCTGTCATGTCTTCAAGACACTGACTTGTCAGGCCTGCCCAGAAGGGGCTGATTCAAACGAAAAGTCCAGATGCACCCCAGACCAATTAATAACCCTGTACTACAGGATTGCTTTGGAATGTTGCATTTCTTTGTATGTCTTCAACCTGTCCAGCAGGTCTAAATATGACTGCACCTCAAGGCTGCCTGGTGAGATCTTGGAAAAAGATACACTGTACAAAATACTAGCTTTAAAATGGAAAGGATCTGGAACATTCTGAGCAGTTACACCTATTTAAGTCCTGACTGTATTTTATTTTTATTATCCCATTCAACCTTTGTATTTTTCATTTGATTATCATACAATGACTAATCAAGATCAATTTTCATTATTATTTTTCAGTCAGAGATACAGGGTGGTGCAAAGGGTAACACTGCAAGGATTCAGCAAACTGGGTTTGAATTATGCTTCTGGACATTGTGGTGTGTGCGCTCATCCCCAGTGACATGCGGGTCAAGTTAATTGACACCTTTAAACTGGTCCTGTGTGAGTGTGGGGCCATGTGCCCCACAGCATGCAATGTGCATATGCTTTCACAGGCCAGAGTAAGACTAAAAAGTTATAATGACATAGCTCTCCAATCCCCAAAGATAAATGTGTGTTGAAATTAGGAACTTTTACTTTTTGCTTATCTACCTGTAATAAATAGAGCACGGTTTTGCAGATGGAAAAATATTAGGAAACCAAATTAAGCAATCTTTGCAAGACAACGTAACTGGCAGTACTGAACCTAAGGCTTTATGAATGACAGTTAGTTGCCTTAGCATCTCAGCCTCATAGTTTGTCAGATGGCCTTAAGAATTAATAATTGCTGTACAGCAGCAGCAGCAAAAAAAAAAAAAAAGACTGTACTGTATAAATAAAATCAAATATATTTAGCACTAAAGTCAGTGCAGTACATATATATAAAACAATTCTGCCTCCCATTCAGTGCACATCAGAGCTCACCCCAGTGGTATTAGATGCATGGCACTGCAAATTGTAGGATCCACTTATGAACTCATCTACACTCACACAGAATTTTCAGTCAACCATCAAAGTCGTGCCTTGCATTCTATAAATGGTACCATCATCTATAAAATAGTTTGATTGATTGATTGAGAGAAATTTTTGAAATTATTGTTTGTAACCACATTTTGGATGTAAAACTCAGCTTGCACTGAAAAATGTCTTTTAATGAGATATCTCAAAATTCAGTTCTGTTTTTGTTGGTAGATAGAAACCACACCTGTGCTAAATGTGGTTATCGTCTTTTTCTGAACCCTCTAAATGTAGTCAAAGTGATCTCATCACAATCAAATCACAAGTGCATTTGCACCTGGTTGGTTTACAATCTGATATCTGATTGTGTTTGGATCTCTGAAAACGCATGCTAATGCGAAGTATAAATGATTGGGTGATGGTGCTGGATTACAGCCTTTGCCTTCTCATTTGGCCATGATGTTTCAGAAGCTTGACAAAAATGCACATTTACGTCTTGTGTGGATAAGGGATCTAAAGACAACCCAGAAGGCAGCTGCTACAGTATAAATGATCATTATCTAAAACCAATTAACTATAACTCTAATATTATTACAGTGGACTGAATCTTTCTTTAGCCTATCTCAGGTATATATTATGATATTTTATGGTTCTATCTATTTACATACATGCTTTATTAATAGATCTCGGGTATTATGCTGGCATGGCAGGTATTGTTGCTGCCTCACAGTGCTTAGGCCTTTGTCTAGTTCATGAACAAGAATTTTCCTTTTGTGTGGAGATTGAATATTCTCATAGTATTCACTGGGATTTCTCTTAATTGTATCTCATTGTATAAACAAAAGATAAGCTATTATGTGATGACTTAATCTAAATAAAAATGAACCTGTGTGTGAGGTAGTGTGTCCTGTAAAAGATGTATATTTAGCACTGTTTTCTTCCTTGAGCTCATTGCCACTTGGCTAGGCTTCTGCTCCCTATACTTGAATCCATGGACAAGAAAGTAGGTTCAGAAAAAAAAAAGAAAAATAATTTACACTGGGATTTTTTTTCTGGGAAATGTTGTAAGGCTGTAGATATTAGATAAATTAGTCTCACTGAAACTTGCTATACTGAGTAGCTTCTTTTTTTTAAAATTAATGATAGATAGATAGATAGATAGATAGATAGATAGATAGATAGATAGATAGATAGATAGATAGATAGATAGATAGATAGATAGATACTTTATTAATCCCAAGGGGAAATTCACATACTCCAGCAGCAGTATACTGATACAAAAAACAATATTAAATTAAAGAGTAATAAAAATGCAGGTAAAAACAGACAATAACTTTGAATAATGTTAACGTTTCCCCACCCGGGTGGAATTGAGGAGTCGCATAATTTGGGGGAGGAACGATCTCCTCATTCTGTCAGTGGAACAGGACAGTGACAGCAGTCTGTCACTGAAGCTGCTCCTTTGTCTGGAGATGACACTGTTTAGTGGATGCAGTGGATTCTCCATAATTGATAGGAGCCTGCTGAGCCCCCTTCGCTCTGCCTCAGATGTCAAACTGTCCAGCTCCATGCCTACAATAGAGCCTGCCTTCCTCACCAGTTTGTCCAGGCGTGAGGCATCCTTCTTCTTAATGCTGCCTCCCCAGCACACCACCGCGTAGAAGAGGGCACTCTCCACAACCGTCTAATAGAACATCTGCAGCATCTTATTGCAGATGTTGAAGGACACCAGTCTTCTAAGGAAGTATAGCCGGCTCTGTCCTCTCTTGCACAGAGAATCAGTTTTGGCAGTCCAGTCCATTTTATCATCCAGCTGCACTCCCAGGTATTTATAGGTCTGCACCCTCTGCACGCAGCTTTGTTACATTAATAGTGCTGAACTTTTCAGAAAACAAACTTGTGGAGTTATTCTCAATTTTTGATGCATTTAGACCCCAGTCAGTGAGTATTAGGAAAAATAACTCCTCCACACTGTCACCAACATCGATGTTCCACAAGGAGGCTACCTCAACCCACTGCTATACAGTCTATTTACCAATGACCATATAGCAAAGCATGAGGGTAACAGCATCAACAAGTTCATGGACGACACCACTGTGATTGGCCTTTTCATTAACAGATGTCAACATACCACAAAGATCTTTGTGGACTTCCGAACAAACAAAGGTAGTCCCACTCTGCTCCACATTAACAACTCCCCTACACAGATAGTTAGAAGCTTGTGGTTCTTAGAACCATGAACTGCCTTTCATGCCCGTAAACACCACCTGCAGACTGAAAAATGCTCAGCAAAGGATCTTTTTCCTGAGGAGCCTAAACAGCTTTGGGGTGAGAATCAAAACACTATTGAACTTTTACTGCTGTACTATTGAAAGTATCCTGACTGGATGTATCACAGTGTGGTTGGGTAACCTCACCTACCAGGATCACAAACTCTTCCAAAGCACTGTCTGAACAGCTTCTAAAATTGTTGGAGCTGAACTTCCACAGCTTCATACCATCTACTCAACCAGCTGTCTGAGGAGAGCTGAATCCATCATCTCTGACAGCTACCCAGTGCATCCCCTGTTTTGACGTCTACCTTCTGGGAAGCACTACCAGAGCCTCACCACACACTCTACCTGCTTCAGGGATAGCCTTTTCCCTATGTCTTAAGTTCACTGATCTCCTAGAAACCTGATCCTACTTGCCCTGCACTGTGTACTGTACACACCTGCTGGTTTATGTGTAATTGTATTGTACATTACATTTTTTTTCTTGCCACATCTATTTGCTTTATTTATTTATGCTCTTTATGTATTTATCTTCTGCTACTCATATTTATTTTCTGTATTTGGTAGTGCTGCTGCTTTGCAGTAAGGAGACTGTGGAGGATTGTGGGTTCGCTTCCCGGTTCCTCCCTGTGTGGATAGCGCTTTGAGTACTGAGAAAAGCGCTATATAAATGTAATGAATTATTATTATTATTTATTATTATTTATACCCCTTGCGGTAAATAAAGTTTATCTAATCTAATCACTGCAACTTTGGCACAAGAATTTCACTGTGCTCTTACAAGTGAATGTGATAATAAAGATCTGTAATCTAATCTAATTGCCATTTATTCAGATTTCATTTTATAGAAAATTGCTTACAGTGTTACACATAACAGAGTAATACCTAAACATTTGTAATTCCTGTGCTGTTCCAAGAGTAGGTTCCTCTGTGCTTATTGTGAAAGTTACTGCCTCATTTTGAATTCAGATTTAACAATGAGTTATTTTTGCATTTTTGAAATTGAGGTGCAAAGTTCCAACTCTCTTAAATGGCATTACGCTCATTCAGATTTTGTTTTGGTTTTGAGCGAGATATTATGTGCTATTATGAAAACTTACAGACTAATTGTGATTTATACTGTTGTAAAACAGACAAAGGCAGAAAATGTTGGGGCTTTTGCCAGGATACTGCATGCAATTGCTGTGGCGTAAAGACAAATAAAAAGTAAGAAATAATCAAAGAAAGTCACTCTCAGTTCAGCCATGCTGTCTATCAAATGACTCCTACTTCCTGTACTGTGGGGCTTTTACAGTATATTATCCAGCTACAGTATAAGTGATATCAACTGTCTTCCTCTGCTGATTTCTCTTCCACTCTGAGGTGGGAAGCAGAAACTGCATTAGTGACTGCCCCAAATCTAATTCTTTCCCCAGATATGCTTGAAATCAACTATGCAAGGGAATCTCAGTGCATGTGTGATTGATATTGTATAAACTTATTTCAAAAAAGATAGAATTTTCATTAATTTCTCTTCAAACCACTCAGTTTTTTGGTTACTATTTATTGGCTATTTCAGAAACTTTGTGATCTTGTGGTTAGCTTTCACACTTTCTTTAACATCCAGGCACAAACAAACACCCTACTGCCTTTCAGTATTATTGGGAGATGTTAGGTTTAATTTCAGTTACAAATTTCAGACCTATAGGATTTTGAATTACTTCTCTAAATTGTCATATTTTCCCTGCTATGGTGTAGGGTGAACTGTCTTGTCTGTTATTTTTGGTGTTTTTACCTGATTATAATAACATGCGCTTATCCTTATTGAATTGCATTTTTCAAATCTTTTACCTGTTTTGAAGGTTATCCAAGAATTTATTAATTACTTTTGCTGCTTCTTAAATAAATCAAACCCTTTCATTTCTTGATCCCTCTGTAAATTTCACAAATTTGTCACTCAACTACATGAAAAGCTGGTTCAATCATTACTGCTACTGCTACCTCATGGACTCCGCATCCTTAATACAAATCTTGCACAAGGTTCTTGTCCATGTGGAGTATACACATCATCCCCTTGTCTGTTCCTAAAGTCTTCCATGACTTCTATATAAGGTTAATTGGAAGTTCCAGATTGTTCCTGTTGTGTGGATGTGTGCTGGTGTGAGTGGATGGTACCTGCCATGTGCCTGATGCTGCTTTGTTAGTCTTGGGCACCATGAACCTGAATTGGATTAAATGGATTATATTTTGTTATTCCTCAATATATACCACTTACCAGACAACATGATTCTCTAATAATTCATTCTGGTAACTGAGTCAAATCTTCTGCCCATTGAAGTAAAAGACATAAGCCATTCATGAAATTAATAGGTCTACAAAAAATGCATAAATGTATTTTAATAGTCCTTCATCACAGATATCAATTAGTGAAATGATTTCTGCTTATATTTACTTGCAAGTGATCATTTAGACCAGACATGGACTTTTAATTTTCTTGTTGTTATTAAACATAAAATTTAATTTGCCATATGCAGCTTATATACTGAAATGATAAAATGAAAAGGACCATGAAATAAAGGGAAGCAATGCAGCATTTTTACTGATGGTAAACACAACACTTCTTATTGAACTGAAATTTCAATCTACATTTCTGAAATAATATTAAACAATCAAGAATAACAAAAATAAAAGAGCAATAAAAATAACATTTGTCTTGCAGACCTTCAGTATCTTCTGTGACTGCTTAATGCAGTAATCACTGCTTGACAGCTCTGGTGCACCAATGAGCCTCTGAGTCTGGTGTTGTGGGATGTGATAGAAAGAGAGAGAGAGAGTAAATTGCAGGGTTACAACAGCAGGGAAAAAATGCAGAAATATTCCTATAACAGGAATTATAATAATCGTAAGTGTATTAACAAGGTACTATACACATATAACAAGAGTTATCTATGAGTAAATTAACAAATTGCAGGTATTTACTAAGTGTAAAGTAATTGGAATTACACATAGAAGTTAGAATTTCACAGTATAGGATGTCAATAATTGTCACAGTATATTTCACATAGCGTCATTGTCAGTTAAGATGTCTGCTAAACCAACTCGGTACTATTCAGCACACAGGGAACAATACCACATTCAGGGGTTATCCCATCCCTACAGATCTTGCAAAGATGCTGGTCTTTGTCTCCAGATGTCATGATTTATTGAACAAGAAAGATGTTCTGTGGAGTTAAGTTCAGGAGAGAGGGAAGGCCAAAGCAGTGCCTCCATACAAGCATTCATTCTTCAGGATAGTTTTGACCAATAACAATGTAGGGTTAAACATCTAGGAGCCCTGTCCTTCATTGTCCTGTTGTTGATTTAGGTATGATGTCTGAAGACACTTTCTGTAGCAATACAAGTGGCAGATCTGAAACACTCTCTCAAATGCAGCTGTCTGATGTATTGCTCCTACTCTGGTGTGGCTACTTACGACCACCCAGATCTTGGATAGTTATGTGTTCTGCTAGTCTGCTGGAAACTCTTCTGCAGTTGAGCCACAATATAGCGGACTAGCTGAAATACCCAGCATTGCCAAGGGAGGAAAATAAAGTGGTTTTTTTTAATTGTTTGAGAAAAATATTGTTAAAAAAAACACAACTTTAAAAATAAAAATAAGTTAAGAAACAATGAAGACTCACTAATATGCTTGTCTTACGGTCTTGCATGTATATTATCATCCAGTTGACGCTTGGAACTGGCCAACTCTATTTAATTTCAAAAGTAACAGGGGTGTGGTGCTGCTCAAACAGAAAGAATGCTGGCAGTTACCTCCAGTTTGCCCTCTGGTGTTTGTTCCGAGTGTCAACTGGATGATAACATGCATAGAAGACCGCAAGATCAACCATCACCCTACCCAGAAGGGGGTAGGTTAGGGTTGATTTCACCCTACAGTATTTTTAGTCGACCAATGAGAAACATGTGTACCAAATTTCATGAAAATCGCTCCAGCCGTTCGGAAGTGATTCTGAAACATACATACATACATACACACACACATATACTGTACATTGACTTATATAGTAGCAGTAGAGGCCCCTATCGACCTCTTGAACCCTCTGGTACCACTCCAAACACCAGGTAAAAGTTCAATTATTATTTATTTTATAACAATTACGTGCAAAAAGCACCCTCCACTCCACACTACTCATACAAATCAGTAATCAATAAACAATCACCAATCCTCCTCTCCCAGACGCGTTGCCACCCTTCTTCCCAGCTCAGCTCACTCGTCTGGGGTTTCCCATAGTCCTTTATAGTCCCTGACCCGGAAGTGGATCCAGCCCTGCAATCCATGAGTCCTCATCACTTCAGGGTCAGATTAAAAGTCCTTTTCTTCAACCCGGAAGCACGTTGTGCCTTCCGGTCCTGTGATCAGGACGCACTTCCGGGTTATAGGGCACGTAGCACTCTGCAAGCCTCCCTACAGCGGCTCCTGGTGGTCCCCATGGTATCCAACAGGGTTGTTTATAAAAACTACAATGTCCTTAAGGCCCTGCTGGAATTCGGGGAACTTCCATGCTGCTGGGAGTGCTCCATCTGGCGGCCTGGAGGTGTGGACCAGAATATTTGGCCGGCCATCCCTCACAATATATATATATATATATATATATATATATATATATATATATATATATATATATATATATAATATAATATATATATATTGCAGTCAGGAAGATAACATTCTCCAAGCATTCACCAAACCCAGATTTGTCCATCAGACTGCCAGATAATGAAGCGTGATTCATCACTCCACAGAACATGTTTCTACTGATCCCGGAGTCCAGCGGTGACATTATGTGATTTAAACCACTTCAGCTGAATCTTGCCATTATGTATAGAGATCTTATGCTTGAGTGCAGCTGCTCAGTCTTGGTAACATATGATGCTATCAATGCACATCTCTTGTGCTGATGTTGCTTCCAGAGGCAGTTTGGCACTCTGCTATGAATGATGCAACAGAGGACAGGCGATTTTTATACACTATGTCCTCCTACATTCAGCAGCCCCACTCTGTAAGATTACAGTATTGTCAAAAAAGTTGCCTGCACACTCAACACCTTTGGGTTGTCAAGACAGGCAGTTTCTAAAATAGTAAGACAAATGTTGCCTCTTGTCTCCTTATCCTTACAATACCTTGTCTGCTTATACTCCCAGGTTGTATCATGTCAGTCTTTACATATTCGTGTAAGAGTGGAGGGTCATGAGCTTCTCCTCATAGCAGCTTTGAGGATTCATTCAGTGAGAGAAACACGTTAATCTCTCTTGTGTTTTTCCCCTTTGTCCTGCTGCATATCTTGTCTCTTCCTACACCTTATTCCATTCTTCCAAGGTAGCTTTTTTTCAGTATCTGGGTTCTATTGAATCATCACCCGAAGGTTCCACACTGAAATGTCAAGGCACCCTTCTAGCTCTTTGGAGATTTTCCAATTAACATACACCCTTTTACTTTTTCACTTCTTGTCTTTCTTTCTCTCACAAATGAAATTTCATTTGAACTCGCCTTGTGATTTCGAACACAAGTGACCCTTCATTCCGAGGTTACTTTACACACTACTTTTGAAGGTTGCGGTAGGCCCTTCACTGGCTACAGAAACACTAGGGTAGAAACTCTACTAATGGCTTTTTGTGTCCCTGGACACACAAGCCATAAGTAGTTTTTAAAGTGATGCCACTTTTGGCAGGTGCGATATGCCCTCAAATAATAAGCTGAAATGTAATAAATAGCCTCCTATAAGGCTTCACCCTTTCATAAGCAACACATCTGACTTTTTTTACTACTCTAGTGTCACTGCCACCTTCCTCTTAAAAATGTCTAATATATCATATTCACATGGAGATTAATTCAGATGATGTCTTCTGTCTTCAGGTTAAATAAAATGTTCATGCAAAAAGAACTTCTTATTCAAGCCTCTTTTTTGCTGAGTGAAGTATCCTTAACTTTTAATAAAAATACATTGTATTGTCAGACTAGTAATTTTTCATTTTAGAGAATTCTTAAAACATACTTTAAAATTTTATATTCCTCCATGTATGTGTCACTACCTATAACTATCTAATATGTTATGCTAAGGGAATCAATGGTATACAGATGAACAAAATATCTGTTTTAGAGTGATTTTAGCTGAATAGCATTTTTGCCCAAACTCATCTCCTTTTACATTCTTCTCAGTATGTTTGATGAATAGCTGAATGAATTGTTTGAAATTGGTCTCATGTTTAATAGAACCAGTATCTGGAAATTCGAGGCAAAATATAAATGAGCTAAAGGAAACTCTATAAAATCAAATTGTATACTGTATTTAAATATTGGATTAAGATAACTATTAAATACAACAAAACCTCCTCAAATGCATTTGATATGATTTGGGGATGTGCAAAGCAGGTATCAGTCTAGATAGTGTACTAGTTTATCAGAAGGCCCTCATGTATATACCCCACAGACATAGGGGATATATCCAGTCAACCTATAGCGTCAAGAAAAAGTATGTGAAGCCATCACAATTATCTGGTTTTCTGTATTGCCTGGTCATAAAATGTGCTCTAATCTTCATTTAACTCAGAAGTATAGACAAACATAATATGCTTAAACTAATACTGCACACATAATTATGACCATTCATGTCTCTATTGAACACACCCATCAAACATCTGCAGTCGGCTGTCGAAAAAGTAAATGCATCCTGGGATTTAATATATGGCCAGACTCCTTTGGCAACAATAACCTCAAACAAGCACTTCCAGTAGCTGTGGATCAGACCTTCACAATGTTCAGGAGGAATTTTGAATGATTCTTCCTTACAGCAGTGCTTCAGTTCATCCATCCTAGGCTGTGTGGTGTGAATGGCTCTCTTGAGGTAATTCCACTGCATCTCTGATGGGTTAAGGACTGGGCTTTGAAGTCTCTCTTGGGTAGATTTACTTTGATTATTGAAGTTATTGTCCTGCTGCTTCACCCAACTTCGAACGAGCACCAGCTGGTGGACAGCCACCCTGATATTATCCTGTAGGATTCCTTCATTTTTCCACCGATAAAGGTGATCTGTCCAGGCCCCAGGGCTTCAAAGCAGCTCCAAATTATGATGCTCCCTGTACAGTACTTCATTATTGAGAAGATGTTCGCATGTACTGCTGCAGGTCTTCCTAAACATTGCAGCCAAAGCTTCACCCGTCCACAAAATATGTTCCCAATAGCGTTGTGGGGTGTCAAGTTGGTCTTTGTCAAAATTTCGGGATTGGAGTGATGTTGCTTTTGGAGAGCAGCAGCTTCCTCCATGGTGTCCTGCCATGGACAACAATGCCTGTTCCATGTGTGCCATCTGGTAGACTCATGAACAGAGATGGTACCATTTTCTAATAAATCCTTCAAGCCTATAGTTGTTATTCTTGGGTTCTTTTTTACCTCATTGAGCATTCTGCATTGTGCATTTCAAGTCAACTTGCCTGGGCACCCACTATAAAGAAGAAGAGTAGACACAGTACTAGCTATCTCCTTTTATACACAATTTGATGAACTGTGGACTAATGAATATTTGAACTCTTTGTCATTACTTAGTAACCCTTTTCAGCTTTATGAAAATCAACAATTCTTGATTATTGATCTTCAAAGATCTCTTTTCTGCAAGGCATACTTGGCATCACCAGATGCTTCTTGTGATGAGCAAACTCAGAATGTTTAAGTCTTTCTTATAGGTCAAAGTAGCCCAAAACCACTCTAATCTTGTTTTGTTGATTGGATTGCAGGATTTTTAACTCCTGACTCCAGTTAGCTTTTGTTAAAGTAATTAGCCTTGAGGTTTCACATACTTTTTCCATTCTGCAATATGAATGTTTAAATGACATATTTAATATACACAAGTACAATACAGTCATTTGTACATTATTAATTAATCCAGACTATGTTTGTTCATTATTATAAGTTAGATGAAGACTATACAATATTCTTATAATAAATTCTTACATAGAAGTGTTTTTATTTTCCCAAAGTGTTCAAATACTGTGTCTTGCCACTGTAATTATCTTTGGAATGTGGAAAGAAAAGCAGAGTACCCACACGAGCCAGGAATGATGTGTGAACTGCACACAGATGGAGATTAGGCACAGAATTCAAACTCTATAAACTGGATCTGTGAGGCAGTGGTGCTAACCACTGTGCCCTTCTGCAACCCATGTCTGTTATATAATAACAACGGATTTTAAGTTATGCAACAGAAAGTATGAGAAGAGGACTGACTTATAAGACATCACTGAATTACCAGCTTTTTGTTGCCTGAATGCGTTTACAAAGAATAAGTATATGAAAAATTAATACTGTTATTCATAGTATCTGATGGAATAAAGGGAATCTCACCCACATCCTAAAATACCCCCAAGGCACCTCCAAGGCTTTGCTGATAATGTCACTGTTGTTAAGCCTTCATGTTATCTCACAGCCAAAATCCTTTAACAGCACAATACTTGGCCTGCATTCCTTTTTACAACCTTTAAGGCCAGCTTTCTCGGTGGTAGTATAACTGTTTTAATCATATTTTAAAATGCATAAAAAAATTTAAGCTGATGCTGTTGTGGCACCCAACTCCCACAAATCTAAGCAAAGAAAAAGACAGGTATTTCTGAATGTAGGAATTATATTGGAGAGCAGTCACTCTAGCTTGCGTAATAGCCTGTTTTAATTTAACTAATGACTACCATTCTTACATACCGTACATAAATGTATTACTAGAGTTAGCTAGTCTGGAATGTAAAATGTCAAACGTTCACTTTCTACACCTCCAACTCCTCCATTCTCCTAACTAAATGACAACATTAAAATTATTTCCTATTGTAGAACTGAATAAATTCTGTAAAAAGGGAGAAGTGAGGCTTCCTTTGAAGTATGCTTCCTTATTTTGACTTTAATTTTGACAGGGATAATCTCAGCCTGTAAGTACAAAAATAAACAGATATGAATAACCTTTTCAAAGCTAAATTAATGCTTTAACCATCTCATTACTTTGAACTTTTATATTGTCAAAGATGTTTACTCCTGACAGAAAATATAAAAGTATGCTAATAAACCAACTGCATAAACAATTGAAGGTTCTACATTTAGAAATCCAGATACAGCAGTGTATATGGTTTATTATTTACAGTATATCATATCATAGGTATCGTTAATATGTCAACTTTTATTGGCAGCAACAAAAATAGGTCAATGTGACATTAAAGGTTGACATGAAAGTTTACATCATGGGTGATAATTATACCTATGGTATGAGTAAAAAATGAATAGAACTTTATTAAGAGAACTCTCTAACAGGCTCAATCAAAGTAGAAAAGAAGCTGAGGGTGTTTTGTTCGCATATATATTTGTGAATTTTAAAATTACTTAAAACTACGTATTCATAAGTGTTAGCTAATTCATGTCATGTATGCAGTTGCTACATTCAAGTAAAATGAGGCATAAAGACCAGTAGGTCTATAAATTAATAACATGACCCCTTTATCATTTTTTGTGCACTCAGATCATAACAATGAAGTTGGCTTATGGTTTGTATGAGCTTTTCTACATCATGCACTGGAAAGAGAGGAGACAGATGTGGGGCCACTGTTCTGCTTGCAGGCTGAGTTCTTCTGTGGCTGAGGTTGAAAAGGAAGATGGGTAAGTCACACTGTCACTCCTTTATCCTTCCACCTTCCTGCCTTGTACGAAGCAACTTAACCTAAACATCTGAGGCAGGTCACACAAAATGTAGGGAATCATCGTGAAAAACAGATGTTTTGATTTTTTGTTATTTTATTAGCCTTATAGTTTTTTTTTGCAGTGCATATAATGTATTATGAACCTGTAGAATAACTGGTGATGCATTTTAAAAACTCCATCTAACAGTTGCTTTCAGATGCCCCTTTCAATTTATATGAACTGATTACTCAGGTATATTAAAATGCACAAAATATTACCCATAGTGCAGCATCTGAAATCTGGACAAAACTTTAAACTTTGGGGACAAGATGATTAAAGGTCTGCCAAATTATAAAAAAAAATAAAATTGTTTTTTGAATATATTTTTTCTAATTGTATTTTTGTGTATATAAAATATATATTTTTTTGTATATATAAGGTGATCTTATTTTTGCATTGTACTGAGGTAGAAAACACTGCTATTTCTAAACAGAATCTTTATCAGTGTGTAATATTCCTTATTTACTTTCAATTTGTAATGTGTTCCACACACTGTAATAAACTAATCAGGCTGTTACAAGAGATCAAACCTGTAAGTATTTGGTGATGGCTGAACTACTTATACAGTATACATTTTCGAAATGCTTTAGCGTCATTTAGTGCATAGCTGTAATGTTTGGATTTGATCTGCTGTTCTGTCAGTTCTGTTAATGCAAATGTCATGATAACCTAAAATCTCAATAAAATGATTTCAAAAACTTATAGCAGTAAACTGATAACAATAATGCTACAGTTTCCTGTTTAAATTTCTATTAGGCTAGTGAAGTCAAACTTGAAAACATGATAAAAACACAAATCCTATCCTTGAGATGCAACACAATAAATAATAAGTTTGAAAAAGTGTAAGCCACCTTAATGTGTGGTGTTCATAAGAAATGCAATAATCTGCTTCATTAGGTAGAACTACTTAATAAACAAGAATAATTGGTTCAAATATTTGCATTAGTAAATGTATGCTTCAATGTAAATGTTTAAAGTCTAAATATTCTCAATTGTAATAGAAAACTGTCATTTCTCTGCCTCTGACAGAGGTCCATAGAGTGCTAGGTCCTTAGTAAAGAATCAAAATAATATCATATTTGTAATCACTGACCATGAAATAGTCTAAAATGATACCCCATACAGTTATGTTTGGAATGTGTCATTTTTAACCTTCTGAGAGTGGACAACTGGTAAAGATTCAAGTATCAAAAGCAAAGCAACCTCAGAATAGAATAAACCAATACTCCACATGCTTATATAACCAATCCCTGGAACTCCAAAATGGTCAATGTCTTGCATTACTAGACATCGAGATGAGTCAAACAGTATATTAAAACTGGGTTTTATTTTCATACTGGTGAGTCAGGAGACGCTAGACAAATAAAAATGGAGTGATTTCAAAGCATTCATGAGTAATGAATGCAAAATCCATTCAAGCATGAGTTTTCACAACAGTCAAGTCTTATGTGGTGGATCAGCCATTAACAACACAAACACACTTGCCTTCTGTTTAAAAAAAAATCATATATCAAATATCAAACACGGTGCAAAAAGCCTGCACCCTTAAATCTGTAAACCTTTATAATCATGCCAATTATTTTTAGGATGTTCAAATCATCAGAACATTGTGACAGGCTAAAGTTAATCAAGGCCCTGAGACTTTTACAGAATCTGAAAAATGCTGTACATACAAATAGGTCACCCTGATAGAGGCCTGAAATGGTAGGGGGGAAAATTTATTTCTTACCCAGGCTAAAACAAACTGCGTCCCATTTGTACATAGAGGAGTCTTATACCAGTTACATAATGAATCTTTGTGGAATGGAGACTATATGAATTACAGAGCTGCAAGAAAGGTTTTGGTAAAGTATATGCAAGAACTTTAAAGAGTGTTTCTTATAAAATTTCAAAAAGTCTCATCAAAACAGGAGCATGATGTTACCACGATGTTATGCATTGGGACACTATGAATTGAATTGGAAAAAAAAAATCTCCCCAAATGACTTATCAGCCTTATTCTTTTTGAGGTTTCCCTCTAAATTGGACACTTGATGTAAAAATCAATGAGTGGATGAGAAATTGTCCATTGGAAAACTGTAGGTCAGTGATCACATGTATTTTTAATTTCTTGCTTGACTTCATGTTCAGGGCATTGTCACACATCTATTTCCTTTCTTCACCGAGGTTACATATAAATTTGACTTGGTCCCCTTTCATGGTTTCAGTCTGTTTCCCTAACACTAAATTGCAGATGAAGTGGATGAAGGATGATTATTCAACACATTATATCTATCTAGCAGTCAACTTAATACACTATAGCTATGATTATTTAGACAACTACTAATTACTAATCAAACACATAATGTTTTTTGAATTTTTTCATAAAATATAATAAATGTAAAAGGATCATCAATTTTTATCCCATTTGTTGGGCCTTATATGACTACTTATCACTCCAACTGAAAGTGATTGGGCTGCAGAGGCTTCATACTACATACCTGACAATGGAGTCAAAACAAGTTGAACTCTCAATAAGAAGATAGGGTCACTTCACAATCACTTTCACTCATAGATGCACAGTATATCTTATGTTAAGCTATAGTTTAGCATGGACAATCCACCCAAATATGTTTATACACTGAGGAAGAAAAATTGATAATACACAAAAAAAGTTGCTATTAGATGCATCTATTAGTCACTTATGGCTATGTAACAATGTTGCATTGTCGTAAGTGACTAATACAGGCACCATAACAAGGCCATAGCGCACTAAAGTGTTACTGAAAAATTGAAGCTTGCACAACAAAATCATGGCAACATGAGGAGAACATGTAATGTCCAGACAGATGGTATCTAGTGAAAATTAATTTGGGAAAATGCTTCTGGAATGGTAATGTGGCTTTGCTAATCCCTGTGTCCACTGAGCCACTCATCAAATGGTCAAACAGGATGATAGCCACTTAAAATATCTGTAAACAGCTCCTACTGTACAATGTATAATATTATATTTTGAACTGCATTACAATAGCATTAAAGAAGTACTAAAAACTTTATATCATGATTTCAGTCCAACATCCAGAGCTTCTCGTGCTTTTGTTGTTTTTAATTTGGTTATTGTTGTTTTCTTAACCTGCTTATCCAACACAGTATTATTAGGAGATGAAGTCTATGACAACAACAGCATTGGTTAAATAAAAACTTGAACAGTACAAGATGCAAACGTGTCAGACTGCCTCAGAACACACAGTCAATATCCATTCCCACACTAACCCACACTGGGTATATTTAGAGATAACTAGCTATTCTGACAAATAGTCTTTGAATAGTGAAATAAAACCATAATTATTGTGTGAATGTGTGCAGTAAGTGTGTTTACTCCTATAAAATTATTACATGTATATGTGATTCAAGCTGATTGGTGAGTTCTTATGTAATGCATGGTCTTAAACGACTGACTTAAGTACTCCTAGTCTAGGATCGTCCAATTAGTGTTGGTTTGTTTTCTGAATGTGGACATCTATAGCCAACATGCAAGCAACAGATAGGAGACAATGTATGTATATCTCAGTGAGATAAAACGTATAAACTGAAACCATTCAATGAACAAGCCAGTGGTGAGCAGCTCAGATGAAAGGTAATGGAGTTTCAATAAATCAAAATAATTGACCGATTGTAAACAAATGTGAAATGTAAAAATAGACCATTTACAAACAATATAAAAATTAATTTAGCTATTTGTACAAAGAGTTACATTCATCCTTTTCAAAGTAAAAACCAAACTAAAGCACTGAGGGAATGAAGCAGTGTGCCCAGATAAATAAAGTTGTTGAAAAGAAAGTCAGTAAGCACAGGGGCACCTAAAGAGCAAGGAAGAAATCTACTGGCACAAGTGAACTGTTGATTTGTAGATCATGCAGTGTCATAAGGGGTGTTCTGTAGCTAGGGCCTTCCAGAGAGCAACATGGATCACGTAAAAGGTAGGGATGTCTGAGAATTGTTTCATCAAAGCACCCTGTGTTATCTTGGCTCATTTGAAGAGGACTTGTCTGGGGGAGATGTGAGTCCTGTATTTTGATGCTTTGGCCATCCAGCTGAGGTGGATTTGTGGCATCACGGCTTCAGTGATATTTATCTTTGACTAGTGAGTACAATAGAATTAGTTCAGCAACCACTCCCAATTAGCAGAGAAAATCTTTGGGAGGCTGAGCCAAGCAATTTTTGAAGACTTTTTACCTTATAATAATAGGCAAACAAGGTCATATATCCAAAGAGGAAATTTGTTGGCAGAAATGTCCTTACAGACTGATTTTCTTCCAGAGATCACAGCTCTAATAGGTGTAGGTTCATATATATACAGTACTGTGCAAAAGTTTTAGGCAGGTGTGAAAAAATGCTGTAAACAAAAAATGCTTTCAAAAATGGCCTTGTTTCCACGTCGGAGGTATGGCTTTTTGGCTGCAACTCTTCCATGAAGACCACTTCTGGCCAGACTTCTCCGGACAGTAGATGGGTGTACCTGGGTCCCACTGGTTTCTGCCAGTTCTGAGCTGATGGCACTGCTGGATATGTTCCGATTTCGAAGGGTAATAAGCTTGATGTGTCTTTCATCTGCTGCACTAAGTTTCCTTGGCCGACCACTGCATCTACGATCCTCAACGTTGCCCGTATCTTTGTGCTTCTTCAAAAGAGCTTGAACAGCACATCTTGAAACCCCAGTCTGCTTTGAAATCTTTGTCTGGGAGAGACCTTGCTAATACAGTATAACTACCTTGTGTCTTGTTGCTGTGCTCAATCTTGCCATGACATGAAACTGTCTTCCACAACCTCACCTTGGTAGCAGAGTTTGGCTGTTCCTCACCCAGTTTTAAGCCTCCTACACAGCTGTTTCTGTTTCAGTTAATGACTGTGTTTCAACCTACATGTGACATTGATGATCATTAGCACCTGTTTGGTATAATTGGTTGATCATGCACCTGATTATAATCCTACAAAATCCCTGACTTTGTGCAAGTGTACCTATAAGAATTGATGCTGGTTTGAAGGCAAAAGGTAGTAACACCAAATATTGATTTGATTTAGATTTTTCTTTTGTTTGCTCACTTTGCATTTTGTAAATTGATAACAATAAACAATCATTATTTATATTTCTGAAAGCATTCTTTGTTTACATCATTCACGCCTGCCTAAAACTTTTGCACAGTACTGTGTATATATATATATATATATATATATATATATATATATATATATATATATATATATATATATAATATAAAATACACATAATTTTTTGATCTTCAAAAACCAACCCGTTTTTAATGTATCACTAACAAAAGCTGGATCATTTAACTTTTAGATGCAGTTTTTGATGTCCTTTGTCCTGTTGGATTACCATGTTTCCATTAAGTCAGTCATGCTTTCATACCCTTTAAGAGCTCCATGAATTTCGGTTGGCATGTAGCTCCTTCTGGGAGGTGGTTGATGTTTAGGGCACAGTGTCCATTCATTTGAGGCTACTTTAATGGCTTATTATTCAAATGTTCAAAAAAGATTTCTTTTGGAAGATTTTTAAATTAGTCACTATTGTACTTAACAGTTGGCAGAAAAGCGATTAAAAATGAAAGTTATTTGCTTACCAATTTAAGTGTATTTAGGAAGTTAAAGTTTTTTATTTTTTTGCCTGTTTGCATGTGACATAGCTGTCAAGATAAAGTATTGACACTAAACTGTAGGACTCCTGAAAATGGATTCCTCCTTTAATCCATTTTATTAATAAAAATAAAAATTACAACTGCTATATTTTTAAACAAAAGGCTTCTGTGATGGTATTCTGACACAGAGACATAATGTACAACAACAACAACATTTAACTTTATGTAGCCCAACGTGCTTTACAAGATGTCAAAGAGAAAGTTGCAAGAAAAGTAAAACAATTAAGATAAGGCAATAATATTGAAGAATAAGAAACAACAAAACAAGATAATTTCAGAATGCCAGGAGGACAGAAAAAACAAACAAGTCCTGTTAGATTGGAGAAGAAAGCAAAATTTTCAGGGGTTCCAAGGCCAAAAGACCACAAGGCCCCCAGTGGGCATTCTACCTAACATAAATGTTGCTAAATCAAACCTCTTAGTTGTCACGCTTCACATGATAGGATTTGATAATGTTGGTCTTGTGGACAGCTTGAACATCCACCTTCATTCCATCATCTCAGGGGCTGCATGGTGCCTTGATCAGGTGGTGGTGGTGGCGCAGATTGCCATCACAGAAACACCAAAAAAGACAGTAGAGAACAGAGAGGATTAGTACAGACTGTGGATCCCTGAAGAATATGATAATTCTATACCCATATAGTCTTTTAGGAACACAACTGAAATTTAACTATGAAAAAAGAATGGGTTTTAAGCTGTTTTTTAAAATGTCCCACAGTATTAACCTGGCGAATTTCTATTGGTAAACTATTCCAGATTTTAGGTGTTGTGTTGGACGACCGGCTACAGACTCCGGTCGCCCTCCGGAGCCCTCCGGACAGCATGATGGTGCCCCGAATGCCAGCAGGGCCTTATGGACTTTGTAGTTTATACACACAGCCCTGCTGGATACCTTGGGGGCCACTGGGAGTCACTGTAAGGGGGCTAGTGGGCTCTTGTGTGCCCTATAACCCGGGAGTGCGTCAGCATCACGTGACCGGAAGGAACGACGTGCTCCCAGGATGAAAAAGGACTGTTTACCCTGACCCGGAAGGAAATGGACTTGTGGGTTTTGCCAGGAACCACTTCCAGGTCAGGGGATATAAAAGGACTGTGGGAAGACCAGTACACTGAGCTGAGCTGGGAGGTAGGAGGGCAAAGTGTCTGGGCGAGGAGGTGTTGGTTTATGGTTAGTGTTAGTGATTATATGAGAGTGGTGTGGAGAGTGCTTTGTGCACCGTATAATTATAAAATAAAGAATATTTATACTTTCACCTGGTCATCAGCAAAAGGCAGCCTCACCATTTCTGTTAAGCATTACTCTGTTTCTGCAGTGAGGCTGACTTTCATTTTGTGTTTTCATTTCTTTAAGATACAGACAGGCAAACATCTCATCTAGGGCTGCTGTAGATCCATACTGAGTACAGCAAACACATTCCTCTAATACTGTGATTTGGCATGTTTACTGTTATTACCTGCAGTGTTATTTTTAACGTACAATGTATTTTGCACCTTTTTTGACACTAATCCTTAGCTTAGTAAGATGAACCCATATGCCACTTTTTCAGATAATGCTGATCTATTTGTAAAGGACTGGCTTCATATCTAAAGATGCAATGGTGTCAGTTTAACATTTCTTGGATATCCTGTGAGATACTTGTCTTTATTACAGGATGTAGAAAACCATAAGCTGCCCTTCATGGTTTTATGGAGAGAAGGCAGCTGGCACTACCATATGTCAGTGGAAAGACTCCTGCTGTATGCTGCCTGACAAAGAGCAGTATTTTCCATATACAGATTGTAGGCATTGGTTTTAGTCTAGAGTCACTGAAGTGTTGCTCTGGTTTATAATCATGCATAGAAACCACTAATTTAAAGTTGAACTTTTTAAATATTTTTGACCATTAAATAGATCTATTCAGTGGTTTGGGGTGGTGTACATCATTTTTCTTACTTTAAATTTTAATTACACAATGCCTACCTCATTCTGTAAAAAAGGTGTGTCTACATCACAATTTCCCGGCCTTCCACAGATTCAAGGTGAGATCTATTTTTTTTTACGCTTTCCTTAAGGGTATGTATGTTAATTGTTTGCAATATAGGCAGTCTAACTTCTTATACCAGCATTAAGTTTCACTTGTAAAAAATGTTTAGCTATTTTAGAGTTTATGGAAGAGATACAAAAATTGGACATCAGTTCTAATTTAGGCATAAAAAAATCTAAAGATCCTGAGACTTAGGTAAAAAAATTCACAAAAGGGAGAGGGGGATGGGCGGCACGGTGGCGCAGTGGGTAGCGCTGCTGCCTCGCAGTTATGAGACCTGGGTTCGCTTCCCGGGTCCTCCCTGCGTGAAGTTTGCATGTTCTCCCCGTGTCTGCATGGGTTTCCTCCGGGCGCTCCGGTTTCCTCCCACAGTGCAAAGACATGCAGGTTAGGTGGATTGGTGATCCTAAATTGGCCCTAGTGTGTGCTTGCTGTGTGGGTGTGTGTGTGTGTGTCCTGCGGTGGGTTGGCACCCTGCCTGGGATTGGTTCCTGCCTTGTGCCCTGTGTTGGCTTGGATTGGCTCCAGCAGACCCCCGTGACCCTGTGTTCGGATTCAGCGGGTTGGAAAATGGATGGATGGATGGAGAGGGGGACCCATCAGCCTCTGGCCCAGAGTTCAAAATTATACATTAATTTAGCTTGATAAATTAAAAAAGAAAAAATGTAAAAAAAAAAAAAACTCCACATATTCAAACTCCAAAGACAGACAACAATTTAAAAAAACAAAGAAATTCTCAAATAACAAAGCTAACTAGCCTTATTAAATACACATAAAAAAACCAAAGAAGAGTAAAAAGCAAAGAACTCAAAACCAAAATTCAAACATAATTCTTTCCGGAAACGTGCTTGTAATCCAAAGCACTCGTATATCAAAGCAAATTTCCCCATAAGAAATAATGGAAACTCAGATGATTCGATCTACAACCCAAAAACATTCGTATAAAAATGATTAATACAAAATCTTCACTCTAACTAATGGAATCACTGCTGTCTGTTGGCTCACTGGAATCTTTTTCTTTTTATGCGACTTTAACAAGGAAACCTATCCAATGACACTTGCTTTTGCCTGAAGAGTCACTACACTTGGACACAAAATTAAAAAAAAAATGCTTTACGCAGTGTAAGGTTTCTAAACTCTTTTGGGATTCCCAAACCTCCCCCAATGGAACAACACGCGGAAGAGTGTCCTGAAGCAACCAACCACAGGCTTCCTGCGCTGTGGCAGTTTGCCGTGAAAGTGAATCAGAAAAGACTGCGGTCAAGCTATACGCGCCTGCCATTGAAGGGTGATGCAAGGAACATTGTAAATGCAAGAGCACGGTATTACTTAGCCACTAAACTGGTCACGACCCTGCCTGATTGCTGTGTCTCTGTATAAGAGAGCGGTAGATCCCGCTACAATAAATAACCGTGCTGTTCCTGTTTCACGCTGAATAAAGCTCGTTTTGCTAAAGTACTGAGGTGTGTTTTGGGGTGCATGACAGGGACTCACACGTTACAGCACATGCATGTGGTCACCATGCTATAGTAAACAGTATACACTCATATGGATGTTGACTATATGAGTAAGGCATGCCAACTGAGAACCAGCATGGGAGATGATTACCCACAATCCCCATGTGACGTGATTTTAACTTGTCTTGCAAAACACTCGCAGACCAAGTTACTCACAATCCAAGGTTTCACTGTATATATTTATATTTTTGCATTTTCCAGGTTTATAGCCCAAGGAATCAATTTTTGACATTCATTTCTTGTTTTAGATTAATGCTTATAATGTTAACAAATTTTACCATTCTCCCACAGTGTTGTGTTTTACCTTGGTACCGCCATTTTGAGGAAATTTTGTTGACATTTGCTGTGCTGTTTTTTATGATGGACTGGTACTAAAAATTAGACTTTGGTATTGATACTAGATTTCAGACTTCCTTCTTGCCTTGCCAAACTACACAAATCAGTATAATGGGGGGTTGGGTTCTGCCTTGGTGAATCAAGCTAGATAAAAAACTATTGAGTGAAAAATGCTTGAAAACTTACATTTACTTCTGGTACCAAAATTAACGAAATGCTAGCACAGTACTGTTTTAAAAATAGGGTTTTAAGGTACTTTTTTAGTACTGGTATACCATGCAACCTTAGCTGTTGTTAGACAAGGTCAACAAGTGTAAGGCACATGACATCAATGGGTCAAAGGTTTAAAGACTAGCGTCGTACACTTCCTGATTATTCAGAATTGCACACATGATCACTGAATGGTTTTTCTTTTGCATGTTTTTCTGATTAACGATTCTCTGCATGTGTTCTCCTGATAAAGAATGTTAGTTTAGTGTTTGGGATTAGATTTCACAATTTGATTATTTTTTGTATTAAACTTGGCCTGGCCTGTGGACTACATGTCATCTCCTCTTTCATTCTTTACCTTCAGGTGGTAGAACAACCCTAGAACAAAACAAAAAGAAGACCAAATAGCAAACATTCACAAAAGGCAAAAGAACACACAAAAGAGAGCTGTGCAACAATAGCTAATAGAAGCTTGGCATTGTCTCAGGAAAGATATATTGCAATCAAGTGGAATATATAGAACTTCTCGGATTAAACACACACTGTAATTATAGAAAAAGAGACCAGTGAAACATTATAAATAATTCACAAAAATTGAACAAAGGACAAACAAGGGAACAGGGGGCAATTACAAAATGCTCCTGGCAAAAACAAGGATTTTAATTAGACAAAAAAAAAATGTTTTTGGAATTTGGGTACTGCTGATACAAACTCAGTTTCTATGGATCCCACTATGGTCATTCAATTGCTTAAACCTTTGCATTAACTTGGTCAGAGAACACAGTATTACAGTAAAAGAAAGGCACTTAGCACCAAAATCACCAATTCAGACCTGGAGCAGGTTCTCAACAATTAGTGGCATGATTTGTATTGATAATCTATTGATAATCCCCAAAGACATCAGGTTTATCATTATATTGGTGGAGTTCGCTCCTTTCAGATCCCTTTTATTTATGGACCAGAGCTCCACGTGTTCCACCAATCAGACAGTAAAATCAACACTGAAATGTAATGCATCCATATTAGTAAAATAAATGAAACTGAGGATTTGGCGGTCTTGTGAGTACTGTCAAGAATTGGTATTATTCAGATTTATTTTGTTTAACTTTTGGACACATTATTCTCACCTTTTTATCCTTTTTCATTAAATAAAGTTTTGGGCACCAGCCTTTTAATGCAGACCAAAGATTAGGAAAAAAAATTAAACGTTCCAAAAAGAGTTAATGCAAACAATGCACATCCTTGAGTGCCTCTCTTCTCAGGTGCTTCTTTGCTGCCAAGTTCAGTGCTCTTCATTCTTTGGTTCACAATGAATGCCAACTTACAGAAACACTGATTTTAAATAATCAGCTGGGCAGAAGAGAAAAGGCCTTAGTGGCCTAGCCAGAAGTGAAGTCAGTGGGCTTCATCCTCTAGGCTACAGGCAAAAGGAGAAGGTCAAAGTTCAAGTTCAAAGTTTATTGCCATGTGCACAGTACGAAAACACATTTCAATGTGCAATGAAATTATTACTTTGCTGTCCACACCAAATGACAAAACCAACGTATAAAGATAAACATAAATAATAAGTAGCAGATAGATAATAAGTAACAGAGGCAGCATAAAGTATAAAAACAGAATAGAAGTATAAAGTGTAATGTGCAGGTAGGTGTGTGATGGACAAGTCAAATACAGTTGTGTGAGGTAGATAGAATGAGGTGAACCATGGTTATAAACTCCAGTCAGTTATTTAGGTGTCTAATGGTCTTGGGAAAGAAAGCATTCTTTAGACTGGAAGTCCTGCATTTCATGCTTCTATACGTGTGAACAGTTCGTGTTGGTGGTGGGTGGGGTCCCTGATGATTGAGGCAGTTCTCGTACGGACTCTGCGGACTGTTAGTGACTGCACTTCCTTGGGCATTGGCATGTGTGTCTTTACCTCCACAATTCCATGAGGATTCTTCAGATTCGCTTGTACGTGAC
This sequence comes from Erpetoichthys calabaricus, assembly GCF_900747795.2. NCBI lineage: Eukaryota > Metazoa > Chordata > Cladistia > Polypteriformes > Polypteridae > Erpetoichthys > Erpetoichthys calabaricus. The sequence goes on from NC_041397.2 coordinate 204,365,500, forward strand.
AGCGTTTTAGTTTATTTTTACTGTTGTCCCTGTGATGTCACTGCTGTTTTGATCACTTTTTTTCAATGGCTGGTACCATTTAGTAAGTTTGGTTGCATGGGCACCTTCATATTTTTGGTAGCAGCTACCCCTGTTGCTTGTAATGTGACCTGGTGTCAGTGCACTCAATGGTTTGCCTGAATTTTAGATTATCTATAGTAAAAGTCAATTTGGTTCTGTCATCTTGTTGAATGTACTTTACAGTCTTGTGTGAGGGACTGAGGGAGAGACACTCTATGTGTATATTTCAAAAGGATAAACTAACAACATCTGTGTTAACACAATTTTAGGTTGATAGCCCAATCAAAAGTCATACATGCAATGTAGATCTATTAGCACTAAGTACTCTACACAAAACTCATCATCAACAAAATGACACCTGAAACACAAATAAATATGCATGTAGTAAATGGTGCAGTTCCGAAACACAACAGTCAGCACATTAATTGATCCATGAATATAACAATTAAATCACTGATTAAGTTTACTGTTTGAAGGGGATATTTGCATACCAGTTCTTTACGTGTGCAAACTCCTCAAATGGTAACATTAATACACCTAAATTGTCCATCTTTTACTAATGATTACTGAAATGGGTAAGTAAATACACACTTCATATCATAAAAAAAATCTATCAAACAATCGAATGGTGGGGCCCGTTATCTCTTGATTGATATCATATAATTGAAGCCCCCTCTGTCATTGTAATCTAACAAAATGCAGCCATATATTTAACATGATAAAGAAATGGATAGCCTTGTAATCATGTGTTACTCAAGAAAACACCTAGTATTACTGAAATTGAAAAAAGCAAAACACCTCCAGTTAGAATCAAATGGCTCTGAGGTGAAAAATTACAAGTCACTAAAGCAGAAAGATCACACAGTCTTCTAAACCAGGACATTGTCCTTCTTTGCCATTTTCCAGGTATAGAGTACATTGTCATTTGCTGGTTTCTTATCCATGAAATAGAAGGAGCACATGTACAGCTATTGTGGTGGCTTTTTCAAGTTTAGCAGCATCTAGCAGTACTTTTTGCCCCCATTTGGATCAACATAATGTCTTGTGCTCAAAACATTTCTGATTTGTATCTGCTTTCTCTTTTTCAAAATGAATCCTAGCTAGTATTTTTAAATAAGCAAATACTTCTGGACTTTCCATAGCTTTTCAATGGTTTGCACTACATAATCTTGACTGATAAAAGCTCAACCCTAGAAGTGCAAAAAAAGTGGTACTCATTTTAATAATGATATCAAGGATTAATAACATCTGTTAATTAAAAGTTCAGGTTTCAAATGAACTCTTGAGGTAAACCTAAAACACTGTTGGTCCGGAGGGTTGCAGGAACAATGCCACTACGAGCCATAAACAGGTTAGAGGCACCAGATCTAAAAGCAATTTCGAAAACAGGTTGTCACTCTTTATTTGCAGGTATATGGTTCCAGGAACCCCAACCACTGATGTACAAAAATGCTCGGGACTTATATAAAACCATAAAGATGACTGTGTGCAAGAAGTGAACAGAAGGTCTCATGCAGTGAGACTGAAGCTTGGCTGCGCTTGGGTACGTTGTGACTCTGCAGCACCAGCCTGTGCACGTTGTTTCTTGTGCATATACAGCAGGCCACGCTGGACACAGGAATTTCAGATGTTCTTTTTTTAGGATATTCTGGATCTTTGTGTAATAATTTCAAACCATAGCTATGCCAAATCCACAGATGAGGCGTACTACAAAAAGTTATTTTGTAGATGGGGAAAAAACTTTGAGCATGTGGTTTAAAAGTGTAAAAAATCAATTGAGAAGAGAAAGTTGTTATAAATATTTTATTAAGTTAAATTAATAAAGGCAGCTTATATCTTTTGTGCAAAATAATTAATATCTGCTGTGACCAAACTCCATTGGCTCTTAATGCAAAAATTATTATTCATGATAATGAAGAGGATACTTAATGTAAAATTAAAATGATGATATAGACTTTGCAGAAGACACGGTTAGCAACCGTCTTCTATCTCTGCTGAACTCTGTAGGTTTTTCCCAATTCTGTAATGTCTGCCTCACTCCAATAATCATAAATTAAGTCTAATTAATATTTCTGGTGTTAATATCCAAAATGTATTTAATCTCTTGTCTGGCTAAAACAAATTACGATCATTGTCTAATTACACATAATGTGCTTTTGCCCTTTCTAATAAATATGCAGGTGAAAACCAGTGCAGTGTTAGCATCTAAATGATAAAGCTTAATCAAGTTTTATTAATATTATGAGAAACTCAAAACTTATTTTAAAGATATTCATGATTCCAAAAAAAGCTATACTCATAGGTTAGTAGTGCCTCTTAAAGAAAGAGAGTTAGGGTGAAAAGGAATTCACCATTATTTAATCATGCAATATGCTCTCTTAAATTAGAAATGAAAAATTCAAAGTTTGAATGTTATAAGTTTATATGGCTGCAGGAGGCCCAGAAATCTTTTGGTACTGTTTTGTCTTGGTAGAGTAATATTTTACTCTACTTTCCTCTTTTATATTATTAATAAGTAGCCTTTGTCAGAATACCTCAAATCCCACAGACTTACTACTGTTTATAAGGTATTGTACCATATAACTTCTCCCCACCTTCCCTTCTACATCTATAACCTCAGTCAATTAGATGTAGTAAAAGACAAGCAGGAGTTAACTTACAATTTAAACAATGCATTATTGATAATATTCATAAATAATAACAATATGCAAAGTACATTTGAATATTGGCAACCATACAACCTGATAAATGGTGATGTGTAGTTCAGGCGGCACACAAACTTGTTAGTTACTTAAAAAATGTCTCTAAGTTAAGGCATCATTTGTGGTCAGCTTTCTTCAGAACAGGCCGCATGCCTGTCTCAATATGGCTGCCGAGCTGTGCTCTCCATTGTGTTGTCCTTTTCAGTTCATGGTGTGTGAGATGGTCATTCAGCAGTTTGGTAAGAGAGAGAGAGTGAGGGAGTGAGCAAATTTATAGATCTTCTGTCCAACCCCTAGAGCCAATAGGACATCATGGTACTTAAAGGCTTCTGATACAAGCCAGTTCCAAACAGCCATACTTCAGACCAATGGGGGGGATAGAACATCTTCACAGCTGCCCCCCAAACCATCTGTTAAGGTAAAGCTTGGCAGGTAGGCAGTTTGGCTTTCCTATGGGGGTTGAGAGACTTCAGAGAAACAATTATCAAACTTGTTTGAGGCACTTCCCCCCAACCCTATCGTAAAATTCACTTTCCTGACTTAGTCCTGGGGTAGGGGGATTGTAAACATGAATGCTTCTCACTAATGTAACACTAATATTACATTGCTTTGCCTATGTTACAAATAAAGATATACAAAATATTTATCAACTTATATGCAAAATCTCACATCACAGCAGATACCTTAAAGCAAATGTTTACCATAACTCCCATTCGGATGTTGAATTAAGGGCAGATGATTTAATTTGAGTTAAGTGAAGATGATTCTAGAATTAGAGTGGAAGCAATCATTCTCTGCAATTTCCTGATATGGAGAAGTTATACACTTGTATTTATTTTTTTCATACAAATTAACCCCATCAAAACATAATCATGGGGTAGATAATCCAAATAATTGTGAGCAAAACCAAGGAACAAGTTTTTGACTTTCGCTGCACCAAAGAGTCTCTATGTTTAGTCACTATTTAGGGAGTGGATGTAGAGGTGCTGTCCTGCTACAAGTACTTGGGGTTCACATCAGTGACAAGTTGGATTGGTCTCAGTTCACAGAGAAACTATGTAAGAAAGGGCAGAGCAGGCTCTTTTTCCTTCCATCCTTCAACTATAAAACTCTGTGATGGCCAGTGCGACTTTCTATGGTGTGGTGTGCTAGTCTGCTAACATCACTTCAAGAGGGGCCCACCAAATCAACAGGCTAATTAAAGGGCAAGCTCAGGTATAGGAGACACTTTAGACCCCATGGAGGTAGTAGCAATGGAGAGAATTAGAACACAACTGAGTGTCATTATGAACAATGCTATACATCCTCTCTCTGACACACTAACACTAAGGACTAACACTAAGGACTTTCAGCAAACAAATTATTCAGCAGAAGTGTGTCAAGACATGCTACTTTAGATGCTTTATACCAAGAGTAAATACATCTGCATAATGCCTCATTAGGACTGTGACAACTAAGTCAGAACTTTTCTTTCTTTTGAATTTTCTTGCTTTATAGTCATTCTAGTGTGTGTTCGGACCAAAGTGTGTGTATATATTTATTTATTTACTTACTTACTTAGGTACATATGTATTATTTATTTAAAGAGCTTCTGTAAAAAGCCAAATTTACCACATGGATAAATAAAGTATCTATCTATCTATCTATCTATCTATCTATCTATCTATCTATCTATCTATCTATCTATCTATCTATCTATCTATCTATCTATCTATCTATCTATCTATCTATCTATCTATCTATCTATCTATCTATCTATCTATCTATCTAAAACATACTCACATTAAAGGAATGGCACCACTGGCAGGAAGGATGGACTTCTTTTTATTATCTTTTCTGTCCACAAAATTTTGGTGAAGCATTGTTTTATCAATCTGGGTGATCTTTGTTCTTGAGCCATTTTTGTGAAGATAAAAATGAAAAGGTGTTGTAAATTTCTGGTGTTAAAAATTTTTTTCTCATTTCTGGTGGAGCATTTATAAAATAATCTGTTATTTTGCTTTTTGGGATTGCTGAATCAAATTATGACAATATTTTTCATTAGTACATCGCTTTCATAATGTTAATTTTTGCATCTTTTTCTACACTATCTTGTTTGTAATAAATTAAGCCATTTTGTTTTAAGAGAAGCAAGTCAGATATGTATAGCGCAAGAGTTCCTCATTCTAACAGTATAAAAGGTCAGTGCTGTGCATTCCCAGATCTTCCAAGATTTGGAGAATACCTGAGAGTTTGCTAGTGTTCTTTGTTTCCTATTTTTCTAGTTAAATAATTTATTGCTTTGAGTTTTTTGACTACAAGTTTTATTTTTGGTCTTGATAACAGATTGGCTTTACTTTTACTTAACAGAATTGGATGAACTTTATTCTTGAGTTTCTTCTTCTTGTCCCTGTATAAAAAAATCATATGTGCCACTCCTTAGCAGAGCAAAAAACAGATGCCCTGTTCAGACAGTTTAACATGGTTGAAAACCCTCCTGAACCAGACATTTTGCTGACAGAAAAAAACCTTGGTTGATAAACTATTAGATTTCCCAGAAGGTATCTCTGTTGTGAGCAGCTTAAGATAACCATCTCTGAGATCCCAGAGAAATCGTCAGCTGGCAAACTGTATGTATCACTTGCAGACTGCACTGAGCACCTGCTTAAGTCATCCTGGTATAACCCAGGGTAAAGAATTAATAGATTGTTATTTTTGATGGGAAAATATGACTCAAGAATATATCAAGAAAATATTTTGTGTTGGCCTTTTGAGATTTGTAATAGGATTATGCCTCCTCCATGTGAAGAGTTCGCCCAGAACTTCATCACTGATCTGTCTCCTTCCCTAGGATTCCTACAATATTAATTGCTCTGGACAAATTCTAAGAGTGTGCAATATTTCCTCAAACTTCAAAGTACTTGATAGACATTTTTGTCGAAGGAATTTTTTGAATGCATGGTTTCCTAAAATCTTTAATTTTGTATTATTGTCAAGAATTTGCCTCTTGTTTTTACCAGTGTTTCTTTTTAAAATAAGTTAAGTTAATTTAGCTTTATGTTACAATCCTGATTACAATCGACATATAGAACAAGTGATCCAGGCTTGCCCCACAGTTGGAGGTTTGCTGTGCTAGGTAAGATGTTATATACAGCTTGGATTAGGAATTTAATACACTGGGGCTCCACTGCACTTCCATTCTTTCCATTGCACTTTCCCATCTCATCCAAGCTGCCAGCTGCATCATGCCTGCCTGCTGATTCTTTCCTCATCCATTGCTGCTTTCACCTCTTCCTGGACAAGGAAGCAGTGGCTTAAGCAGTGGTATAAGCAACAAAAGGAAATTGATGGAGTGAATCAGCATGGCAGAGGCACTCAAATGTGCAAGTTCAGAAAGTCACATAGTACTCGAAATAAAAAAAGAAGTAGTCACATATTAAAGTCGATGTAAAAAGTCAAGTTGCAGCCCACTTTAATCTCGAAGTTTCCACTTTAATCTTGTACTTTATTTTGTCATTAAAGTAGAACGTCATAAACTTCTTCTTAAAATCGATGTTTAACTTACTAGAGTTACTCAAACCCCGTCGTAACTAAAGTAGCATGTTAAATGCTTCATATTCTAAGTGTTCCCCAACCTATTCATTAATCGCTACATGCTTCTTAAACAGGCTTTCTCTTACGCTGACAGGAGAGTGCAGGCAATGATCATTATGTATGTTTATTTATTCCATCCATCTTTCCATCCAGGGTTGTGCCAGTCCCAGCAAGCATTGAGAGTGAGACAGGAACAATCCAAAGGTGGGGAGCCAGCTCATCGCAGGGTGAATACGAACACACACATAAACGTCAATTGAGCATCACCAAATCCCCTAACCTTCATGCACTTGGGCAGAAACCAAAGCATGCAGAGGAAACCCACCAGGAAAACATACAAATTCCAGGTAGGGGACACCCGGGATGTGACCACCTTACTGCGAGGTAGCAGCACTTCTACCATACCACCGTGCCCCCACATCTTTAATTCCATTTAAAGAAAAAGTGGTAGCACACTGCTGACAACCATTACTTCAGTTTTCCCAATATCTGATATTTTTGTCTATTTTTCTGGATATGCCTCTCTCAGCTTCCTCTTAGGTCTTCATACTGACCATTACTCTTCAGGTAATACTTGTAAAGGTGCAGTGGTGGGCATAGCCATGCCTGAGATTCTTTTTCTTGGTCAGCAGCCTAGTTGCTATGGAAGGAGTAAATGAATTAATTACATTTAACAGTCTGAAGCACTTCTCTACGTCAGACCATATAAAGATGTGATCATAGTCCCATCCGTGACATATTTTACATTTGCCACTTTATTTATTGAATTGAATCATTGAAGGTTGTTAGCGATGTTTCATTATATTATCCTGATTTCACAATGTATAAACGCTGTTTGCATTGAATTTGCAAATTCTTCCCACTTTAAATTCATTGTGAGTGAATATTGGAGTGTGTGCACTGTAATGGACAAGTGAGCTGCCCAAGGCTGTATTCGGGGTGGACTCTAACTCTGTGACCTATTATGAAAATGAATTATGTGTCATATTGGATTAAAACTGATTCCATCCATAAAAAGATAGTTCTACGCTAAACGCTTTCCATTTTTGAGCCTTCATTACATGAACTTTATTTGAATATGCCTTATAAATACGTAAAAGTGGAACCAATTAATTTTTCTTTTGCGTCTGCATGCTGATGTGGAGCTATTTTCACTTTTGTATTTAAATGAATTTTGAATTTCAATGAGATTCAGATTCAATTTATGCAAGTTGAAGGGCTTTCAAATCATGTATTCCTAGCAACGCAAGCAAATTATAATCTTTTTATTAAAAGAACACCCATAACCTTAACCCATGGAATTTAATATACTGTATCCACCCACCCATCCATCCATCCATTATCCAACCCGCTATATCCAGTAAGTCAAAATAACTATAATGATAAATAGAGTATAATAAGAACAGCAAAATGAGTAATATTTACTTTGTTTTAATGGTATTCACTAATGTGCGTTGCTAGTTTTCTGGTCAGGCTACTGGTCTTTCGCTGTTTTTGTCCATCTTGCTGTTTACCCTGTGGAGAGCAACAACATTTCATGGCCTCCTTGACCCCCTTTTCCCACAGTGTTTAATGAAGTGGCTCTTTGTCCTCTCGTGAGGTCTTTTATGGAACCTTTTAAGGGGTGCCACTGCCTTTGGTACATTCTTGCCAATAGGCTACCTCTCGATGCAACCAACCATCCATCTATCCATCCATTATCCAACCCGCCATATCCTAACACAGGGTCACGGGGGTCTGCTGGAGCCAATCCCAGCCAGCACAGGGCACAAGGCAGGAAACAAACCCTGGGCAGGGCGCCGGGGCACAGACACACACACCAAGCACACACTAGGGACAATTTAGGATCGGCAATGCACCTAACCTGCATGTCTTTGGTTTGTGGAAGGAAACCGGAGTACCTGGAGGAAACCCACACAGACACGGTTAGAACATGCAAACTCCACACAGGGAGGACCCGAGAAGCGAACCCAGGTCTCCTTACTGCGAGGCAGCAGCGCTACCACTGTGCCGCCCTTGATGCAACCATTAAATATTATTTGTATGGTTTCTGTAGCATAATTACAAAATGAAAGCATCACTCTGAGCATAACATGCCTGTCAAATTCCTCCTTTTACACAGCCGTGAATGTCACAGCAACTGAGCAGGAACTAACCCTTCATGAGACATCAGATCACATTCAGGCACATACGAGGGGGGACCCAAAAATAACCGGAATTTTGTTGTTGTTAGGTTGGTACTTGTAGTACGTGGTTGGGCTGCTAAGGCGATCTAGTTACACTCCTCACAAGTCAGTCTGCCAAGTGCCATCAGTCTGGAAAGTTGTGCTTGTGTTCAGTGAATTTTTTTGTAAAAGTAGTTTTGTGCAAGCATCGTTTTTTTACGATGGCCGATTATCGTGAGCAACGCACGGCAGTGAAACGCTCCATCTCACACTGCTCTCAGCATTCGCCAATTTTTGTCAAGAAACGATATGACAACCCTGAACCAACACACTACTCACCGGATTTAGCTCCGTGTGATTTCTTTTTGTTCCCTCGGATGAAAAAAGACTTGAAAGGAAGGCGTTTTGCTGACATCGAAGAGGTAAAACAAGAAACGACCAGAGCATTAATGGGCATTACTTCAGACGAATTTAAAAAATGTTTCGAACAATGGAACAAACGGTTAGATAAGTGTATTTCTGCCAATGGAGAGTACTTTGAAGGAGACTAATTGTAGTTTGTACAGAAAATTAAACATGTTTTAAAAATATTTCCGGTTATTTTTGGGTCCCCCCCTCGTATCCATATTTAATCCATTGTCTGAACATGCTCTTTCAAACACAAGGTGACTGAGCCCGTACCAGCAGTACTGTGTGCATGGCACGAGCTAAACCTGAACAATGAAGACTTTGTGAGGAGCACTCACACCTTCACACCCAGCCCAACACAGAAATGTCAATCATGCTAATAATACAGAGGTGCAAAAGGAGTAAAGTACACACTAACCACTGTGTCACACTAATAAATCTAATAGTGATAGATGAATTTTAATCATTGTATTAGAAAAGCCAAGCAAAATGACACCTTTTATTGGCTAACTAGAAAGATTACAATATGCAAGCTTTCGAGGCAACTCAGGCCCCTTCTTCAGGCAAGATGTAATCATCATGTTTACATCTTGCCTGAAGAAGGGGCCTGAGTTGCCTCGAAAGCTTGCATATTGTAATCTTTCTAGTTAGCCAATAAAAGGTGTCATTTTGCTTGGCTTTTCTCTACATTCATAATGGCTAACACGGTACAACACCCTAGTACTACAATCATTGTATTAGTATAGCTAACTTGAAAACAACTTAAAGGAATATGCTTGTGATTTTTTGAAACTCAAATACAACATGTAAAATTGTGAGAAATCTTTCATAAGGAGTAGTAAATGGTATAAAACAATTCCTATTTTATAAGCTAAGGAAAAGGTGCATGCATGAGAACTATTTTAACAAGCTGTTTTTTGGTGAGAGCTTTTTGAGCGTCATGTTTTTACTTTTAGAAATGCATAGTGCACACAGTATGTTTTATGTATGTGTTATGTATCTATGCCACATTTATTGCTGTGTAACATATATTCAGCCTTTATAATGTATTGTTACATATCAGTAAATTAATAAGTTAAACAAACCTTTGTAAAATCTGATTAAGACCAAACAAAAAACTTATTAAGATCTTGTTACATACAGTAGCAGGAAATAACCAATTATTCAACTAGCTAGCTGTGCCAACGTCTTACTTAAGTTCTATACATCAAGCTTTAATGTGAGATACTTTAATGACAGCCCCTTTAATTAATCTGTGGTTACTGAATGCTTGAACTCTACTACTTTCAAAAACGTATAATATGATGCGTTTAACTCTTTTTGCTTTTCCTTAAGAGTTCCTCCCATCTATATGGCAGGGCAGTTTTGCTTTCTCTGTTTGACATTCTGATGGGTTCTTTAGCATTTACTGTATGTATAATTTGTTAACAACCACTTAAACTGAATAGACTCTAATAGCTTTCTCTCTATGCTCTTGAATTCTTGCCCATCAACAGCAGGACTTCATTAGTTTCCTCCCAGGATCTCTGATACCACCTTGTGGCTTCAAGAATATAGTTTAGTATCCCACATGACCTCCAGTATGTATGGACCAATATAACTGCAACTCTGGTGTGCCCACTGGTAGCTAGTCTCTATTCTGATTAGATACATGATTTTTTTATTAATTTGGTTTACAGTTTAACATATGTATATTGGCACAGTCCATTTTACTGCATAATACAAAATGAGCTGAGAACATTGGAGAACCATTGCAAAATAGCATGAGAACTCTAGAGCCTGTTTTGTTCCATTTTTGGACAGGACCTGGAATACATCAGACCAAGTAGCCCTGTTGAGGTCAGTAGAAGTCCCAGGGAGTCAAGTAAGGTCAGAGTGAAAAAGAGAGAGAGAGAACCGTCCAGTCACACATCCCCATTTCAGATAATCTGATAGGTTGCTACATGTTATTACTTACCAGAAGACCCCAGTCTACTAATAAGGAAACAGATATTGTGTATTTCTTATTTCACTCAACCATGAAGGACTACTTTCTTAAAGAGAAGACCTCCATTCTTTTAATATCTATCTAGGAACTAGAGATATTTTCAGTAATCTTATGGCTATTATTGGTAAGAATTCCCTATCGATTACCATATATATATGTGAGAGGAAAGCCCATTTTGCAAGGCGAGAATGGAGAAAAACTGAAAGTAAGAAATAGAAAAAATGAACCTATATCTTTCCTGATATTAGGATTGCAGGATTGTATGGGGCAGAGTCAGTGCTCATGTTATTGGAAGTTGCAGTTTTATGAATATATACAGAGTGTGGTCATTAACTGTGGGATGAAACATGTCATTTTCTTGTCCTGAACATTTCAAAACCAAAAATAAACATTGTCCATGGCTTCACAAGCATTATCCTAAGCCTGACTGGTACAAGAAACACCTCACTGCTTTGGAAGAAGTTGTTTAACAACTAATATAAAATCAGATAATCCTAGGATTATTACCTTTTATCATATTGATACTCTTCCTCCTGAGTATGGATATTCGGATTATAAAGACCTTTCTCCTTCAGCAAAACTTCTTTTAGATGACAGTCTTTCAAAAGAAAAAAGACACACTGTGCTTTACCTAAAAATGATGGCCATGGATGAAAATTTGGCTAATGGTTTTCTTAGACCATTTTTTAGTCCTGTAAGAGTCGAGTTTTTTTTTTTTTTGAGAAAAAAAGTCTCACTTAGACATTGCACAGAATATTGAGAAGTATATAAAATAACATAAAAATGAGTTTTTCTCTCTTATCTTTTCAGCCAAATGACTGGATACACTGTATTCATAAACATATTAGGAACTACATGGAAGACTTCATTTAAAATCACTACTAGGGATTATGAACATTTACAGCACTGATAAGTTGCTGTTCAAGATCAAGACTTTTATGGTATAACCAGGAATTTTTTAGTCTTTTTTGTTATATTTAAATATAATTTTTCATATGCTGTTATTAATTTTGTTATTTTCGTAATACTATTAGTTTTCTTTGATATTATATTTATTAAATATTTTTCTATTGTGTGTCTTGTTAGATGTTCTGTTTAGTGTTTTATGTTATTTGCCCTGCCTCCTGTATGTAGAGCCTAAGGTGTTGGGGCTACCAGACATGTTACTAACCCCAGCAGTACTTCAGCAGAAGCTGAACAGACTTAAACAACTTTGGCACTGATTGTTTGTGGTTAGTTCTTCATTATTGCTTTGTTTCTTTTGTTCTTGTTTTGATTTTCTGGTTTTGGATGAGGTCTCTGGACTTTTACCTGGATTTGTTTGCATTAGGTTTTGCCTTTGGGCACCGATTATGCCCCATAACTCAAAACAGGTTCAAGAGCCTTTAATTTGGTACATTGACTGTGTATAAAGTTGTAAATTGTCTGTTGCATTAGATATCACTTCATTTAAACGAAGTATGTGTAGTAGTGCTTTATCACAGCTATATATGAAAGGATACATGTTTATTATTGCTTATACATCTATTTTTTAATATTTAAATATATGTTTTTCATTATAGCTGTTGTAAATACATGCAAAAACTGAGGATAAAGGTCAGCAGGAGTGGCTAAAAATTGCCAGGTTAAAAATACTCATTAAAATGTATAATAGGATTTGGAGAAAAACATAATAGAAAGAAATGTATCAAAAGAAAAATCAGTTCTTAGAATTACATGCAAGTCATATTGCAATCAAAAGTGTCAAAATATAGTTTATTAGATTGAAAAAATCTTTGTAAATGATGCTTAACAAAACAAAAAAATTACACATATTAAAACATAATTCAAAGATTGAAATAACTCTAAAATTATTGAAACTCAAGGATAAATTCCAAGTAAAGCAGAAAAAGGGTATACGTAACTGTTTAGAAAGAAATATTAAAAATATACAGTGTGTGCTCATGCCTCCTCCAGACCACGAGGGGGCGACCGCCCTGGTTGCTTTGGGGACCACGGGTGCGGAGCTTTGAAGCTCAACCCTGTAGGGGCCCGTGGTCACCACCAGGGGGTGCCCGGATGCCTTGGCAGCCCTGGACCTCAGCACTTCCGCCACACCAGGAAGTGCTGGGGGGAAGAGGAGCAGGAACACCCGGAGTGCTTCCGGGGATACAGCCTGCACTTCCGCCACACTGGGGCGTGTCGGTGGAAGATTGGAGCACATCCGGGGGATAATAAAAGGGGCCGCCTCCCTGCATTCAGGGCTGGAGTCGCGTGGAAGAAGACGAGGTCTGGGAGAGGAAAGAGGCGGCCTCAAGAGACGAGGCAGATTGTGTGTTGGCCTGGACTATTGGGGTGATTGGTGCTGCAACACTGGGTTGTGCACTTGAATATATCTGTAAATAAATGTGTGTTGGACTTTAAAAGATGTTCGTCTGTCTGTGTCCGAGGCTCGTTCCACAATATATACATACATACTATATGAACAAAAGTATTGGCACACCTGACGATTATTCCCCAACAGGGAATTTAATGACATTGCATTCAAATACATAGACTTTAATATGGAGTTGGTTCCCCCTTTGCAGCTATAACAGCTTCTTAGAAGGTATTCCAAAAGATTTTGGACTGTCTCTGTGGGAATTTATGCCCATTCATTCTGTACAGCATTTATGAGGTCAGGCACTGATGTTGGAGGAGAAGGCCTGGCACACAATCTCTGTTCCAGTTCATGTTGAGGTCAGGGCTCTTTGCAGGCCAATCATGTTCTTCCACACCAAACTCATCCAACCATGTCTTTATGGACCTTGCTCTGCACACTGAGGCACAGTCATGCTGGAATAGAAAATGGCCTTCCCCAAACTGTTTCTACAAAGCTGGAAGCATAGCATTATCCAAAATGTCTTGGCATGCTGAAGCATTAAGATTACCCTTCACTGGAAGTAAGGGGCCTAGCCCAAACCCTGAAAAACAACCCCACACCATTATTCCTCCTCCACCAAACTTCACAGTTGGCACAATGCAGTCAAGCAGGTAACATTCTCTTGGCATCCGCCAAACCCAGGCTCACCTATCTGAATGCTAAACAGAGAAGTGTGATTTGTCATTCCATAGAACACGTTTCCACTGGTCCACAGTCCAGTGGAGGTGGGCTTTACACCACTCCATTTGACGCTTGGCAATGGACTTGGTGATGTGAGATTTACATGCAGCTGCTCGGTCAAGGAAACCCATTCCACGAAGCTCCTGCTGCACAGTTTTTGTGTTTACTTTAATGCCAGTGGAAGTCTGGAACTCTTCAGCTATGGAATCAGCAGAGGGTTGGTGACCTTAACACACCATGCACCTTAGTTGATGACTCCGCTCTGTGACTTTACATGGTTTTCAATTTCATGGCTAAGTGGTAGTTGTTCTTAAACACTTTCCAATAATACCACTTACAGTTGACTGTAGAATATCTAGTAGGGATGAAATTTCACAAACCATATTTTTGCAATGGTGACATTCTATCGCAGTACCATGCTTGAAGTCACTGAGTTCTTCAGAAAAAAACATTTTGTTTTACAAATGTTTGTAATTGGAGACTGCATGGCTAGGTGCTTGATTTTATACAGCTGTGACAATGGTTCAGATTGAAGCACCTGAATTCAATAATTAAAGAGATGTGTGCCAATAATTTTGTTCATAGAAATATACAAAACGTATAATGACATAGAAGACAACAAAATGACAATAAATATACAGAAAAAGAAAATATGAGAATCATATAAATAAAGGAATGAAACATCACTTAAAAAAAACTCACTAAATGTGTAACTAAACCATAAAAAAACTTCAAAATAAAAAGTAACATTAAGTAAATTAAACAAAACAGACTCAGATGAACAAGTGTTCATAAACAGGAATCACATATGCAAAAAAATAGATAAAAAGAGAGAAAAATTAAAATTGACTCAGAGATGGTGGAAGTAAGTCCCACAATACAGTGAATATGTTGTCACGCACGCGCGCTTAGGGAGCTGCGGAAGGACCCAAGACGTAACGTGCAACCTCATGCCAAATGAGAATGGCGGAGCACTAACCTCTCTCTTTGTTTTCCTAGAAAGAAGGAAGCGTCACCACCCTGAATCCACAAGTCTCTGACCCCGCCTACCCACTTACTCCTAGTCCTTCCCTCTGATGACATCATGGCTCCCAGCATCCAGTTCACCAACAATTCCCAGCATTCCTCTGGCACTTCCGGTCCCCCCTCTATAAATGTCCCCATTTTGCCATTTTTCTTTGTCTTGTGTTGAATGTATTTCTATTCCCTGGACCTAATTGTACCTTATTGTGCAGAGAATACAGTATACGGGGCCGGAAAACCCCAAACCTTTTTACGTTTCTCTTGTCATCATTTACAATGTGTTTGACAACCACAACATATTAAGGAAGCGTTTGGATAGAGGCAGCAGTATGTGGTTTCTTTCTGTAGGATATTGTAAAAGCATATGAATTTCAAGGAGACAAGCTTTTCATCAGGGCTGTATCAACTTGTTGTAAGAGAAAAATATGATAATATTAATCCAAAAATAAAGGAAAATTAATATTAAATATACACAACAACAAAAGAAAGAAACCTATAATTACCTGTTTACGAGGAATTATTTACTTAAGTATGTGGTTGACACTCAATATAACTACAGATGAACTATTTAAACAAAATATCAATGTTAATTGTTAAGAAAATCATAATATAATCCTAACAAATCAACCAAGAGAGTTAAAAAAAAATGACCTAGCCACACTTAAATTTCTATTAGTGATGAGCAAACCCCAATGAATTTGCTTCGCCTCGGGTTTTGCAAAATCACGATAATGTTCATGAACTTCACCAAACTCTGGTAAGTAAATAAATGGGGAAGCAGGAACTGAACTAGTTTTAAGTTTTAAGTGGATTATAATGGTGCAATGGTCTTTTAAGTGTCCCTGAAGGCTAAGGAATCATCTGCTGACTATGCTGGACTGACTGATAGCCAAATATGTTATCTAAGCTGTGAGGCAGCTATGCTTTATAATGCACTGCACCACGGTGCCTTCAACAACAAAAGACGCAGAACACCACAAACAAAATTAAACCTACAGCCACAAATTAGCTATAAGTAAATAAAACATAGAACATTGCGCTCTTATCAGCGATGGCTATGTCAGTAATGTTCTTACAGTAGGCATGTGTGAAAGTGGTGTGCATGGCTGCTACAGCTCTGAGATGTTATGCTGACTTTGCAAAGCATCATGGGACGCTTGGAAAAAAATGTTGACCTAAGCAGGCTGCATAGTGAATTTTAAGGAAAATATTCAGTGAACAAAGTCTCAGGTAAACACTGGTTATTCGCTATGAAAAATGCTTTGCCTAATTTCACTGATCAACACTAATTTCTGTACAATCGATATCTTTGCTTTTCTGTTTTTTATCTTTTACCCAAAATGGATAATAATCTACCTGGTCATCCTATAGTTTCTGCAGGTTCACCCAGCAATATTTGCCACTCCTTTAGATCTTCTGTAGTGTTTCTTGAATTATATAAATATAGGCAGGTTTTTTCATGTTTATGTGTTACTTTTGATTGCTGAATTTTTGTTATATGTAATTAAGATGACTAAGGTCAATATGACTACAGAAAGTTGATAAAAAAAGGAGAAGGGAATTTCAGAGATTATGCCTCAGATGAAGGAAGTAGAGTATCTAATGTAAAGGACAACAAGATGACACCTTGCCAAAGATCACTATACTAAAGTAAAATTAAAGAACAACACTTGCTGACTCTTGACAGTATTATCCACAATATTGAATGACCAAGATGGGCACAGCACCAACCTTATACCGTCATTCGTGAGTTACAGAACCATAGTAAATAATTAAATACAAATTTGTTATGTACCTAAACATTAGAATATCATTATGACATAAAGGATCTGTTCACAAATAAAAAAATTAAATTTGATTTATTTGAAATTCAGGTATTAGATGACTGTAGCAGCTGTACACCTTCAGTAATAAAGGAACGGGTTGTAGCTGGGTGTGTGTCCTCAAAGAGTAGGACCACTGTATCCCTGAGACGGGTACAATATATCCTTCTCCTTACTGCAATACACTTTCAAACACCTGCAGTGGAACACTTGCTTCAAAAGATTGCAAACATATTGGAGATGCTTTTCTATTATAATACAATTATGTAGAATTTCTTATATTTCAGAAACAGTGATCACAATTTATCAAATAACTGCTTAGCCTAAAATACTTGAAACATGAACTATTACTGTGTATCTTAAATACTTTTTTTCGATCTGATTTCTTTTATTTAAATATACATTGTAGCTGCTATTATTAAAATAACAATTATTATGGCAATTGGTTCCAAATTTTTGGCAGTTAGTGTGAATACAACCGCATCCAAGCTCTTAAGTATTAATATCCTTGAAACAGTAAGATTTTGCACTGCATCTTTGTTAAACTGTAATGGGCTAGAATTCAGTATTCTAAAGAAAATGACATTTCTGTGTGTTGCTTAGTGTAATGGGCTATAAACCAGTGTTTTAAAGGAAAGGCAGAATTTCCGGAAAATTCTGCTACAGGTTATTGGTGATGCCTATCTACAGGACATAAATATTTACCTGCCTTGCTATAGTCAGACTGCTTTGATTTAGTATCTCATCTACACACAATGTGGGGATACAGAACTGTCTGCTTCCTTTGAAAATTAACGAGTTCTGGGGACATTGGTTTCTAATCAAGTACTCAAAGTAAATGTGTTTATACTATTTGTTATGCAGAGGAGATTGGCTTGCACCATTGTTTCACTGATTGCCATGTTGATCTATGCAGAAATTGAAGCATTTATATATTTCTGGGTAAAGGAGAATAAAACAGAATAGAGAAGTATGGTCTGGGACTTGTGACTACTGCCTGCTTCTTTTATGCTTTTTTTCACCATATTGCTGTGTCTACACCCTGTAGCAACAGTGGCTTGTACCTGACCCAGGTTCCCCTAGGCCTGAGGTCGGTAACAATTGACAGACTGTAGTTGTACAAAGTCCCGTTTGCTATTGTGGTGATGCCTCAAATTGTAAAAACAGCTGACAAATTGGTGCTGAGGCAAAGCGATATTACCATCATCATTATTATTATTACTATTTTTACAGCTGAATCTGAATTTAAACTATAATCTGACATATCTTTTACTTCTACATAGCCAACAATAAATCTTTAATAAATATTTAATCATGAATGTGTTTACACTAATCAATATATGGATATAATATCAGTATTATTTATCAGAAAGTCTATGTTACATAGTAATGAAATTAAAACATACATAAAAGATTGTCTTTTGTTAAAAATGATCCCTTCCTGGGGTCCCCTTTGCCTTGTATTCGTAGGCTGCAAAGTTTTGAGGCATTCTGTCAACATCACAGGTGAAATGCCTTTTAAGTGAAGCAGCTCCGTTGACTTGCAAAAAAAGACCAGAAAACAAGTACAATATTTAAAGGACCATGTACAGATTATTTGGAATTTAATAAAGATTAACCATTCAGCAATATTTACAAGAACTTGATTATAAAGTTCTTATAATCTGATCCATATTAGGGTGGGAATGAATAGAATACTGTAATCAATACCTCATCCTAGCATTATGAGTACATCGTCATGCCATAGGAGTTTTGAAATCGGAAATCCTTCACAAAACAATGTAACATTTTCTGATCCAATTTAGAATTGTTTGGCGCCAGAAACTATCCTGCCAGCATCCAGCACAAGACAGGAGTCAGCCACGGATAATCACATTGGATCAATTTAGATGCATACATTTTTATGGAAGGAAAACTGGAATACCTTAAAAAAACACATGCACATAAGGAGAAGATGTGAAATAGTGACCTGGAGTGGGATTCAAACTGAAGGAGAGGTAATAAAGGATGGCACAGGATCATACTGTTCATTTGTTTACATCATGTATGTTACAGCCTCTGGATTAATAATTTTTGACACACTGCTGAAAAGATGTACTGTGAGATGAGTGGAAGATATCACTAAAAGGCAATTCTATACAACCCTTTACAATGGAATTATTAATAATTTTTAAAGCCAAGGAAAACAATTTCCATCATTTCATATACAGTAATTTGCATTATGTGGGGTCCCTGAGAGCTAACATCTATCCAACCTACAGAATTACAACAAAAATATTTATTTTACTTCAATAGTTCTTAGCAATGTTGCAGCAAACAAACATCGCTCACTGACCAAGAGAATTTCCTAAATGACACCTTTTCAACAAATACAATATGAATTTCTTTCATTATTATTGAAATAGCAATTAATGAAGTAAATCTTTATAAATACACTGAAACATTAATCTTTGTTGTCTTTGTCTATGATTACACCCACTATTATGAAAAGAAAAACACTATCTGATCCCAAGGTCTGCATGAAGTAATTTCTGGAATAGTGGGCGGTTATGAAATGTTTGATACTAAAATACCTAGAGGTGTGATGAGGAGCAGAAATGTTTGTTTTCAGAAAGTTATATTTTTCTGATTATGCATTGACAATAGATATATGTTAACTAGACCTCTGCTGAAATAAAGCTTGGCTTTCTCCGTCAGCATTTTCAAGTAAAAAATTCTTTCATTTTGTGAGCCATTTATTGAAAATGTATTAAATAAAGCCTGAATTGTTTGTGCTGTCTTATAGGTATTTCAGACATTTAAATAAAGTACAGTAGCATAGATAACCGATTTTTAGGTAATATAAAAAAACAGTTTTCTTTACCATGGCAACAAAAAAAATATGAGATGGACTGGAAAATTCAAACCATATTGAGTAGCGTAAGAAACAATATGAACATAGAATTCTGTAGGTTTATTATGTTCTACATTCTTTTTGCTTGTTCACTAAGAAAGAGTAAATATTAATATTCAGCTTCAAGAGTCTATTGTATGTACAGAAGCCTGACATTACAGAAGATACTAAAGGTAAATACGAAGTGAAGAAGAAATACTTGTAACACTAAACCTTAAATAGTTTAATCTGCAGTCAAACAAGATTACCTTTGTGGTAATAAGAAATTGTTAATATTTTATTAGACAGAGCCCACTGTGTTACACCAATAGCCCAAAGACACATAGGGGAACATGCAAACTCTACAAACACAGTGACTATGCAGGGATAAAATGATGGTTTCCTTCATTGTTTAATGTTGACTCTTTCCAGAATTTGGGAAGTTCTCAGATTAACCACAAAAACTTCTCCTAAACTCAAACCTAATTTATTTATTTATTACATTTTTGTAAAGAAAGAAAAGATAAGAAAGTTAAACATTCTATAGCTTAGTAAATAAATAAAAAAGAAGTAAAGAAGCTAAGAATGAAGGAAATAAGAAATAGACAAATTAACAAGGAAGTTGGCAGAAAAAAGGAGGGAAATAACAAAGAAAACAAAAGAACTGAAATTAGTGAAGAACAAATTAACCAAAGTCACAATACAGAATGACAATCGCAATTCTATAAATCCTGTATCTATAAAACTATAATCGAATAAAGAGAATCTCAAAAGTTCCCTAATCTTAATATAAAATAGCATAAAAAGTGTCTGTAGGTGTCCTTAAATAGCCATCAGGTGTCTGCAACTCCATGATGGCGGTACATAATTGCAGGCTCCTTCCCTGTTATTCTTGCATAATTCATGCATTTATTTATAGAAGGATTGACTACTGCAATGCGTTATTCAGAGGGTTTTCAAACCATGCTACTGTATATATGCAGCGTTTAGTTGGTTCAAAATGCTGCTATAAGAATCATCACAAGAAGTACAAAATATGAACATATCCCTTCTGTTTTTTGCCTGTATGTATCAAGTGTCTCAGAATTACTCCTAGAAATTGCACTAAAAGCCTGCCTAGGATAAGAATTTGTGCTGCACCAGAGTAGGACATGAGAAGTAGTTATCAAGCATCCTACACTCACTCCTAGTGAGGAGTCGGAGTTCATACTTGAGAAAGAATAATGTCACAATTATACAACATCCTGAGCCACAAAATGGCACGCAAGATGACATTAAATAGTTTTCAATTACTAACTTTAAGGCTTTGCCACAAAGATACTAATAATGATAATATTCAAAGCAGTAGGAAAAGAAGAAGGAAAACATAATAAGGTAGGATGTTGCTCTGAGCTGCATGTAATTGCTGCTACTTTGCAACAACATCAAAAGTGATACTGTAACACTGAGATGGAAAGACCAAGACACACAAACCAAATGAGAATAAAGCTCAATGACAGGCTTGTTTATTAAACAATGAATGATCCACAGTTGTAGTTTCAGAAGAATTACAGTTACAAAACTAGCCACATCTTTTCCTGTGCTGTTGCTGAAGTTGCGTTCATTCTTCCAGCTTCCTCAATTGTCTTCAGTTGTGTGCTATGCCTTTCTCTGAGCCCCGGCCACCAACAATTCACTAAGCAGCCGACCATGGCACGCAAGACAGAGACCATGGGATACGCATGACAGAGCCACACCCACCAACTCACAGAGCCACGCCCACCAACTCTAAGACCATGGGATACACCCGACAGAGCCCCGCCTGCCAACTCTAACCCTCCTTCCGCGTCCACCCTCGCTCTCGAGGCATGCACACTACCTGCTCATTTGGATCATGGGCATTACGAAGTTCTCTTGCCTCTCACAAACACATGTGCTGACCTTCTGGTGCCATATATTGACAATGACGGTATGTGCACACAAAATACACACCCACGTGATCTCCACACTGATGTGACGTCACCTTCCCACTATCCTCTTACTGAAAAACATTTACAAACGCATTTCACACCGGAATTTCAATGCAACGTTATCTGCCAAAACCAGTTTTCAGTCACGGACAACTGTATGTTGCTCTCTCCAGAGTTCCATCTTTTTATTCACTCACAGTCATATCCTCAAACCCACCCCATTTGGACAACTGTGTCTTTCAGGAAGTGTTCACACATCAATAAATAATTATGCGGCGTATGCTACGCTGCGTGTTGGCTAGTATAGTATATAAAGGTTTAAATTGCTGAGGCCCTACTTACCAATTTGAAAAAAATTATTACATACAAACCAGAATGTGCCTTAAGACTTCAATTTGCTGGCCCCCATAATATCCTAATAATTAACAATACTAAAGTGGAATATTGAGCTTTTAGTTATAGAGCCCCATAAATGAGAAATAACCTTCATGCTTATATAATAAATTGAGGCTGACATTTCACTACTTTACTCTTGCATACTCTGATTAGAGATATGGATTTCATCTCAATTTCTTAGTCATTTGAACAAAACTATTAGTATTACTATAATTATAATCCATAACTAACCCTCCTCTATTCCATTTCTCTTGTCAGTATCTAGCTGTGGCACTTGGTTTCACTGCTTTACTTCCAAGCTGTTTTCGTGCCCATCTGAGATACTGGGAGCCTGAGATTGTATCGTCATATTGGACATGCCAGAGAAGACATACTATAGAATGTCTAAAAGCGGGTTGGGCAGCCAATTGACTTATTTCTCCAGGATTGTGACTGTGCCTGACATTGTCTTTTGACTTTATCTTTTACCCCCAGAGTTTTATTGTCTCGAGACATGCAGCTGTCTGGTGTTTTTGTTTTGATGTACCCATTGTCAGCTAGCCTTAGTTCAACAGTTATGTAATGGAAAGATGTTGTTAGATTCTATTTATGTTAATCAATTTTAAACTGCTTTCTCTTACACTCTTTTTAAATGACAGTGGGTGTGTGTTTATGTGCACTCATAATGTAATTAGTAATTTGTACAATTTGGAATTGTACTTTACCTGTGAACTTGTTGCAGCACTCTGAGCCTGCAGTTAGTGAAGCGCGTGATACAAAATTAACTCAACTGAACTGAATTAAAGAACTGTTATGAGGACCTGGGAGGGAGAGAAAATGTGTTTTTGAGATGAGTTTTGAATGATAGTAATTGACCAGGAGAAGACAGATGCCATTTAAAGGGAAAAGCTAATTTGTAGTCTAAGGACAGATATAAAGTTCAAATACCAGAAGAAAAAAAAACACAAAAACACAAAAAAAAAATGTAGTCAAATCAAAGAAGATTATAAGTCAGAATTCGAGATGTTATCTTTAGATTCTTTCCATTAACTGTACCAAAATGTTTTTCCACCAGAAAAAAGATCCAGCACTAGGAAAACTCCAGAGTTAAAATTATTCTGGTCACCTGAACATCAAATTCTCTTTTAAAAAACATGTTGCTGCTTATTTAAGCAGCTTCCTAAGTTCTTGGTGGAAGTGACTCATCCCTGAGTATTTAAGGTGTTAATGATAAATGAAGTCCAAGATCAAGTGTATAATTGATCAGTCACATAATGGATGAAACTCATTCATGGTGCGCTACCCAGGGAAGCACCGAGATGATGCTATTGCAAGCTGGGGACAAATGGTATCTTAATTCACCTCCTTTGTTTACTGACAGTAATGCTTTCTTCATGTGAAATGCCTCTTTCACACATCTTTCAAAAAAGCGAATTTCTCTGTCTAGGATGTGAACATCTTTATCTTCAATGAAATGGCCTGCTGCCGTTATGCGAGTACGTTTAGCCAGCAGCTGCTTTGTTTCCCTAATGTGCAGTTCACTGTAATGCTCCTGACACTGTACTATGTATACCATATTACTCTGTCTGTAACATCGGGACCAAGTTTCTGGGTTGAACAAGTTTTTGCCTTAGTGTGTTGTAAGGCCTGTAGGCACCTGGGATGTGCAGCTCCGCGGTTCGTAATTTACCCATGTATCATTTACATACCTAAATCAGTGGCTGGGTGGTGACATGCAGTACATGTCTAATGCCTTTCCACCAAGAACTGAGGAAGCCACTTAGATGAGTAGTAAAATGTTTTTTTTAAGAGAAATTGATGTCTAGCTGACCAGAATAATTTAACTCTTGATCTTTTACAACCCTGAATGAATCAGAATATTCACAGAGATAGAATACCAACTGTTGTGAGCAACTTAAATAGGGCAGTGCAACAACTTCACAAGCTCAGGAGCCATGTGGCTAGCAACAAGACCACTGCTAGAAACACTATTGTGGCACCCACAGAGCAATACGCAAAAGGAAACACAAGAACAACTGACCACAGATTAGCGATGCAATTTCATCACACTCAAAATTTTAAAATGTAGAAAATAAACTGCAAGAAATACATTTCTAAAATTTTTAAAATACATTTTCAATAAAAATAAACAAATGAAAGATTTTCCAGGGATGATGTAGCAAATACTCATGACAAGTAAACCCCAAAGAATAATGGGGCAGGAGGAAAGAGAGAGTTGGGGGGAACAGGCAGGTCCTTGAGGCCAGGAATGGAAGTGATGGAAGCCTTGGGGCTGGATGGAAGTTCTCTGGAGGTGGGACCGGATGTGCACTCTGTGGAAGAACCAGAAGTGTTGTTAGGTGGGTTTGGCGTCTGGGGATCTGCAGAAGAAGGAAGAGAGGCATTATTACACCCTGTCAATCCTTGGTCTGGTGTTATCACACTCTTAGTCAAACCCATCGACTGTTTCCCAAGCACATGTGTGACACAATATATGTTCTAAAAATGAACATATTTTTATTGATCCATATTCTTCTTACATTATGACTGGTAATTCACTAAATCAGAGGACTGAGAATCTTTATTTTGGATGTATATGTGTACACAGAAGGTGACTTGCCTACAAACTCCCTTGCTGGTACTCATGGTTCTCTTAATCAAATCACCATAGTATCTACCTACAAGGTGATGCAATTTGAATAAGCTCCAGTTTCCTGGAACACTATTTTGGATTAAGTAAAATGTGAGGTATATTTGCTAATTTTGTTCCACAAATACATTCAGAGATGTGATGTGAATCTTTACTCAGTAAGTGATAGATGAAACATCTCATGCCACCAGGTCAAGCTGCAGCACTGTAATATCTGATGTCTCACAGATTAGTCTTTCTTTATCATCTCATTTCAGTGCTTTAATTGTCAAATAACAGGATAAGCCTGGCACAAAAATTTTGACATCAATTTTCTTCTGAATTATACTCCCTAAATGTAATTTGGTCTGGTGAAATGGTAGATCAAATTCAAAATGGAAGTCGTTCTTGTTCTGACTGACTTATGTAAAGCACTAGTGGTCATGTCTCCCTGCCTTTATGTGGGATTTTTTTCACCACTACTGATTCTCCACTCCAGTGTTAGAAAGCTGTCTTCTGTGGCAACATTTCAAGTGCTTAAAATGTAAGCATCTTGCAAACATCAAACCAACCTGTTTGTATACTGTAGTGCCATTTTTCTTAAAAAGTACTGTTTACATGTATTTTTGACAGTGTCACTGACGGCCGGGGTCCTTGTTCGGCCAAGACGCCTCTTCACTGTATGGACCAGGGGAGCAAACCTGGTCAGAATAGTACCTCCCCCGGGACACTAGATGGCAGCCCCCATGGGTGGCAGTGGTGCCTCGGATTCCCGCAGGGCTCCATGGGAGATGGAGTTCCCTACAACCCTGTTGGGATCCGGGGGTGCCGCCAGGGGCTGCTGCAGTTGTTCCTTTGCCCATGTGGGCAGTCCTTCTGCCACACCTGGAAGTGCAGCCAGAAATAGGTCATCAAACAACTGTAGCACTTTCGGGTGGGCTATAAAAGGAGCCAGCAGCCACCACTCCAGGAGCCAGGGTCGGAAGGAGAGGGACTAAACTTGCCAGAGAGGAGTGGTGAAGATAGAGAGTGACAAAGAAAAGTATTGTGATTGGGATTTGTGCTTTGGACTGTGTTGTGGGCTTGTGGGGACAGGAAGATGTTCCACATGAGCGAAGAAAAATAAAAGCACTTTCTTTTAGTAGTGTGCCTCCCGTGTCTGTCTGTGTTGGGTTAAGAGCTGGTATAGTGCCATCTATTGTCACAACAGCTAATGCATAGTCAAGTTAAGTGACTTTGTCAGGGTCACATAGTATGTTGGAGGTTCCTAAGTCACTACAACAGGCTGCTTGCTTTTACCTTTCGTTACTTTAGTTACTTTCATGCTTCATCCTCTTGCTAACCACGCATTAGACATTTCAAGATTTTTCTGCTCAGTCTGAATAGTAACACAATTAAACACAATGGAATGACAGAAATCATTACCATTTTGCTGTATGTCAGATTAGTAAAATGAAAAAGTGCCCATTTTTGCTCCAAGTTAAAATCAAATTCAGTTCTTAGAATATTTCTGTAAATGATTGCTTTAAATGAGCAGCTAATGGAAAAAGGCAAAAGAGCTGGCAGGAACCTAAAAGCAGTGCTTGGCTCATAATCAAATCTTCATGTACTATTGGAAAGTAAAGCCAAAGTGCTGTTTCTGCTCCACTTGACACACTGTGCATATGCAAGCATATTACTGAAACATTTAGAAGGAGACCTCTTGTGAAGATGAGCACACCAATTTCAATCCTCATAGTCCATCTGGTTTGAGAATGACTCAAAATAATTGTCCATGAAAATGTATTATACTGTATTCTACAGAATTCTTTCTTTGAGAAACACCATATATAAATGTTATGCATTGTCAATTTTTGAAATAGTCTTAAGCATATTTTTCTTATTTAGTAAATTGTATCTTTTTGAGTTTTTGTTTAAGAACAACATTTAAAATTTGTAAAATTCTCCTACAATTATATTCAGTCTAAATTTTCAGGCAGTTCTCTGTGAACATCAAGTGTAAGAATATAATTAAAATAGGCACAACTATAGAAATTGAGGTCTTTCTTGACAAAAATGGCGAATTCCAGGTCTCATCCAGCTCTGTTCAGCTCCATGCCTTTTTATTCAAATTGTGTGCAGTACAATGTCTCTTACCATTTACTGTTATGCACCAAACATCTGGAATACTTTACCAATAGAGATGCACCAGGCTAACATTTTCTAAAAAAAAAACCCAAATACCCAGCTTTTTTGTACCTACTGTGGCTGTGAAGTATGACAATCAATTTCAAAATATGTTGGGGCACGAGCAAGGTCATCCCGTTTACTTAACATGATAATTTTAAAATGAAACCACACACAATGGCACATATAAGGTTAAGTAAAATAAAGCAAAACGTTGTGTAGTGATCATGTCTTGTTCAGAGCTCAATCTTTCTTAAGTGTTCAGAATAAGACGCCACCTTCTGTGAGTGCCACAAATATATAGTCCTCTGACTATAAGGGGTGTAGTCAGTTTCCCTCAATGGGCATCTTTTCCTGGCTATGGGAACAGAAAGGGAGAGAGAGTGAAATTGTTTAACTAAAATGAGTCAGGAGGGTGATCCTCAGTCACACATGCATTTTAGTTTTACTCTTAATAGAATATGCATACATAGAATTATTATATTTTTCATGGATGTCCAGTCATTATTAATTTCTACATTTCTCTGCTTTCTTCTCCTATTTTTCTGAGTTTGCATTTAAAGGCACTGTGCAGCCATCTGTGATGTTTAAATGAAGCCAGATACCCCAGCTCTCCACGAGACTCACTACATTGAATCCTCTTTGGTGAAGTCTAAAAACAACAAGGAACATCTTAAGTACATTTATGTTAGGCAGAATGCCCAGTGGAGCTGGGTGGTCTCTTTGGCTTAATTTGGATCCCCTGCAGATTTTGTTTTTTGCTGTCCTACCCAGCCATCTTACCTTATTATTCATCTTTAAGGATTTAGAATACGATGCTATATATAAGGACTCTGCTCTTCATGTAATTACAGTATATATCTATTTTATGTAAGCCTGTATTAATTTCTTTTTTGTTATTTATTCATTAATATTAAGACCTAATTTTAATATGTTTTTGTTTTCTTGTAACTATTTCTTTGAAATCTTGTAAAGCACTTTGAGCTGCACCCTGTGTATGAAAATGTGCTAAAGAAATCATTTTTATGTATTGCTTTCATTTGGATTGCTTTAATTTGTAAGAAGGTTTGTGACAGTGCAATGGAAAATGTCCCCACACTAGGCCACTCTCTGACCTTATTAATGGTTTGTCACACTTTCTCACAGCTGTTTTCCTCAGGATGGAGCATCCTGCACTATTCTTAGTTTCAATGGGGCAAACTCTAAACTAGAGCAGTACTATATATTTTTTAATATTGTACTCATTTCACCTTAAATGAACTTTACCTACATTGTCACGAGATGCTGATTATTTTAATATTGATACATGGATAGAACAAGGGTAGGACTGGGTCAGTCACTCTTATTTCTGGGTCTGGAGTCTACAGGAATTGGCTTATTATTTGGTAAAAATGATACTGCTATAATAATTGCACATAATGGCCCACCAAAGGCTGTATAAGATCACTTGTTCAAGAGAAGGCCTTAAACAGTAACAATATTTAATATCAATTTGATAAGAAATGTTAGCTACTAGTTTAATGTGATCATCACTGACTAGAATCTTTTAATGAAACAACTTTGGTCATCTCTAGTTTTTGTATTACTTCAGCAGATGTTAATTGCTGTACTTATACTTTCATATGTTTAATATTTTAATTAAATATCTACTGTGAAATAAAATATTCTAATCTATGAATAAAACCAAGAAAACATATTAAATCAAAAAGTTCATATAAAAGTTTGACAATTTATTAGTGAGTTTATGTCATACCTCAGGTTGGGATTTTTTTTACCCATTCTTTACTATAAGAAACACATTTTCTTTTAAAACTAGTATCTGTATTTTACAGCCTTGGGTCATTGTCTTATCCTTCCAGACACATGCACCTATAAATATGGGGCTGGAGGGATATTAGGGAAAACAGCATTTATACTTGACTTTTAATAATGATTTAACTTCTGGAAAAACTACCATCCATCCATCCATCCATCCATTTTCTAACCCGCTGAATCTGAACACAGGGTCACGGGGGTCTGCTGGAGCCAATCCCAGCCAGCACAGGGCACAAGGCAGGAACCAATCCCGGGCAGGGTGCCAACCCACCGCAGGGAAAAACTACCAGTATTTTTAAACTAATCTGTCATTGTACAGTATTTCATTTTTACTTTACTCAGATTTATTATGTGTATTTTGGATTATGTGTGTGTTACTTTTATTTATTTCATATTAATATATTCTAGCCATACAGGTAAATTTACTTTGTTTCACTTCGTAATCTTATAATTCCAAGAGGTTGCCCCATGAGGGGAACTGATGCCACCCCATCCAGTCACAGTACTATAAAGCCCAGGCTCCCCAGAAAGAGGGTGTCTATTGTTGGACTGAGCTAACAGCAACATGGATCTCGGTCCTGACCAAGACATAAGACGTGCCAAAGGATGACATCCTTTGCTTTACAAGACTATTTTCTTTTCATTTAAATCACATTATTGAGATGCACCAATGTGTGCTGTTTTTTTTTTTTTTTTTTTTTTTTTGCTGGAATCAAACGGGATGTCCCAACTGGTATCCCAACTTTTTAGATTTCTGGGCTGTGTCTTTCCCTAACTCAATGACACACCTAAAATGTTCATGTTTTTGATATGAAAATTGGTATTCTTTTCATCAAGATACCATTAAATTGATGTAAAAATGCAGTCAAGACATTACTAGTGCCTCTAGTGGCAACTGCTGCTTAAAATGACTACTTTTTAATATACAAGGGGGCTTTGCCCCCTGCTCGCTTTGCTCGCCAACCCCCGTTTTTGTTTTTCCAGATACACACTTTTAAGATTTTTTTTTTTTCTTTGAATTGTTGCTATTTCATTAGTTTCACTTTTATTTCTGAACTTCTGTAAAAACAATATTTGGAATCTTTCGAGTCCCAATGTGCTGAATCTTTTTAATGAGGTCCGTGAGACATGTTTAATGACTTTGTACCATAATTCAGGATAAGTTTCTCTGTTTGGAATTTCAGCACAGACAAAACGATCTACATCATCAGCAGTTAATAATTTTTTTTTGCAAAGTAACCAATAAATGCATGTGAGGTAAACTCCGTTTTTGAAATCCTCTTGACTTAAACTTCAAAGCCTTACAATATTTACATACTTCTGACATATCACCTATATCCACATATTCGATCTCTATTTGCCTTTTCGTTATTTCTCCCGAGTAATAATTTCTCTTACTTTGCGCTATTGTGATGTTTACTTTCTTTGTTTTGACACTGTCGTTTTTTTCTGCTTTCATATTCTGTATCTTGCTCTGCATGTGTTTTGCGCCTACGTGTTTTTTGAGGCTTTTGAATTCCAGTTTTTATTATCTCTAACCTGCTCTGCATGTGTTTGGCCCCCTTTTTTAATCTCTTTATGACGTTTTACTTTGTTTTCTACTCTGTCTTTTAGTTCTGACCTCACTTTATCCTGCTTTTGTTTCAAT
The DNA here is from genome assembly GCF_900747795.2 of Erpetoichthys calabaricus. Taxonomy (NCBI): domain Eukaryota; kingdom Metazoa; phylum Chordata; class Cladistia; order Polypteriformes; family Polypteridae; genus Erpetoichthys; species Erpetoichthys calabaricus. Next base: position 204,395,777 of record NC_041397.2, read on the forward strand.
GGCACCTGGTCCGTGGTGATTATTTTCCCTTTTTCAAGTAATAATTTCCGTTTGCGCTTGTTTGCGCTACTGCAATCTTTACTTTCTTTTTTGTATAGTTCCTAATTCTCCTACTTTCATATTCTTTAACTTTCTCCACATGTGTATCGCGCCAACAGTTTTTTTTTTTTGAGCCTTTCGAATTCCATTGCTTTCATAATCTCTAACCTGCTCTTCATGTGTATAGCGCCAACATCCGGATTGGACGTGCTTTTTTTTCAATTCCACTTGTTCCGGGCTGATAATTACTTTCCTTATTTTCTGAATTAGATTATAGATTATTAGATGATAGATTATTCTGACTAGATTATTCTTTTTCTTTTTTGTCTCTCCAACGCTTTTGAGTCGCTTTTCTCTGTGCTGCTTTCTTCTTCGCTTAGTCGTCTACGTTTCATCTATAACGTATTGTCCTTATATGCTTTATATGTGCTCAGAGCCCTGGATCTGTGTGTGCTCAAAGCCAAAACACGACTGAGAGTTTTGATGACCTTGGTCTTATTTGGTTGTAAGTAGGGCGTGTCTTGCAAGAATCTCATGTTCTACATCATCGTGAGACGGTCCTGGGTCACTCTCTTGGCACAAAGTCTCATGTTTAAGGTCCCCACGAGACGCTCCGTGGCCAATCTCTTTAGTCTCGCGGGTCTTTTAAGTGTCTTCCGTGATCTTAACGTGAAAATCACATCTCGATGCCCTACTGTTTCTCTGCAGGATTTTTTTTTTATAATAGAGAGATGATTCACATATGACTGCAAAGCCCCATTTTCAGCAGCCCTAATGGCAATGTCCCTTAGAATATCCTAAATTATTGATGTTTAAATGCTTATTGGTTATTAGATAAACTTTTGTAACTGAAATAGAACCACTGAAACCTGTTACTCTGTCCACTTGGATTGCAAGGTACTGGCATTACCAATGTTCAGTTCTGCATTAAAATTTGGCCAAATGTCAGTGTTGTCTACAATAATAATAATAATAATAATTCCTTACACTTATATAGCATTTTTCTCACAACTTAAAGCGTTTTACATAGTGAGTGGGGAGCCACTTCAACCACCACTAATGTGCAGCATCCACCTGGATGATGTGACGGCAGCCATTTTCTGCCAGTATACTTACCATGCATTAGATGTTAGGTGGTGAAGTGGTGAGAGGTAGTTAGCCAATTAGAGACAGGGGATGATTAGAGGGTTGCAATGATGACTCCAGGATACTAAAAATAATATGCTTTTCAAGTCATATTTCATCCAATGTCGGTGTTCACTGGTCCATTTTAATCTTTTCTTTTTATTTGCAAGTTTAAGATATGGCTTTTTCTTTTAAACTCTCCCTCTACCACCAGCATCCCAGAGTCCTCTTTTCTCTGTTGTGGAAAAACTGGCAAAACTAATGCTTTCATAAAAATCTTCTTCATTCCCTGTAGGAGACGCCCTCTTGGAGCAGTTTTAGCACCGGACTCATTTTTATATGGTGTGGTAGGAAATGCCTCTGGGGATCTTTTCTGCCCACTGCTATGAGGAAATTCAATGCTTCCTTCTGACGTCCCAGACTAAATGCTTTTACTTTTTCAGTTCATTTTGCTATTTTTGCACAATATTTATTTAATTATTTATTGATTGTATTATTTGTCCTGTGAAGCTGTATCTTCTTTAGGTTTCTGCTGCTGTATGTATTATAATTTCCCTTTGGGATTAACATAGTTTTCCTAATCTAATTTAATTAGTTTTAATCATATTGTTTGACGATTGGTACAACATGATGTGTCTTCTGTATCTTCTGTATTAATCCAAAAATTATCCATGTTGGGAGAATTATTTTCTCTAAATTTGCCAGGAAAAGTGATTGTAGATTGGGTCCAGCCTATCTCTGGTGCTGTCTAGAATAGTCTCCCCTGACACACACTCACTCATACACACACAGAGTAAATTTAGAATAAACAAGACAATAAACCATTACAAAAGGAACCCAAGCATACTTTGACTTTCTAAACCAGAGGAGCCAGAATTAAACTTACTTAGTAATAAAGAGCAGTTCAGCTGGGAGGATTGTTTCTAACTTTGATTCATGCCCCCATTAGCAAATGCCTTAAATATGATGTAAAACCCAGTTCATTACTTTTAAACCATAATCTGTTCTCCTCTTCTCTCTCTGCTGCACTTGTGTCATGCCGCCCTGCACATTTTCTTATTGTTTATTTCCAAATGCTACTGCAGTCATGGCTGGCCTCAAAAAGCAGGAGTAGAAAGCATCTCCTGTAACAGCTCACTCCCCACACATTTCTCTGCTAGAAAACTACAATAATCATGTGTATGGATAAGTTTGAACAGTTAAATATTTTTTCGGTTGTCCATGTAATCATATTTTCATAAGCTTCAACTTGTACATTAAATTATTATTGACAGCAGAAATGCCAGAAATAAAAGGGTTTATTTCAGAAGTAATTTCCTTTTCATTCATTTAACGATGGAGTGGTGCACATTGTGTTGCTGGGAACATTAAGAACTTTCCTGTAAATTAAGAAATCAAAACAGCACAGTGGCAAGTGTCAGAGATACTTCAAAAAATGAACAGCTTTCACAGGTCACCTTCATCATCAGTTTACCAGGTTAGCTAAATTTTTTTCCTTCACTTTCTATACTCCTATGAGTTTCCTTTGGGATATAATTCAGTTAAATATTAACATACTGAATATTTGATTATTAATATGAGGTAATATAATGCTATCTATATTACCATATCTGATATTATTTTTTTTCAGTTACTTCCCCAGATTACAAACAAGTTATGATACTACTTCAGTTTTTTTTAATTAATATTCTTTATTTAAGATGCTATTAAATAAACTGCATATATAAGCAATAGACAAGTAAGCAAGTGGAAAATACGAACATAATCTTTAATCTAGGTACTGTATTTGATTTTAATAGTAACTTTCTTGTTTTCTGTTTATCACTATCTTTACAATATTATATTAGTAGTAATATACTTACTATTTCATTTCATGTTTACAGCTTGCTTTCTCTATTTAGGATCATTATCAGCATTTCATATACCTTTTATCTTTCAGCATAATATATCGATCAGTACTTTTAACCAAGCAAATTGCACAGTAATAAAAGTAAAGAGCACAGACAAAATCTTTGTATTATCATGGAATTTGGGAAATTTACCAGGTAAGTTTACTGGGTTCATTTACTCCTGCCCTTGAAGATTAATGTACACACATTGATATCCAATTCGGACAAAGCCTTGAGTGGTGCCAATTTCTAGTCACTCTGCAGTATTCCACATAGTGATTCCCTGTGTAGTGAATCCTATCACCAACACTAACCAACATGCAGATGTCCTCACAACACACATAAAACTTAACTGTTTTAATTATATGCCACTTATTAACCAGACAGTGTCTTAGTTTTACCACAGTTGTTCTAATGATTGAGGAGTGACCTTACAGCCTTGATAAAGAAAGAAAGCAGCAATCGACCACACACTAGGTGCCCTTTTATTATTTCAATCGCTCTAGATAAAAACAAAGTATAGAAAAGATAAAGGCAACATGGTGTTTATTAAAATATAACGATACCAAACTGAAGAAAATATAATAGAAAATAAAATAGATTGTAAAGTCTGGATATAAACAGTCTCAGAAAAGCTTACTGAACACTGCACAACAAAGTTTTTGCTTCTTGAACACTGTTGCTGATCACGAATATCACATCAAAATTTACTCATCATGTGCTGTTTCAGAGAAATCTTCAGTTTTCTCATGATTTTTTTCTTATATTTGTAGACAAACATTTTCGCTCCCAAAAGTGACTTATCAATAACGGTTTGTACAGCCTGGGCATTTCCAGGCATGGAATCAGGCCAGATTGGAACCTGTTCTGTGGAAGTTGACATCCTGGGCATGAATGGGCAGGTCTGAACGAGTTTGACGTTGCTCATGCTCATTTTGGTTAATATAGATAGTCAGTGTGTATGTATAGTATCAGTATAGTAAAGTATAGTATCTGTAGCAATATAACAGTAAGTAAGCTTGATGCTATAGACGTTTTGGTGTCGTGCGATATGTCTCGTCAATGTCATAACAGCCACGATACATTCTGCTATATCTGTGGCAAATAAACACTTGTGCCTCAGAAACGTTGGATGACTGTTCTTGTGAAGATAGCTTATCACCTGTATTTTGGCTGCAAAATTGGTGATCGAGACAAGGAATGGGCGCCTCACATTTGCTGTGCGACATGTGCTGTCAGTCTGAGAGCCTGGCTCAGAGGCACTCGAAAGACGATGCCATTTGCTGTTCCAATGATATGGCGAGAACAGAAAGGCCATGTGACGGACTGTTACTTCTGTTTGACTAATGTGTCTGGTTTCTCTGCCAAAAACAAGAAGTCAATTGAATATCCTAATCTGCCTTCAGCAATGAGACCCATGCCACATGATGACAGTCTTCCAATTCTGAAACCACCAGAGGATTGGACCTTAGACGAACCAGATGAAGAAACTGCAATGCAGGGTACTGACAGTGACATTGACCCGGATTTTGAACCGTGCTTATCAGGCAATCCACATTTGATAACACAGTCCAAATTAAACGATTTGGTCAGAGATTTGGGTCTGTCAAAATGCAAAAGCCAAGATGCTGGGTTCAAGACTGCAGGAATGGTGTTTGTTGCCACCAGGTATGGAAATTTCTGTGTTTCGAGGCCGACATCATGATATAACCAAATTTTTGCACAAGTCGATAGTCTTTGTTTCTGTTTTGACATTGAAGGATTGTTCTCAGCCTTGGGTTGTGATCACAACCCGGAAGAGTGGCGTCTCTTAATTGATTCGTCAATGTTAAGCCTGAAAGCTGTTCTGCTTTCAGGCAGCACACATGAAATAAAAGTATGAGAATATGGAATTGTTGCTGAAGCACGTCCAGTATAGCAGGTACAACTGGAATATCTGTGGAGATCTTAAAGTCGTTGCTCTGTTACTAGGACTGCAGCTCGGCTATACAAAGTACTGTTGTTTCGTCTGTGAATGGGACAGCCGTGCCAAAGAGTCGCACTATTCTCGATAGAACTGGCCACTCTGTAAAAAGTTAGTTCCAGGACAGAAAAATGTGGTACATGAGTCGCTTGTCGACCCGGCAAAAATATTTTTGCCTCCTCTTCACATAAAACTGGGACTCATGAAGAATTTCGTGAAAGCACGGAACAAGGATGGTGAAGGTTTTCGTTATTTAAGACAGATGTTCCGAAGACTAACTGACACCAAGATCAAACAGGGCATTTTTGTTAGCCCCCAGATCAGACATGTTATGAGTGACAAGCAGTTTGAAGATCTGTTTGTTGGGCCGAAAAAAATTGCTTGGAAAGTCTTCAAAAATGTTGTTGACAATTTTCTGGGCAATTACAGAGCCCCAAACTATATTCAGCTGGTAGACAAACTTCTCAAAGCATACAAGACAATGAAGTGCAACATGTCACTCAAGATTCATTTCCTCCATTCACACTTGGACTTCTTCCCCGCAAATCTCGGTGCTGTCAGTGACGAACACAGTGAAAGGTTTCACCAGGACATTGCTACGACGATGGAGAAAGGATACCAGGGCCACTGGAATCCATCAATGCTTGCTGACTACTGTTGGACACTGCAAAGTGATGCACCAGACATTGAATACAAAAGAAAATCAGGAGCAAAACACTTTTAATTCTGTTGAATTTAATAGCTTATGCAAAACATAAACGTGACTCAATACGTTATTGTCAGTAAACATATAAATGTCTATTTCTCAGACTTCCTACATGATGCAGTAAAACCAAAACTATATTTGTGTATACCCAGTAGGTACCTGTCACAATCAGCAAAAACTTTTCAGGAAACAAGACTTTTCAAAAAAATTGTTGTGCAGTGAAATTAGAAATGTCAAGGAGTGGATTTTGTCCAGAGCGGCTGTTGATTTGGCAATCAGTGTTATACATAAGTTACATTATCCAACATCCTGATGAAATGGTCACATAGGTCTTGATCTCTGTTGTTGCCCTTGGATGAGCCATATTTATGTGAAATGTTTTGTGACATTCTAGACATTTGATTGGCTCTCTTGTCCTTGTGATAAATGACCCTGTCCAAAGCTTTTGATCTTTTTATGTTCCTTGTATTTCTTTCCTTTCCCAGATTATAAATCAATTGAAACAAGTTCTAGCCCTGCAGTGTCCATGGTTGTTTTTCCATTTCCTGGTTATAAACTAATTAAAAGAGCTTCTAGTTCTGTGGCATTTATCCTTAAACTAACTGCAATGGATACAGTTATAAACCAACTAAAATAGACAATACAGGATGAATGTGCAAGTAAGGATACTTGCAATGCCTGTAATTAAAGTCCTATAAACTCAGTTTTTCCTAGTTCTTTTGAGCAAAATGATTAAAACTTAATATAGTGATCTGGAGTTTCAAAAATTGAAGATTTTCCACTCCAGGACAATCTTGCAGTGAATAATACACACATAATTAAATATATATTAATATATTTATATTAATACTGGCTCTTATTTTTAATTTTGAATTGATACTCTGTAAATCTGTCCCAAGACAGGTCTGAACCAGAAAACATGATTGGACAAGATCTCCAAACTACATCACTGAATAAATTAACAGGCACTGAAACACAGCCAAAAGTTTTCACTCAAGCGAAATGAAGCATTTTTTCATTCGAATACAGTAATCCATCTTTTACCCTTAAACTTTCTTATATCTTTAAGCTAATGACATTCTTCCATTCTAATTAATCAAAGTCTGCCGTTCTGCTCACTCATCAAATTCCTGCAGGTGTAACTGGCTAATGTTATATATTCAATTTTAATTTTTTTTTTATTCTTCCATTTTATATGCATTTATTTTTATCTATTTTTCTACTGCAGGCTTAATGAGAGCCATCGTCTATCTGGGAAGCATTATGTGTAAGGAATGAAAACTGGGTTTTATGTTAATTATAGTTGCTTTAGACTGGACCCCCATGAACACATGCCAAAAAAATATTAGATCTGTGCTGCACACAACAGGAGTAGAAGGCCACAATGAAATTGTGTGTAAAATTGCATTTCTTTAATCAGGCATGAACAGAGTGTGTTACTTGTTACAGAGTTATGGTGCTTATGTACTATATGTAATTGTGATCAGGAAATAGAATATAATGTGAATAAAGTAGAATGATTGTTTTGTCTTAGTAGAGTTCTGTATTAGTGTGCTTTCCTGTTTTGTATTCTTTATTGCGTAGCCTTTGTCAGAATGCCTCAAATCTCATATACTTACCACTGTTTTTAAGGTACTGTACTTTATAACTTCTCCTCGCCTTCCCTTCTACATCTATAACCTCAGGCAATTACATAGAGTAAAAGACAAGCAGGAGTTAAGTTACAACTTTAAATAATGTATTATTGATAATATTCATAAAATAATAGAAATAAACAAAGTATATTTAGATATTGGCAACCATATAACCTGATAAATGCTGATGTGAAGCTTAAAAAACAGTAAGGAACTACTGTACTTACACACTTTTATATTAGGTAGAATGCTTAGTGGGAACTGGGTGGTCTTTGGCTTTCAAACTTCTGCAGATTTGATTTTCTCCAGCATCACGCCCCAGGATTTTAACATTTTTTTCTTTTCTCTCCACCCATCTGACCATACCACTGGATTTATCTTTAGAGAATTAAAAATCTATACATAAGGACTTTTTCTCTATACATAAGGATGTAGACTTTTTCTACGATCTCTATTTCTGTTATGTAAGAGTGTTTTGATCTACTCTTATCTATTATTTATGGTATAAATGTTGTGGGTGCATGAGAAGCAATGATTAGAACAGCTAGTGTCCTCCAACAAGTTTATAGCTCTGCTGTGCCTCTGGGAAGTGGGTTCTTAAATGTAGACTTCCTGCTCCAGCTAACGCAAAGCCAGTTTCATAGGCTACTGTACTGATGGTAGCTTCATGTTTTTTGTGCATCAAAATGGGCATTCTACCCTCTATCTGTCACTATTTGATCTTTCTCTTTAACAGACTAACAGTAGTTTACAGTAGATACGGAGGTCCACATCGCTTCTAAACTTTGGGTTCCTTTGAACCAAGAACCTGCCTGTGATGCAAATTTTTCTCCTAAAGACACCAGATGTCTTACAGAGAGGGAGCAAGATGATCACTTCATCCATGAATCCATTTTCTCTGAACACTTGTACATCTCTTCTTTTCTTGAACCACTTAATCCAATTCAGTGTCATGAAGAAAGTGAACCTTTATAGGCATTGAACATAAACAGCATCATAGAGTGGGCAGAATAGTAAAATACTTTTCCATTAAATAATCATTATTTAAACATAAAATGGTTTACTTTATTGAAGTACCAGTATTTATTGCTTTGGTAAATCACTTGCATTTATTTTTCTTTGTAATGCAGTCTGTAATTGTACTATGAATGCTGTAATATGAATTATTTATTTTTTGTACTCTCCATATAATTTGAGTTTTCCCATTGGGACAAATAAAACAAGAACCACATTGTTAAAGAAATTTAAAAAAGAAATTGAGTTCGTTATGATTTATTCAGTTTAGATGCAATGTAACAATTTATCATTAAACAACATATCTAATGATAGAGACCAAAAATATACTTGCTGTGCTGAAAAGCAAATTCTTTCAATTTCCTTGAGTCTTTGACCCTGGCATTGACAAGTTTGGTCATTTAGAAATATATACCAACAAATTTTAATGAAGGATAAAAATACATTATCATATTATTCGAGATGTGTAGTATACACTTATGGAGGAATATTTTGTAAAAAATTAAATAAACAAATAAATAAATAAGGGCAGCACGGTGGTGCAGTGGTAGTGCTGCTGCCTCACAGTTAGGAGACCCGGGTTCAATTCCTGGGTCCTCCCTGCGTGGAGTTTGCATATTTTCCCCGTGTCTGCGTGGGTTTCCTCCCAGTGCTCCGGTTTCCTCCCACAGTGGATTGGCGATTCTAAATTGGCCCTAGTGTGTGCTTGGGGTGTGTGTGTGTGTCCTGTGGTGGGTTGGCGCCCTGCCCAGGATTCATTCCTGCCTTGCGCCCCGTGTTGGCTGGGATTGGCTCCAGCAGATCCCCATGACCCTGTGTTCAGATTCAGCGGGTTGGAAAATAGATGGATAAATAAATAAATGAATAAATGCACACATAAATAAAAACTGCATTAAATGTGAGCATTAATAAATAAATATGTCACTGAATATGTTTTTGTTTATTTATTTATTTAATTTTGTCCTTAATATTCCTCCAAACACATAATAAAATATGCCTTGAAATAAAACTGTCACTTTCACTTGTCAAAGTTGAGAGGGTGGGCTCAAACACATGCTGTGTTTTGATTGGTCAATCACGTTTTGTAGACTGAGCATGCCTAATTGAATATACAGTATCAGTGCAGGAGATGGAGGTAAATAAGATAGAACAAGAATTAATTAAAAAATGCTTACTGCTACTGATGACATGGATTCTGACAAAGTTATCACACATTTCAGAGAGAAACTGAAGGTTTATCAGAAGAAATGACAATGTTGGCAGCCCTTTTAGACTATGATATCAACGATACTATTTTTTAAAATATTGAAGAGCTGGTGCTACGGAATAGGCCTACACGCCAGTTCAGGTGACAAAGTTTCCTGCCCTGGACTACCATCCTTTGACGTTTCAGCTTAGTCAATAGACCACTTTATTTTAGGTGGTTTAAAAGTACAACAGGTAGCAGATCTGTATGGTGTATCAGAGAAGATGATCACAAGGTGAATGAGCCAGTGTGAGATGTGAGCCTCACCTGTATCAGTTTAGACACTTTGACATGGAAAGTCCAAAGCAGTGCCAACTAATGTTTTGAACTGAGTATTTGACCCTTGTTTTAGGAGACTAAAGTCAGGAGCATATTCACAGCTACATTTTAAAACAACTTTACAGCTCTGATCAGTGGCAAACATGATACTCCCAGTAGGATCTCAGATTTCAAATCATTCGGCAAAAGGTTGCCTGAACCATATTTGCAGGAGCACTGGACAGTGAAGTGAAAAATATCAATTGTAATGCCCTAATGTGCCGCAGTTTTCCTCTTTATGCTTCCAAGGTAATATAAAGTATTTCAGTAACATTTGCTGCACAGATATGGGATATCACATTTGCAAAGTAAACATTCTGACGCTTTTGCACAAAAAGGACTTCACCTTTGGGCACTTGTGTTATAAGCAATGGATTTAGAGCATAATGCAACTTGAAAGCTTACTGAGCTGTCAAATTGATGCCACCAAACCTCTTTGCAGATCTTTATTTTTGCCTTTTAGCTTAACAACAGAGCCTAAAGCAGTTTCAATATGATGATTCTGAAATCTCCCTCTCGGTGGCAAATGTGAACCTTTTCGTGCTTACTCTACTGTAAATGCCCAACTCTTCCTACCATTAAATGACTGACATCATGGATCCTTCACTTGAAAAAACTGTAACCATGCTCAGTAAAGATAGATATAAATTAAAAAAAAAAACGTTTCACTTTCTTTGTTAGAGGCATGCTAATAACAGCAAGTAAAGGTCAAAATTCTTCCACCATGACCTTTATGGGTTTCTACCACAACGGTGCATGGTGGTATTGTTACTTGATGCCTAAACTATATTAACTAGCTACTCTTAATCCACAAGAACATCAGCACTACTTCAGGGAATCTCCCAGATGTAATAATCCACTGTAAACACATCAATAAACCATACTCAAGTGCCTCTCTCTGACAGGGAGCAGAATATATGTTTAAGGAGAGGTCTGTGACTAATGCAAAAAAATGATTGATATATTTTAGTGCTTCTAATGGTGAAAAGTAAGGTAAAATTAGGTCAAGTGGAAAGGTTGAAAGTGAAAACAAAAATACCAGGTGACATAGATACTAAGGAAAACATCCTTGTGGAAGTGCACCGTGCGGGTATGTAAAACCAAAATCTATCTGAACTAGGCCAACTAACCAACAGCTCTTCAAGGGTATCCTACTATAAATGCAACACAAGTGCAGCCTGATATTCAAAATTGTAACAGAATGGTATAATGCAGAATTTGTCATCATTCAAACTACTGTGTTTTACCAATGCCAAGCTCCAGAAGAAGATATCCTTTGTGAAGCAGTAGTACAAAAATGATCAAAAGGGGTTAATAGGCCTCTTAAAAAGAAAAAAGGCCTTACCACAGGCAACCTCTCCCCAAACTCATACAACAAGCTTCAAGGCCTTCACATGATCTTTAACAGCACAAAATAGGGGATGACTATAAACCTTGCGCTTGAGTGTTACGTTTCATTTGGAGCTCACAGACAGGTGTTTAAATTCCTGTGTTATGTCTTTTTGTTCATTTTTGATTCTATTGTTTATGTTAATATTCTTATTTATATTAATTATTTGACTTATTATGTGTTTTGATTAGTTTCATATATTATATTTCTACATGTCAATGCTTGCTCTATTATGCTTTATGTTGGTGGTTCCCCAAGAGGCAGGGTCAGTAGTCCATCTCCATCAAAGGACTGCCCTCAACTCTATAAACGCTGAGGAAGCAAGCAATCCCTTGAAGTTCATTGAATGCGCTACTTGGTTTTGGTGAGTGCTCTTGTGATTGTTAATACATTTATTGTCGATTCTCTGGATTTTTTCTCTTCTTGATCCATTTCTCAGCTACTCTTTGGATTTGTGTTTTATGGGACTTGTTCAACAGTAGATTACCTATTGTATTAAGGCAACTCCTTCTGGACCTTTTATGCTCTATGGAGCTTCCTTATTTCTTTTTCTTATTCACTCACTTGAAGCAAAGTCTGAGCCACTGTTTAAACCAACATGTACATTATGTGGGCTAAAACTGGATATCCAGAAAACAATGAATACAATAACAATATGGAGAATCCATTTTGACTGTGAATTAAGTGCAAATCAAGCATACGTACCTGCAGCCATGACATATTAGAATGAACCAGTAACAAAATTTGCATGCAGTTACAAATTCAGAAGTACTACTCATTGAAAGGGTAGTGGCAAAACCCAAGAGTATGTTTTCTATTACCATATATTTTGTATATGGTATTTTGAGATTTATTTTGAGAGGTATTTTAATTTATTAGCCAGCATACACTGTGAAATACCCCAGCATTTTTTAATCTTTATCCAGTATGAATATTCACTATCTCAGTGGTGTTTGTTTCAATCAAGTACTTTATGCGGTCCATGAAAAAAAAAATTAAAATCTGTTCTTTCTTTTTTCTGTTCCATGGGAATAAGACATATTTTTTTACATTTAATTCAAAACTTATCATTTTTAACTACTGTTCAACAGATGTAACAGTCAATAAGGATGAACTACACCTCCTTTGCTGTCTTAATATGCAATGGTAGTGAATTCCCAGAAATTGTATCCTATCTTGGTCACCTACTAGGGAATCCATTTCCGGGCTCCCAATTACCGGGAGCCCCGGATTCCTGAACATTTTTCATTCCCACATTCCCAGGAATGAAACTGCTGTAATTTCTGGGAAAATAGGAACGGCCAAGCTTGCATATATAGCGTGTAAAAGTGTAAAAATCGATCAAGAAATAACAGAGTTATAGTTGAAAATAATTAAGGTGGCGCCATTGCTGCAGCGTGCACTTCATCAGACAACAGCTTTGAACAGCAACTTGAAATTGCAATGCGTCAGTCTGTTGCATCCGCATTATCTGTGCCAAGAAACTTGCCATCACAGAATGATGACAAGAAACTGGATGCATCAGTAAAAGCTGAAATGGTGGTGTTTCAGAGCAACGGCAAGCGCGGGCATTGTTTAGAACAAGTGTATCAGTATCTGATTACTGTGCCGCCTACTTCAGTGGAGGCAGAGTGTGCTTTCTCAGCGGCTGGCGTACTACTGCACGAAGGTACGCGCTTGCCTGGACAACCGCACGCTGGACACGTTAATAATAATAATAATAATAATTCACTACATTTATATAGCGCTTTTCTCAGTACTCAAAGTGCTATCCACACAGGGAGGAACCGGGAAGCAAACCCACAATCTTCCACAGTCTCTTTACTGCAAAGCAGCAGCACTACCACTGCGCCACCTGTGAGGATGTTGTGCTTTCTACACTCTTATTACCACAACTAAAGATACATGTACTTCTATGACAGCATGAACTGCTTGTAGATAAGGTTAGTCTTTTATTTGTGTCAACATATTGCAGTAGTTTTATTAAAAATAAGTGTCGTCGTTCTAAAACCATTCACATGTGAGATGCCTGTGCACTGTGTCATCCCTGAGAGTCTGGGATTCCCGGGAATGAAATGCAGGATTCCCGTATTTCCGGGAATGGATTCCCTATTACCTACCTTCTTTTCCCCCCTCTCTTCAAGATAATTGATTTCCTCATATTATTGCTTTGTTTTGTTGGTAACAATTTGGTTTAGGTACTGCAAAAATGCATCTATTACACATTTACTCTTATGCAACAAAAACTTAACAAAGGCTTCTTTAAGTCTTAATAATGGTTATAAAACATCAGTAAATAGGTTTTTAATTTCAGTGAAGTGTGGCATTTGATTTGCTTATACAATTATTTATAAATATGAAGGAATCACAGGTCTTATAATGAAGTATGCAATATTAACATATATATGTCTCACTTAAGCCACTTTGGAGTTTTCCAAAGTGAGACTATTTTAGTAGGTCATATTACACAGATGAATAAACATTTTACTGATGCTTTGTAAGTGTCATTAGCACAAAAACAAGCTTTTGTTAAGGTCTTCTTACATAACAATAGATGTGTATTGATTCAATTTTACTGTAACTAAACTATTTTCTTACCATCTTTTTTGTATTAGGTTTAATTTTTCTTTGTATATCACAGAATATTGTGAGTTATTTCCAATAAGCAAGGAGTTACAATAAAATACAGTTAATTTAATTGAATTTAATGAAAGGCTTTTTTTTGTAACAGCATTGTAATATTGAAAATTCTATACTATGAACTAAGAAGTTTTTTAAACTGTGTATTCTGTTGACTAGAACTATTATTAAAGGAATTTAAAATTTTCATATGTTTATACTGTATACACACACATTCATATGTCACAGAATACTGTCAGTTACTTTTAAGTATTTTTCATAAAGTACCTTTCATAGCTTGAAGTTTTCAGAGAAATAAGATTATAGATAATTAATTAGTACTACACTGTATATCTTTAATTCAGTAAAACGTGAACACTATCAAGTGGTAGAAGTACATTTTCAAGGCATTGTACTAATTTTAGTGAAATATAATACAATGCATTATTAACCCCTTCCCCGACAATTTCAAGTTCATTTTTTAAAAATTGTGTTTGCTTTGCATATTTTTGTATTTATTTTGTTAGCATTGTCATGCTCTGCCTACGTTCTTCCATCACATTGACTAACACAGGGGGAACTTGGCAGAGAATATCAGTCAGTCAGTCATTGTCTAACCTGCTTAGTCATGAAAAGGGTTGTGGGGGGTACTGGAGCCTATCCCAGTTACCATAGGGTGCAAGGCTGGAACAAACCCTGAACAGGGCACCAGTCCATCACAGGGTGAACACACAAATATGCACGCACACCCGGGCCAATTTAAGATTGCCAGTTCACCTAATCTGCATGTCTTTGGACTGTTGAAGGAAACTGGAGAACCCTGGAGAACTCATGCAGATATCGGGAGTTCTTGCAAACTCCAAGTACAGCAGACCTGGGATGTGAACCATAGTCTCCTTACTGCGAGGCAGCAGTACTACCACTGTACCATAGTGTTGCTTAAAGAGAATATTAATAAAGATTTTTAATTTTAAACTTCTGTAATCACCATGTTGGTTGTTTCAAGCTTGAAATAGCTTCATGGTACCTTAAAGATTCTCATTGATAAATATTGATACTAGTCCTGACATAATGCGGCTTAATCATCAGTAGTGGGTGCTGATGTGCTGCATTTATTTGTACAGAGTCACCCAAGCCTCTAAGACACCTCTGGAAAATAGCACAGTGAGTGCCTTTTGAATGTTGGTCCATGAGAAGTGAAGATCTTGTAACTGTATACATCCTAACATTAAAGCTGTGAGAGACGTCTAAAGAAATGTGCACTGGATTGATCAAAATTGATACAAACCTAATTTTGTATTTGAGTAGGTGTGAGAACTTTTCTATGTACTGCAACTTCTGTTTTAAATATAGATTGTATTTAACCCACAGCAGAATACTGCAGAAATATAATTTGCATGCTGATAAATGTTTATTTTTCCACATTTACACTGACAACAATAAAAATTTCAGTCAGATATCATAAAAAATTGTGGTGGGCTGGCGCACTGCCCAGGGTTTGTTTCCTGCCTTGCGCCCTGTATTGGCTGGGATTGGCTCCAGCAGACTCCCGTGACCCTGTAGTTAGGATATAACAAGTTAGATAATAGGTGGGATGGGTATCATAAAAAATACCACAGTGTAACCTTAATAAGCTCACTAAAATTGTTTCCCTAGCACATTTTCATCCTTTCTAATTTAATCAATGTATTTTATAGTAGATGACCAGAAAAAATAATTATTTACCATTCAGATGGCACTTTTGATTTCCAATGCCCCCAAAAGCAAATGAAATTATGGACATAACTTGTATGTATTCTGCACCACGGTATTTAGCCACCTACTCTAAATTTGCTACCAGAACAAGTATCCACTCAATTGTTATAAACCGCCTGGCCCCTCATTTTATGAATCCTCCCTGTAACATAAAGGGGTCAATTGCTGCGTTTGATTTTATTGACTTACTGATGAATTGCAGCCAAACTGAACCAGTTTCTATTCTTTGCATTCAAATCCAAAACCTGACACCCTAAAAATATCTAAACTATTCTGTCTATCTTATATAGCACCTTTCATATCTATCAACAGTAATAAAAGTAAATAGAATCTTCTGCAATTAGAAAAAAATAAAACCCAATTCCTGAACAAAACATAACAGATTTTACTTTGCCATTATTTATTTAACTTAAAATTAAACATAAAAAAATAATGGACACATTCTAAACATTTTTTTCTCATCAAAGGATGGAGACTGGAGACACTGATGTAAATGTCGACTTATATAGTAACTAGGTATTGCATTATTTTATCTGGCTATCTATTCATTTCATGGCAATGCTAATTAACATTACATAAATTTATTTTGAAGTTTCTTGTGATAGTGCGGTTTATAAATAGATTAAAATAAAATGAGGTTGATTAGTTGTTTTAAATCTGTTATGTGCAGTCAGCTCAATATACCTGTTCAACATAGCAAAACATGTTGCAGCATCCCGACCGGGCTGAAACCTGGAGGCTAAGGGACTGTCTAGCGGGGAGCGCGGAGAGCAGCATGGAGGAGTGCGTCGGAGATATGATTGACGGGAGAAGGGGTGGTACCCTGAACGGAGGAGCTGAAAATGGAGGCGGGGATTTCTGGACGGGAAGGCTTGGGATATAAAGATGAGGTACGAGCGCGGGCGGAGGAAGGATTCTGTATAGCGAACCGTACTTTACGTTTTATGTCATTTCTCAGGGCCATAACAATTTATAGATAGATAACCTATAGAGAGGTTTATAAATAACTGGAAATGGTCTAGTTCAACTTACTTAGTTTTTGTTTTACATTCGTGTGTTCTTCCTAGACTTTTACGAGCAAACTGTGCTGCACCCACTTCTTTACCCTGCTGTGTTTTCTTCTTTTCGTACCTGTTACAATGAGGTTGATACAATATTTGTGTACAAAACACCATTCAATATACATATATTCAAACACACATACAATGGAAGCACCATTTACAAATGTATTTTGCAGTGATTTGTTTTTAGTGTTTCAAAATGTTACAACTCCTAATATTAATAATAAATGTGTGACAGCAGTACACATATGTGGCAACAGTTGTGAAGTTGCTAAACTTGGCGCCATGCATTTTCTTTTTATGTCATGTTTACTTTCTCAGTTTGAACTTCGGACAGTAAAGGTAATCGGTTCAGTTCCCATTTGCGCAGTATCTTAATGTCTCACTACTCCAAATGTTTCTTGTAATGATATTCACCATGTAAAAGCACTGCGTAACGCTTGTTCTTTTTTATTGTTACACGCGTAAAGCAGTTTGTGAGAAGCTAAAGGCGCTATATAACAAATATAACTATATAATTAACAATAGTCAGCAAAGTTACATATCCTGCAGTTTCGTTTAGATAGTGTGATTATTAACGCCAGTTAAGTTTCTTTTTGAAATACTGTGCTTGTAAAATTTAATATTCAGGCAAAGCCCAAATGAGGCACAGTGTGTTATTTCCGCTTTCCTCGCGGCCAGCATGCGGCACTGTTTTCTATTGCATTTGTTTCCATTCTAGCGTTCAACACACACTTCACAGCTTCTACAAAAATTGGCGTGAATTCATTGAATCTGCGGATTTCGTGACGCCTTCTTCTTACGCGATCGTTCAGTGCTCTGCTTGTCTGGCTTTAGTATTTGTCCCCAGACTCTTTTCACTCTCCCTCTCTTTTCTTTCTTTCTTTCTCTCTCTCTCTCTATCTCTCTCTCTCCCCCTCTCTCTCTTTTCTTCTTTGTAACGTTTAATGATCCCACTGGAACCGGTTTAACTCTCTATGAGCAGGATTAGTGGTATAAATATCAGGGTGTTTTTGTTCCTTTCTGCGACTCCTGGAACTGCTGGAGCTAAGCAAATGGGGAGATATGCCACTACCGCAGAAATCTCCGCTGTTATTTGAAACGATTGCAGTTTGCTTTCAACGTTTTGAATGAATCACCGCTCGACAACCCCCGGCTTGGTTTCTAAAGGGGGGATCATGAGTGGATGAAACCTGAGTGCTCCTCTTTAGGTAAGTGAAGCATTCTTTCTTAGCTATGCGTTTTTACGAGCTATGGTATCAATATAAGGTAAGTGAGTAAAGCAAGAGAAATAAAAAGGGAATCAGATTATACTGATAGTGGAAGGCTGAGTTACATAACAGAGATCTATCAGTTTCACGTACCATTTCATTAGCATCGTGCAATTGTATCAATGCGTTTCCTGCACCGAAGTGTGCTGTCCAGTACTGCTTGTGTAACATGCTGAAATGATATACGTCTTTAAAACAAATTTCCTCCTATATTCTAATTACCACGTTCTGCATTTGCCCACTAAAGCGTATTTAATTATAATTCACATAAAGTGCGTGAATGCGTCTCACCGTCCAGTTTTACTACTGAAGCTCCGAGAAGAGTAAGAATAATCCCCTTAACAACCGTACGGCAGTCGTTGCCTACAGGGTAAAAATAATTAGATATGCGTCAAATGAAAAACAAACAGCGATAAGCAAAACACAAAACAGAAGGAAAGTATATGCTCATTGACCACAGGCAACTGCAGTGTGCGTCGGTACAACAGAAAGACTTGATTTAAGTTTCTGCTCCTAACTTGTGTGTCCGTGTTCTCTTACACAGTCGGTGGGTGAAGGCGAATTGAAAATTACTGATGGAACATAAAGTTGTGCCATTTAGATGATCTTCAGTTGAGTATACGCTCATATATTCTATTCATAAACGAAGGCGTTCAGACACATGCTGATTCAGTTTATAGTCAATAACAGCACCATCCTTGTGTCAACAGATATCCAAAAACAACAGTGATACAAAAGAGGCAATCGTTTACTTATTATTATTTGTATTGGTCCTCTAAAGGTTCATGTCACGCTCTTCGCAATTCTTTATTAATAAACAAAGAGAATACTGTATAGCCAAAGAGACAGGTAGCTGGTGGGGGTATTGTATTTAGTTGGGTCTCTGTTAACAAGGTGATACATATTCTTGTCCACATACAAAGAGCTCTTTCCATCTCCATGGCGACCTGGAGGTCTCTGATTCAGAACCATGGAGAGCACCAACCGCGCTCCTGAAAGAGAAAAGAGTCCGGTGCTGAAATAGCAAACACACATTAGAGAGCAAGAAGACAACCCGAGCAAGCATGGGACCGATAAGAGAACTGGAGAAAAAAACAGCAGTAAAGTACCAACATAAAAAAGATGAGAGTTTGACAAGACGATTATTCGGTGTTTTAGTTTCACCCTAATTATGTATTCTTTCAAAAACAAGGCAAAGGAGAACTGTTGATAGTGGCGCACCGTCCGGGGTTGATACCTGCTCGTGCACAGTGCTGCCGGGACAAAAACTGGCTGACTGCGACTCCAAACTGGATAACCGTATAAGAATAATAAAAAATAACCATGTTAATTATGGCAAACACGTTCTTTTTTAATAATTCTTGCAAAACGAGCAAATCACTAAACGCTAAGGGCTTCAGAATGAAGGAGATCGATAACGCAATTACACATCACCCTTTCAAGGCTTCTATGTATGAGAAAGGGATCGATTATATACACATTACATGCTTATAGATAGATAGATAGATAGATAGATAGATAGATAGATAGATAGATAGATAGATAGATAGATAGATAGATAGATAGATAGATAGATAGAAGGCATTGTGATAACTCAATTGAATAAGACGATTATAAACGATCAGAAAGGACTGCAATAGACTAGTCACTGATGGACTGCAAGAACTGCACACTGGTAGTAGTTGTTAAACTTTTGGAAAACACGTTAACCAATGAGGGAAAGAGAAGCATGTATTATATACTATTATTGTTGTTACAAAATTTTATTTTCACCAATTTCGTGTTCTTGCGAATTTACTGCCTTAGTTATTTCAGTACATACGCATGTTTGAAATGTACAGTTTCAAAGGAACAATGTAGCTAAAATAGACGTCAGCCTTTATACTAAAAATATCCTTTTATCTGTTTATCTGTCGGTGTAGGCGGTGAAAGAGAGGGCATGCTAGATCTAACACGTATCAAGAGAAGGAGAAACTCAGCTCTTCAGAATGTTCAGATTACTTACTGTACTAAATCAGCATGCTTTTCCTCGAACTTTTTACTCTATGTGCAGCAGAGGCCGTGCTTCTGGGTGATGGTTTATTTTTAACCTTATTCCCGGTTCATTGTACTCATGTTAACGTTGCTATGGTGTATAAATGAAGAATAAAGTATAATATGCCCTGGATACGCTATTCTGGCCCTTTAGTTTACCCTCCCTAAATGTTTCGCTTTAATGAAGCGACACGGGCAGCTCTAGCGGTATCAAAGGTATACGGGTTATCATTTTCATATCTTACATTTTTTCTCAGTCTAAATGCACCTGTTAATTTTCCCCAAAACTAATACATGTGATTAAATGCCAAAATATTGCCCCGTGACCCGAAAGCCATCTCATTGGATGTATTTTCGCATTGGTTGATATAATTGTTAGTCTGGAAGGTCAGTAGACTCGTGTCTACTTTGAAATGTTAAACGAGGTAGTAATAATTAACGCGAATTAAAATTAACAAAGAGATATTTGACTCTTAATGCGCACCGTTTTTTTCTTTCCAGATCTATGTATAATCATTTATTTGCCTATAATTATAAATTCTATATGGCAATAAAAGTAAATTTATCTCAAAATGAGCAGCGTGTCTGTTGGATTTCGTACACAGAATTCTAAATCGATTTGCGTAAGAATATAATAAAGACCCGGGTCATTCATTGTCCATATGGTGTTTGTACGCTTCCCCGGTGTTCAGTTTTCCTTCCACATCCAAAAGTCCTGCGTTTTAGGTCAGCTGGCGACACTAAAGTGACCAGCTGTAGAGTAGCCTGTAATCTGAGCGTGAGTGAGTGTGGCCCGAGATGAACTTCTGCAACGTCCAAATTTGGGTTCAGTTTTGTGCCAGTTACCTTCAGTCAAGACTCCGACACGACGTGATCGTGATCTAAATTAAGATAGCTAAAGAAACATATGAACTTAATAAAATAAAAGCAGTTAAAGTAAACGCCAACATATTCAGTTATTCCAACAGCTTTTAACAGTTAACCGAAACGTAATCAAACTTTGATCTAGTATTTTTGGTTTTCAAGCACAGAAAGAGCATCTATAGCATTTGTAATCATATCCATCCATTCATTTTCCAATCTGCTTATCAGCCTCCCCAGAACTGCAGCAAGCAATGCGCTACGCCGAAACCAATGCTGGACGGAAGGTATGGCCCTTGCAACTAATAATAACACCCTCAAACTCGCATAATTCAGTTTAGAATCACATTGGATTTGAATCAGGAGCACTGGATGTAAGGATTTGAACTCACCATCCATCACAGGACCCCCTCACACTGGATCTGAGTCAAAGCTATCAATAGACCTAACGTCGGGGATGTGAGAGGAAAGCCACACGTACACGGGAAGAACATGTAAATACCACATAAACAACAGCCACGTGTGAAACTCGAACCCAGAAGGCTGGATCCATGAAACTAATAATTAAATTGTCAACTGTACGAGTTTATTGTGAGTTTATTATTATTAATTATTCTGTTTACATTGTCCTTTACTGGGTTTAGTTTTCATGATTTGTGTAAATGAAGCAAAATAGATTTATTCTTGCGTTAAAACACCACAGCATATTTAATAAGCACATTGTCTATTGTTACTTATCATTTTCATATTAATTTGTATTCTTTTACAGAATGAAACTATACGTTCATACAATTTTGAAAAAAAATCTTTAATTATGCTAACCATTGCAGACATTCTGAGCATCATTCTTTTCAAATTTTAAGAAATGTGTATTTGAATTTTTTTAACACAATTTTATGAGTTATTTAGAAATCTTATTAGTATCCAGCATAAAAGATTTCATTATTTAAATTACACAAGTGAAAATTAATCCAGGGGTTTCTGAAAATAAATAAATAAATAAATAAGACTAGTTTATTGCCTAACAGAACCACACGGGTTAATTTTCACTGCATAAAAATATTAATAGATAGTACACATATTTACATAACATACTTTAAAAAAGAAGCTGAATTCCTAAATAAATAATTTTCTTTATTTTCTGTTTTCATAGGTGTCTGTTTTTTCGTATAAACTTACATATGATTATTTTGTCTTTAATATATTTATTTTTAAATTTATTCATGTTAGAATGCAACTACTGTAGACATAAAGGGTTTAGAGTACATGACATTATTTTTGTATAAATGATCCATAAAGTCAATGTTCAAATTATCCAATTCGAAAACTGGACTGCTGAAAATCTTTATAGATAGATAGATATCAATTATTAGTATTGTTTATTTGGGTGTTGTATGTAGATATTTAATTGCGATTGAAATAAAAAAGGGACTCTTAAATTTTAAATGAACAAAATGACAATCTTAAAAATACTATTGTAATTTAAATTTCCAATTCACTTAATTTGAAAATGTCCACAATGTATTACTGCAATTGATATTTGGACTTTAAAATATATAGCTAAAATGTCAGTGTTTCCAAAAATTCAAAGTAATTTTTCTCCCCTACCTGGGTCTTCCCTGCGTGGAGAGCGCTTTGATTAGTGAGAAAGTGCTATATAAATGTAAAGAATTATTATTATTATTATTTTATTTTTATTATACACAGAGTTATTGCTTGATTAGTTGTCTGCAAGAACAACATAAGTAAAATGTCTCTGCTTTATGTGTTAAGCTGAGATATTATGGTAGTATTTACTGTATATGTATTGTATACTGTATATGTATGTATGTATCTATTTGAAATGTTCCAATCTACACTTGAAATAATGTGTAAGTAAAGCAAAGATGTCAATTTACTCAAAGATTGTATTTTCTGTAGAATTAAAATGAAAAAGAGTGATAATTTGGTTAATACAGACTTATTTGCTGCCTGCTTCAAGTCGGATACATAGAAAGACGTTTCTGAAGCATGCTATTAGAAGAATGTTCAAAAAGCTTTGTGTTCTAATCAGTGAAAAAACAGCAAATCTTATTTTCACTGTTAAAAAAGAGAACAGATGTTAAGGGAGCCAGAGAATAATTAAAAAATCATTAACATGACCACAGTGTAGCCGAACTGAATCTTTAACTAACTTTAATGCCCTTTCCAACACTGTGTGGAAAATACCACCATGGCCCGGTCATCACTAAGTGGCCTAAGAATAAGCTGTGTGAACCTTGATTCTGCCTTAACCATGTAAAACTTATTTTAGTGAGTGTATGCGCTGGTCTCTGGTCTGTGGTGCATGATGGTAAAATATTTTATTGAAAAGATTTACACAGGACATATGTACAAAAAACTTATGTACAAACATGTTGATTCCTAGAAGGCATGTTATAAGTACCATTGCAACTAAGATATATTGTTTGGTGTGAAAGGGGAAAAACACTGACTTAGACTCTCTGATCTGTTGTCCAAGTGACAAATTCAAATAGTAAAACAAGTGTTTTTTTGGGAAAAGAATCTTAGAATTAGTTTCTAGAATATGACATACTGTACATACACCCTGTTATGGACTAGCACTAAT
Source organism: Erpetoichthys calabaricus (assembly GCF_900747795.2). Taxonomy (NCBI): domain Eukaryota; kingdom Metazoa; phylum Chordata; class Cladistia; order Polypteriformes; family Polypteridae; genus Erpetoichthys; species Erpetoichthys calabaricus. Next base: position 204,419,310 of record NC_041397.2, read on the forward strand.
TCCCACTTTGTGAGAAGAGTTTTACAGCAAAATGCTATGTACCCATTTTACCCAGCTTGAGAAAAATGACTTTTTTTGTTGTGACCAAGTAAAGTGGAGAAGAGTGACATTATAAAATTTTATAAATCAATTCAATTATCAAAAATAAATCTAAAGAATGTCATTTTGCAGAAAATGTTTAATTATTCTAAAATTATTGGAAAACATAACATATCCTTTAACAAAAAGCTATGCATTTGCCTAACAAGTTAAAATTAATAAATAATTAAGCGAGAAGTTATTGTACAATAAGACAAAGTACATTTACTAATTAAAAAACTAAGAAGGCATATTCAAAACAAAAAGATGGGTAACTAGAACGCAAAAGACAAGCAGAGGGCACAAGCAAAAGAAAAAATACCTTCAGAAACACACAGCCAAAAAAGTCACAGAGAAGGCATTAAGTAATTCCACAAAATGGTATGGAAAGTCTCAAAAGTCACCTCTTTAGCGTCAATCACTGCTAATTTTGACTGCAAGCACTGTGGATTAACTGTACCTGCAAACTGACAGCTCACACAAAGGTTTCACAACATGCATGATCCCAGAACATTGTGGTGTGGTGAGGTGATGTAGATAAACTTGGGGGCAGTAGGTAAAGGCCAACAGAGAACAACTATTAAACCTAAAACATTGTTATCAGAATAAAAGATGATGAAGCACTCCTCTAACACTGCCACCAATAGTGGAACTTCACCCTGTCATAATGGATGTTTAGAAGACAGTGATTGCCTTAAAGTACTATTTGTACATGTTTAATATAGAGACTTGTACTAAAGGGGAAGTGATGTTTATCTCATCCTGAAAGAAAAAGGTCCATCTTAATATTCTACATGATAGCATACGTCATGTTTTACTAAAATACTAGTCAAACCTCTCACATTCATGAAGTGTGCTGTGCCTGCACATGTATAAAGCATTCACTCATACACAGCTTGGTCTATATGAATGCATAAATTGAGGCATGATAGGCATGATGCAAGTTACAACATGAATAATGCACACCAAGGATCAGTAATCAAGCACGTAGAACGTATGAATAGTCTAATTGATAAGATGGTTACTGAACATTCATACATACCGACCTAGCAAAACTCCCATGTTTGAAATTTCATTTGAGGTTTATGGGGAATACTGGCCATAAAGGACAAAAAAATGTAAAGAAATCAAAGATTTTCCCTTTACTCATTTTGGCCTGACAGGGAACATTTGAGTTTGGCTCCGTAGCACCCTCTAGGGACCACAAATGACATATCTTGTGCTGGACATACTTACTTACCCAGTAAAACTGTCATGTAATATAGGAGATGATTTCAGTCTGGCGTAGGATTCTTGATAAGCCACCTTTCAACAGCAGTATTTCTAAAAAAAAATGTTTATCGTGTTTATCATGTTCTGCAGTGCAACTCTTCACATCAACTCTCCATTACCCAACAGTGTTATTATTATAGCAATACAGTCATGCCTTGGTTAATGATGGCAGTGGTTTTTACTAGTGTGTCATTAGTCAAATTTGTCATTAAGTGTGTTGATCCATATGAAGACATCTTTGTCTGATGTCTGATGGTGCCATGTCTACTTTGCTGCATTAAATGCACAGAGCATAGTGAGAATGTAGCTGCATGGCAGCAGCATGAAGGGAGGTGCCTTTGTGTCATTTTCGCTGATGGTGCACCAAGTATACTCCTGACTTGACGTAACCTACTCTAAGCTAACCCTGACCTAACATTAGCATAATACATACTTCACATAAATTAATAAGAATGATTGAAATACAGTAATAATGATACATTAATAACAATATTAGTACTACCACTTATGACAGCATTTCAACGATGTTCAATTACATTTTTTGTATCTTTCTGGAAATTGTTTTTAAAGTGTGATGTCATTAATCAGGACATTGTTAACCAAGTAATAACTGTATAAAATTTCCAAAGGTGTCTTGCAAACTTTAATCCTTATTTTCCATGTTTGCTTATTCTTAATGGCAATGTCATCCATACATCAGGCTGACACTTTTATATATATATAAAAATGAAAACATTTTATTGAAACCTCCCATAAGTCAGAATAAATAATTTTTTGAATTTTATCATATATTTCATTCAAAGATTTGCATCAGGCTATCTTTATCTGTGCTCCATCATTACTGTCTAAGAAATCACCACCATAAGTACAAATTGTCCCACTTGTACCCACAGACTCGATCCCATCTCAGATTCTTTAAGAAATGGAGAATAACAACTCAAGGCATTCATTCCAAAGCCCATATATACACTGAATGTTAGTCATTTTGTGTTGGTGGGCTCACACTTTCTTCTCAGAATTAGAGATCAGGGAATCATGTATCTCCTGTAAGTAAGTGGCCAGAGAGCGTTAGCAGTTGTCTGCAATTTCCAAGAACTAATAAAATTAACACTGTAATGTATGGTATTAGACCAGCATTTATTTTAGAACATAGCTCTGCATAGAGTGTCTTGCCACTGGTAGAAAACATAAATTAAATGAACAAAAACATTCCTGTGACTATGAATAAGATAGTAAAATTACAAAGTTTTACTTTTAAACCAATAAGATAACCAAATTACACATAAGAACCTTTAATACCAGTATTAGATATAAAGTACTTAACACTATGGCAGCCCAACTAACCAATTACTGAACTACTGTATATCACAGCAAAAGATGTCATAATTTCACTCTAGAAATAACTTAGCTTGCAGAAGTAATATATAGAAATATAAACTCCTTGTGGAGTGTCCCGTCGTCCAAGCCCTCTTTCCATTAATAATGTTGACAGGCAATTCACAATAAGAGAAAGGGGTCAAAGGAAAATTGTATGTGAAGGGTGTAGCAATGGGTATGACTTAGAACATGGCATGACATTGACATGGCTCTCGGCCACCATAAACTGGATTAAGAAGGTTACAAAAATGGACAGATGGATGGATGGATAAGATTAAAAATTAATAAAATTTCATCAAAAGTTTATCATACTTTTTCAGTTCAGACAGCTATATTTCTGCTCAGAATCAAGGCAATTTAAGAAAACATTGCACAGTTACACAAGAATTATTTGGTAAGTACTAAATGTGAATAATAATACAAGTATCCCAATAGCTCATTCTTGTAAAATGCAGGAATCAAATAAAGAAAAAAAATCATTGTGACAGGAACTCCTCTGTCATCCAGCTTGTACTTCCAGGGAAATATAAAATGTCAGACAAGGCCATTAAGAGAGAAGTTTACGTTTTTAATCAAGCTCACTGTTGTAAAATGATTCTGAGTACCTGTAATTAGGAGCTATTCTACTATCAATGATATGTCCTCTTTTACCAGATTTCATCGCTTATAAGGGTCAGTTTAATTCATGTGCTATTGTTCAGGTGTTAATCTAATAGCATACATATTTACAAATAGAACGAAAAATAAAAACACTGATGCTCACTGACAAACTAGACAACATTGAAAATAAATGTAATCTATCTATCTATCTATCTATCTATCTATCTATCTATCTATCTATCTATCTATCTATCTATCTATCTATCTATCTATCTATCTATCTATCTATCTATCTATCTATCTATCTATCTTATGCTCAATGGGATTTGAAAAAAAATTGATAGCAGTAGTGCCTTGAATTGCTTAACAGAAATGCCATGTTTTATAAACTACATTAGATGGAATTAATTATGGATTAATTAGACCTACAATTGCATCAGCTCATATCCCCCCTACACCATCCACCCACATTGTAAAGAAATCCTGCCATATAAAAAAGCAACATTTGAAAAGTTCTTCATAGAGTTAACTAGATTTTTTTTTAATACATTGGGACACCTCAGTACCACCCTTGTCCCACTTTGCTATAGTAGATGATTTGTGACGTTCTGGCAATTTAGTGTAAGATACCAAATTAGGTTCATTGTGCAGTGAAATACTATTGGAGATCACTCCTTATAGTGCTATAAATACAATTTCCCTCATGAGGAAAGTGTTCAATGACACATTTATGCTGATGTCTTTACTTTATAGAGCACTTGGCCATCTTTTATAATGTGACTGCAATGACATCACAAGTCACATACCTTTAAAGTCAAATACCTAGCAACACATAGAATCTGAACAAACTCCAAAAGGCAGCACACACTAAAAACTAAAGAACAACATGATAATGATGTGACAACACTGATATAAGAGAGAGAGAGAGGTTGGGAGAGCGCATCGCTGATAGTGCATTGCTACACCCACCACATGACAAACCCCCTGGAATGGGACCCGAATGCAGTGGGTGACAGCTCACTGATATAACAGTAAAAATAAGAAATGATAAATCAAATAGGGTATTTTCATAATCTTGTCAGACAAAAGGTGGACAGGCTGCTTTTAGCAAAGTTAATAACTTGAATGTAGCAACAAAGTGTCTTGATGAAAGGTTGTTTTTGCAAATATTTAATTGAATTTACTTTATTGTCGTTCAGGCCATACAACAAAGAGTCCACAGCTGAATGAAATTACGTTTCTCCAGGCTCAGTGTTCGATAATAAACATAAAGACAAGTGTGCATTATTCAACAACAGACAGACATAATAGACAGCAAAAAACAGACAAAATATATGTACTGTATAGTCAAATAGACAAACTAGTTAAAAAATATTGCATATTATATAAGAATATTCCAAATTCTATGGAATATTACATGTTATGTTTCACATTGTTGTATTATTGTCCAATGTGACAAAAAAATCACATTGGTGAATAGTGGTAAGTGCTGAAGTGATTCTGAATATTTGTGCGTTCAAACATTCTGTGTGTGTTTTTAGGAATCCAACAGGTCAGAATGATGTGTGTTATTATAGGGAGTTGAGCAGTGTGATGGCCTGTGGGAAGAAACTCCTACTGAGTCTGGCAGTCTTGCACTGCATACTGTGGTATTGTTTGCTAGAGGGCAAAAGATTGAACAGTCCATGGGCTGGATGCGTGGTGTCTCTGACTATTTTGGTGGCTCTCCTAAGACAGCATAACAAGTACAAATCATGTACAGATGGGAGGGTGGTTCTGATGGTTTTCTCTGCTGTCCTCATCGCTCTCTGGAGGTATTCTGATCCGAAACAGAGCAGCTTCCATACCAGACTGAGAGGCTGGTGGTCAAGATGCTTTCTATAGTGCCTTTGTTGAATGTTGTGAAGACAGGAGGGGGGAGGTTTAGTCTCCTTGTCCATCGCATAAAGTGAAGGAGCTGTTGTGCCTTCTTGACAAGAGAGGTGGTATTTGTAGTCCATGTCAGGTCATCCGTGATGTGCATCCCAAGGAACATGGTGCTTCTTCCTGACTCCACAGCATTGCTGTGGATTTTAATTAGAATATGTGCCAAATGCTTCCTCCTGAGGTCAGCAATGATCTCCTTCATCTTGTTGACGTTCAGTGACAGTTTGTTGTTAGTACACCAGACAACGAGTTGGTTCACTTACTCTCTGTTGCCTGAGTCATCATCATTGCTGATGAGGCCCACCACCATTGTGTTGTCTGTGAATTTGATTATTGAAAATTCAAGCATTAATATAACAATAACAATTTTAATAATGACAATGACATTTCTATAGCACATTTTCACACAAAAGGCGCAATTGAAAATGCTTTACAAGAAGTTAAAGAAAAATTACAAAGAAGAAAAATAAATATATAGTAAATACATACAAACTTAACGCAATATAGAAACACAAATCTGTAACAGAACTAGAAAAGTCTATAAGCATGTGTTAAATTACTGTTAACATTTTTTTAAGTATCTAATGTTCATAAAGGTATGATAGTTAAAATAATATAACAAGCTCAAAAAGATCTAATGTCAAGTGGCTTCCAAAAGTTAGAAAATTATGTGGTTTAAGAATGGCAGGAACATATGACTGTCTAGTAGGGGTGTAAATGAGATTAAAATTCAGCTTTAAAGTGTCTTCCGTACTGGTAACATAGTTAGTTTACTGTAATTAGTGAGCACTGGTGCAAAGTATACAGGGTGGAATAAGGACTTTATTCTTTCTGCTACAGCTAACCAAGCCAATAAGGTTTATTTTACTTCATACTTCTTTAATAGTCTCTTAATTTGTATACTTTTAACCCAGTAATATATCTGAAAATTAGGCAGCTACATTAGATCTGTGCAGAATTATTTTTAAAAAATCCTTGGCCTGTTTGTGCTACAAATGAAAAACGTTAGAATTATGTCCCACTTTTAAAACCAAAGGCTTTATTAATATAAATAGGAGTACTCAGATAGATAGATAGATAGATAGATAGATAGATAGATAGATAGATAGATAGATAGATAGATAGATAGATAGATAGATAGATAGATAGATAGATAGATAGATAGATTCAGAAACAAAAAGAAAAACAGTGATATGGGCTTTTTGAAAAGATATTAATTTTACCAATGTTAAATTTACAGGATAAATAGCTTCTTGAGATCTGCACCTGTTATAACAATGCATTTGTGTGATGCCACCTTTGCCCGGGCGATGCCACTGCCAAATGCTGTAAGCTCCCAGTATTCTGTTAAATAGTAAGTGTAGATCTTCATCCTGTGGCTTTGGTGTCTTTGAGATCTTGCTTTCTATATAAAGGGCTGGTGGTGTCTGTTTTCAGTGATTGATGGCCTGTAGGTCATTAAATCAAGCCGACAGGTCTTTCAACTGACAGAATATTGAAATCGTCAGATTGCTCGTTTATTTGTGAGACCCACTTGCTGACATATGAGATTTAGAGCTGAGTCAGTTACCTGCCTGGTGTCATCATTGTTTGATTGCATTGGATAACATATCTAACTGTCTTGTGATCATCAATATCTCATTTTTCACTGTGTTTATTTTGATATAAAAAAAATAAACATGGCATTTGGTATTAAAGAAGAACTGACAATAGTGAAAGCTTTTGAAATCCATTTTACAGAACTGTGGCAGCATTTCTAGGACTCAGATGTTTTCATTCAGAAACAGAAAATGTTGTTGCAGTTGTAATACATCCCACTGAGCAATTGGAAACTTAACAGATGTATGTTATTGATATTTGGTCTTTTCTTGTTTATTTGTATTGATTATACTGTTGTTATTGTTAGATTCTGAATAGTCTGAAGTGTTACTGTTGAGCTGTAGTTTTTGTTATACATCTTATGAGTTATTACAACTGTTTCAGTTCTCATTTTTTTTGCTTTTGTTTTTCATGCTCTGGAACATTCATTTAACTGAAGCATACTATATACTTACAGTAATTATATGAAACAGACAGGAAATGGGGAGCAATGAATGCTAGTGTAAAACATTAACACATTTTGGATTTTTTTAATTTGATAACCATTTTGAGATATCTCAAGAATATTGTATTTTACATTTTAAAAGTATTTCAACAAATCAGGTGATTAAACACACAAAAAAACACATTTGTTAGCCTGAAACAAGGCGTGCTTTATGTTGCATGCATACTCACCAAACAGACACTTTCTGCAAGAAAATATTATTTTGATACATGGAAAACTTATTTGAAAAGAATGAAGTTATTATTAATTAAGTAAGAGCAGAAGAAAATAAGAACAAGACAAAAAATGTGTCAAAGGTATCCTTGTGATGTTTTTGTGCAAAACAAATGTAATGCCCTAACCTTCACGCATTTCATTTTGTGGTTATAGTAACTGGTAGCTCAGTAGATAGGCAGTGTGGTGGTTCTGAGGCTAAGGATCTGCGCTGGTGTCCTGAAGGATGCCGGTTTGAATCCCCGTCACTGCCAAAAGAGATCCTACTCTGCTGGGCCCTTGAGCAAGGCCCTTAACCTTCAATTGTTCTAGGGGTGCTGTACAATGGCTGATCCTGCGCTCTGACCCCAAGGGGTATGTGAAAACTTAACAAATTCCTAATACAAGAAATTGTATAAGGTGAAATAAAGAACAAAAAAAGTTATTTCTTCTGCGGCACCGCAATGACTTTTCTCAACTAGGCAAATAAACAAAACTCTTAAGTGACCCTAAATTCACTATTGCTGAAAATGGCAACTGTGTCTTCTCTCTGAACTGATGTCATTAATGTTTAATAAGGTATTAACAAGTATATATTCGTTATGTTTTATATTTGGGAATGTTATTTCTTTCTTTCTTCTTCCTTTTGATATTTGAATGAATATTCAGCTTATTGTCTTGAGGGTAGTGCTCAATAAAACTGTCTATGTGTGAGGTTTCATTTCATCATTCCTTCTTTTTGTGTTAAGTGACAGTCTTAAGATTTGGTGTGCTGTTTCTCATCTTTTGTACAGTAGCTACTTAGAAATGAAAAGCCACCACAGACAAATGAGAAAACAGGCTTACTTGCAGTAGCATATAGAAGGATCATTGTCCCATGCCAAGGTGTTTTTAACAACTGAAAAAATCACTGGATACATCTATCTAAGATGGACACCTAAGAAAGACAAAGCAAAGATTTTTGGCTTCTTTAAATTTTACAGAATGCTGCTTGAGTTGTGCCGAACCCTTGGTGCCTTTTGATAGTTGACAAGTGCTTCTACTTTTTTTTGTTAGTGGATTTGAATGATATTGATCATGTTTTCTCTTCTTGTAAGGCACATTTTCAACATCTTGAAATGCTCTTTTTTTTTGCTACCATAGTGGCAACAGGTCAATTATTGAGCTTCTTTCATTTTTGAGGTTTGTCTCTCATTATCACAGATTTTTGAGTTCGCTTTGCTGAGTATAGAATCCCTATGACTCTATACTAATCACACTTCACCTATACAAGTTGGCAGTGCACAGCTACTTATTATCTGAGCATCGGATCAATCACACACAAAGAATTCAAAACAAACAATAACAATCATGTCAGTTAAGGGCAAAAGTGAAAAAAAAGTTAGTATAGAAGTATAGAAATCTTGCTACTTTTCTTGACTTCAGCTCTGCACTCTGGCTTTGATGTTTGGTTCCGTTAACTCATCTTGATACTTAGACTCCTACCTGTTAGACTTAAATTCATACTGTGCCCTTTAATCCTCATTCTTTTTTTTCACAATTATAAAAATACCCCAAGCACCTGCCCAACTTAGCTACACATTGATATAGTAATTCCATCACTGAACCCATTTAATCCAGTTCAGTGTTACATTTCAGGTTCAAGGGAGAAACCAACCATGGAGGAAGAGGGAATTAACAGTAGTTAAAAAATGTAAAACTGCAAAGGATTTTCTGCATATAAATGTAAAGAGCTGGGTTCAATAAATTATGATCCATATGTAAACCCTCTAAATCAATTTTTGCAACCTGCTTTTTCAGTTCTGTGTCACATCTATCCCATCAGTATCACATAAATGCATTAATGTGTAAACCCACAAGTTTTCAGCAAAGGAAGTCCTTTTATAGATGATGCAACAGATACAAATCTACACATGTTGCTGTTACTGTTTTTCGTACAAAATTAAAAGTTTTCTTTTGCTAGAGAAATTGCTTGATACTTCCTTTCAGTTTGCAGTTTTGCAGGGCTAACATGGTCCAGTGTGATTATGTGTGAGAATATCTGGCAATGCATGTCTTCTTCATGTCTAGTTCCTGCCTATTTCATATTAATATTATAGCTAGAAAAACAATTTCACCGCAACCAAATTCCAGTTATGCTAAAATTAACAGAACAAAAGACTTTCCTGCGAATAAAGTGAACAAGTTATTTTTACTGTAAGGGTATTGATATTATATTCTATTAGCTTCATATTGACACAGTGTTTAGTGTTACCGCTTCCTGGCCCATGGAGAAATCAATTTTGGGTGACTGACTACTGCCCTTTTGAGACAAATGACCTAACCTCCTATCAGGGCTACATAACATACCAAAAGTTATATACTTATTCCTAATCAAGACTTTGTAGAGCTAACATGTCTCTAACATATGGACTCCTGATGATTGCAATGTTAGTCCTCCTCCTAGCACCCCTCTACACTGGAAATTTAGCACCATGTGGAAGTGGAAGTAACTGACTAATTATATTTTTGTCTAAATCATTTATTAAATATCAGCCTTAGCACTTATCCTTGCAGGACATTACTTTTCACATCACCCAGTTCCGAAAAAGGACCTTGCAGCATAACCCATCCATGCTTAAGCCTATTCTGCACCAGTCTGTTCCTTGGATCCCTGCCTGTTGTATTCTGAGTTATGCAATGATAACTGTCTCAGTAATTCAGGTAGCTACTGAACTTGCAAATTATCATGCATATAACCATAATAATCTTTATACATTATTTTCTTTCATTTCAAAAGTGCCTAAAAAGCTTTTCTTTCAATTCTGTGGCCTAATGATATAATAAACTTCTCTTCTTGTAGCATTATGGCACATTAGCTGGACATTTGAGGGTTAAGTGATTTCCACACTGGATGCGTTTGAATTTTACGCATTGTAATTTTGTGAAAATTCATTAAATGATGCATTCTAACAGGCAACATATACAGCCCTGCACAAGCACTGGAGAAATGATTTTCTGCTCTGCAGAAAATGGTGTTAAAGAGGAACAATTTGTTGCATGCAGTTTATTATTACTTACAGAGTATGTGGAGAGTCACATGATTTGAGGTTGAATTAAAATAATATAAATCCTTTTAAAAGATCACAGCTCATCATAGAGCATACTAACAATAAAATAATACCTGTATATCATCTATTCTCTGAATTACCAAATGTTCTGTTGTGGAAGCCTGATGGATTCCGAAGCTTGTTACCATGGAGATCATTGCTGGCTCACTGATGTTCCCGTCTGAAACCGAGGGATTTTTCTTCAGACAAATTGCCTTAACATAGCAAGAGATGTAAGAAAATTGAGCATTGTGAGTTCACCAAAGGTGATTTATAATCTACATAGTAAAGGAGTGCTGCAGAATGTTATTTTCAAGCAACTACTTTTGTGAATAGAATATTGTATATGTGGGCCCAGTTATTTAATGAAGTAGAAATGCTCGCTCCATTTGTATTTTCCATTTTATATTAGTATGCAGGGCCAACGTGATGTTAGATATTTAATGACACCTCTTCAGCAATATGAGCATTGCATTTTATTTATGATAAATTATTCTAGCATAAAATGAATTCACACCATGTTTTACATTGTCCATAAAATATGCATTAGAAATGACTGACTGTAAGTGAAAGTTCAAATTTATTTTTTATGATTAAGGTGCAAGATGTGCTTAAAAGCTTGTAAAATATACACATGAAATGTTATTTGAGTGAATTTTTTTAAATTGGCATCAGAACACAGCTTCTGTATTGCAAAACTAAAACAGCAAATAAGCATTTGTAGTCCAGTTAGTACCACAGATAACTGTTTACGAAATTTGCACTCTAATGTTGTTTAGATCAGGCATTAACATGATATTTTTTTTACATTATGCTGCTAAAAATGTACTTCACAATGCATTGAAGTCAGAATTTCTTTCATTGATGCAAACCATTTACTGTCCACTTACAACACATATTGCATCCAGGGATGGCTGCTTAATGTGCCAGATGTCCTCAGCACAGTTTCTGGCTCTGTAATGAAAGAATCAAGTTTTGACAATGGTGGAATGGAAAGTGTTTCTAATTCAAAATAGTTAATAATACAATTAAATATAAGAACAAGAAAAATCTCACCCTGTGAATCAATTCCTGAGAGAAAACTCTTTTGCATCAATAATACTCACAGGTCATTTTGGAAAAGTGGCTACAAACTTTGAGAAGTAGGAGTGTTATGATGTTTTTCCATTCTTCTTGTCCTCAAGACTTGACTCAAATTTTGTAGTGGCTTCAGATTTGGGTTCTAACTAGACCCCTTGAAGACATTTACTGTTACATATTTGGCTGATCTTGCCGACTTACAACATTTATGATAAAATTGGCTCCATTTCTTTTGGATTTCCATTTGGAGCACAGGCAGGTCAAGTGACTTGCTCAGGGTCACATGGTGTCAGTAGTGGGATTTGAACCCATAACCTCAGGGTTTGAAGTCCAAAACCTTAACTACTACACTACACTGCCTGCATTGATATTGATATTCTTTTGTCTAGCCAATCCAATTTTCATTTTTCCTCTGTGGTTACAATAATAATCCTGTGGAGGAGTGAACCTTTATCTCAGTCCTAGAAATTTAAGAAATTAGAACCTTCTTTCTTTCAGTATTTGGAACAATCTATCTTTCTTTTGATGTCCACCACCAAAACCATAATACTTTCACTATCATACTTAGAAAGGTAATGTATCAGATTAGGTTTACATCTCTTTGAAAGTAGAACAAAAATAAAAGAATTCTATTTTGTTCTCATCAGACGACATAACCTTCTTCCACATCAATCTATTCTGAATCATAATATAGTTATCTTCCACTTTGCTTTCTTTTTGCCACCCCGACATACAAATCACAATTTTGGAGTAATCATGACATTTTATTTATGTATTTATTTTATGTGGCAAGGTCTCACATGGATACCCCTTATCCCTTAGCTATAATGCAACAAGAAAGCCCGATTTTAAAGCTTGTATAAGTGTCAATCCACTTTGAAATTTCAAGCATGTTTTAGAGTTCAGCAAAATAAACTCCAGCTTTAATGCATTTAAAAAAAATTCCAGTATCAGAACAAAAAAATGCATATGGTAAGTTCACTTCAACCAGCTTCATTTTCTTTGCTTTAGAAAACAATTGCACAACGCAATAGCACACTATCAAAGCTGCCAGACACACTTTCTATATACTGTAGTATGTACAGCATTTTTCCATTATGCCATAAGATGATGAAGCCATTAAGATGAATATGAGTTGGGTATCAATCATAATCAATATGTTTAGTACTTACTGCAACCAAAGGTTATACTAGCAATAATTATATTACATGTAATCTTCTATCTGTATTTTGGTTATGTTACAATAAGCATAGAGTAGCTGGAAAAAATGTTGTGATCCCTTCTAAATGAACTGTATTCATGCACTTGTTTATTTATTCACTGTCTTCATCTGTATCCTAATAATAGATAATGAGATAAGCCGTGCTTATATTTAGTACTAACACAATAATTACTCAGTAACTAGACATTATTACCATATACTATACTATTATGTCTCCAGTACTATTATAGGTAAGCACACATTTAGGCACGAATTAAGAATAAATAATGTGGACTAACTGATGAAATTACTACAAAAGGAAGAGTTTTACTTTAAGAAGGAAGTGGATTACTGGGTAATTATAATGTAAGCATATTGAAAGAAAACACCTTTAATGTAAAGTTTTCACAGAGAATCTGGCTATAGAAATAACACAAACAAAATTGTCTTTATAACACTTTCATTGTCTTTATTAAGTGAATTCATTCAGCACCCATTGTCTTCCTTGGATAAAATATTTCAGGCTTTGGATTTTCGTAATGTCTTATTTAACAACAGTAGCCTCAACCAAACATTTTAAATTCATGTTGATTTATCAAGTGTGCCAGTTAAGAGGTGTCTTCACCCACTTCTTTTCATATAGCTGTTTTAGCTTAGACAGTCAGGATGGCACATCCATATATGCTGTCGCAAGAAGTCTTGCTGTCTCCCAACACAGTCTCGAGAGCATAGAGGATATACCAGGAGATGGAAAGGACCATAAGAAGGGCATCAACCCAGCAGCAGGACCGGTATCTGCTCTTTTGTGCGAGGATGCCCAGGAGGAGCACTGCCAGAGCTGACAAAACGACCTCCACCTTGCTACTGGTGTGCATGCTTATGATCAGACTGTCAGAAACAAACTCCATGATGGTGGAATGAAGGCCTGACATCCTCTAGTGGGACCTGTGCTCACAGCTCATCACTGTGAAGCTCAACTAGCATTCGCCAGAGAAGACATAATTGCTAGCTCCAGATGAGAACAGGTTGACATAGAGCACATGTGACAGATATGAAAGAGTCTGAAGATGCTGTGGTGAATGATATGCAGCCTGTGACATCATCCAGCATGACTGGTGTGGTGATGGGTCAGTGATGGTGTGGGGAGGCATATCCTTAGAGGGATGCACAGACCTCCACAATCTAGGCAACAGTACCCTGACTTCTGTTAGGTAGTGGGGTGAAATCCTCAGAGCCATTGTCAGACCTAATGCTAGTGGAGTGGGCCCTGGGTTCCTCATGGTGTAGGACAATGGCCTCATGTGGCCAGAGTGTATAGACAGTTCTTGGATGATAAAGGCATTGATGCCATTGACTGGCACCCACATTCCTAAGACCCGAATTCAATTTGAAAACCTCTGGGACATTATGTATTTGTGCATCCATTGCTGCCAAGTAGTGCCACTGATGCCTTGATCTAGGTCTGGGAGGAGATCCCCCAGGTCACCATCCACTGTCTCATCAGAAGCATGCCCAGACATTGTTGGGAGTGCATACATGCACTTGGGAGCCATATACACTACTGAGTCACATTATGAGTTGCCATGATAACATTCATGCAAGTTTGATCAGCCTGTGATTTCAGTTTTTGATTTTGATTTTTGGTGTGTGCGTGTTACATTATTTTGTTCTCAATGAATTACACCATATTATTCAGTAAAGATTTTCGAACCTGACTATTTCATTCATCGTAATCCTATGTGTGATTTTAGTGTTCCCTTCATTTTTTTGAGCAGTGTATATTAAATAAGAGTTCAGGTGTACCATGGGAAAGGTAGCCTTAATATGGCCAGCTGGTTATTTTTATAAACATTCTTTTAAAAAGAGTGAAAATTCTGTGCAGTTTTTGGCATAAGCTTGGACCTTAACCAGGTTTGTGTTATTTATTGTAAATTATCACTACATTTTCAAATGATACAAATTTATAAATAATAATCTTCAACTTATCAGAAGTCACCATCATTTCTTGATACCAGGACTCCATTCAAAAATACTTGAGCTTGACGTTGCCTGGATAGGCACCATACCCAAACCTATAGGTTTAAAAATGGACCTTACAGTAAGATAAGATCATCATTATCTTACAAATGGTTACATAACATTTTCTGAATGTTAGTTATTACATATTTCAACCAAAAATGTAAATGCCATACTAATAATTTATAAGACAGGAGAACCATTGTCTCATGAAAACAGATCAGGAGTTTCTTACTGTTTTCTCACTATGCCCAAATCTATCTCTCTTATACTAAATTCCATCCATTTTCTAAATCACGTTTAAGGCTGTGCTCTCTGTTACCTTTAAATTTATTTATGTTCATTTTGCTTATTAATCCTATTAAAATAGTTTTCTTAAGAATTAATTTAAATGGCTATGTGGAATTTGCTTTGATTGTGAAGAGAAAGAATACGTAGCTGTCTTACGGAGATCAAATATAAAACAATCCGGGTGATAAAAGAGCACTTAAAGGCTTAGTGGACTTGCTGCACCATTAAGATTGCCACTAAGGTAAATTAATGCTACTGACATGTGCTGTGCTTTGAGACACAGAGCTGAATTTTGTGTGCCTCAGAATTCTAGTATATTCTTTCTTGAGAAGGCTTTTTTACAATATGTTATGACAAGATTTCACAACAGTTGATTAAATTAAAATATGCAGCGTATTTAACAAGACAGCTAGATGGATATGTCCTGCATTACTATTTTATGGTGTGAAACACCAACAAAGAGACAAGATGAGGGGTTAGGGTACCAACGTGGTAAATCACTTTTAATATGTAAAACAACAAATTCGAAAAAAACTGTAGGACTAAAAAGATCATGCTTATTAGGCTTGCTGTAAAGTTGAAGTGTTCCCTCCAGACGTGGGTTCTTGAATGAATGTTAACTTCTGGGTTTACTGGTGCTTGAAAATAATCCAGGGGGTAAAAGGATCTTAAGTGACATTAGTAGTTGTCTTGTTTAGAGTCTTCAGGCTTGTGGCTGAAAGGAAAGATGTTAATGACAGTGCCACCACTCTCTTCGGAGGTAAATAACACTTGTTATTTGCCTTGAAGACTAAGCACGCATGCCTGACAATGATAATGATAAAAGTCTCAATATGCAGTGCCAATAATGATTTCAAGCACCTTCCTATTTTAAAAGAAAGATTAAACTTGCTTTCTAAAGTACTACCGTATACCATTGAAACATTCTGTACTTTACACTCAAATGAGTTAAGAGATTCAATTTCACAGCCCCTGAGTTTTTGCTATATGTCAGTGGAAAGCAAACTCTTTTCCAAATAGTCTCCCACATAGAAGTTAACCTAGGGTTCACACGCTAGGAGAGTTACTGTTGCAATGTACCTTGCTCCACCACACTGTTTTTGCAGATTTGTGAATTTATAACTTAAACAGAGTTTTGATGGAATAGATTAAGCTTTGTTGAAATAGTGCTGGTAGTAACATCATCAGCAAGATCCATGAAAAGGATAAAAATAAACACTTAAACCCTAACACTATACCTAGATGGATCATTCTCTAATTCAACTGTCCTAGATAAATTATGCTGACCCTTGGCATGTCCCTGACCTTTACAATCAGAAGGAAGCCACCAATAACATTCTGTGCCATTTTGTGCCCTCAACAAGCCTGTTGGGGTTCTCCCAGGGTGTGAAGATCTTTCTGCTGTAGGTCCTACCTGGGACCTTCTTTACTTGAAGCCCTGATGGAATCTTTCAGCCTGCCCTTCACTCACTGCTCCAAGATTTTCAAGGAAAAACTCCAAATACGAATCCATAAAGTGAACTTTGAGACTCATGTAGTAACTCAATTCTTTAAACTTAAATAATAACATGTTATATAAATAATTTCTTTATACTGTAATTTAGATTTTTATTGTTATCTAAAAACTTAGAAACTGCTTCTTTGAATGATATCCAGACCTCTTGTTCCAGGTCATATATTGCACCACCAAATTCAACATTAGAAGTTAGTTTTCTAATATCAGATCCGGCAAAAATGCCCTCATTCAATTTAGCCTCAGACGGATCTAGAAACTTTTGGCACAATGCATAAATCAGGCTCCATCTTTTTATAGGTCTTTAACAAACTGCTTCATTATACCAGGCTTAATTTGAAGCAGTGGTAGCAGCACATTATCTGGAACCACCCAGCTAGGTCTGATGTTTTTGTCAACAAGCTGTAGCTTTTTTCAGCTGGCCACACCTTTTGAACCCTCTGTAAATTCTTGGCTCTGCTGTCCCTCTTCACAGGAAAATAATGGGATTAATGAAAGCCCTGACTGCTGACCAGTAACATACACAGAACAATCAGATCCCCACATATGAACCAACAATTCTCATTGTAGTAAATTTTCTCAAGAAGATTTTCAAAGTTCTTGTAGGTTCCTTTCAAATGCACAGAATGAGTTACAGGTATTGATTAGCATTGTGAAGAAAAGAGATGGAGATTGCTTTACTAGGAGTTTGATGAAATCACTGAGATTTTCAGGAACTTCACTGAACTCTGCAAAATGCATTGAAGTCATGTGGGAAGGAGGAATTGAACTAGTTTTAAGTGACTTATAATGGTGCAATGGTGTTTTAATTTCCCTGGGAGCTAGGAAGACATCTGCCAATTCTGCTGGACTGGCTATTGTGGTCATAAATGTAATCTGAGTGAGATGTCAGGCTGTAGTGCTAACCATTGCATCACCATGCTTCAAACAACAAAAGACAAAGAGGGGAGGATAACCACAAACAAAATACAACAACTGTCACAAACTAGAAATAAGTAATATAAATATCATTGTACTTACAGAGTTCCAGTCTTGGGACACACAATAGTCGTGCAACGTTTTGTTTGAAGCTGCAGCTCCAAGTACAGAAGGAATGTCTTTTTTGTTTCCGATCTCTGTGCAGAGGCTTTGCATTATTTTTTTCCATGAAGGAGATAGAAAAACCTTGTAGACAATAATAAATCTTTCGTTATTACTATTATTTCACAGTGTCACATGTGTTTTCTTTCTGAGAGGGGACGAGTGGGGGGGTCCCTTAAAGACCTGTTTTGGATCTTAGCTCAAGCAAATGGCTAATTATGCATGCAAATTAGCCATGTGGCATTGTGCTATCAACATACAGGGGTAAATGGTACCTATCTGGTGGTAGTACTCATACTCTTATTATGGTCAGCTTATGTACCCCTCAAATGAACATGCTGGAGGTTTTTTTTTTTTTTTTTAAATGCATGCAGGGTGGAAGCCTGGAGTGCTGATTGGGTTAAAGATCTTACAGTAAGCATGCATGAATATTTTGCATGTTGCTGCTGCAGCTCTGTGATGTTACACTGACCTTGCAAATGTGGTGGGAAAAAATGTTTGTCTAAGCCATTGGTAAGGCTAATTTACAGGAAAATATTCGACAAATGAGATCACTGCCTAATACAGCATATTTGCTGCAAAAAAGGCTGTGGAAAATTTCAGTGATCAACATTAATGAAGAAGTACTCTTTTAAGGCTTAAGTGTGTTGTGAAAGAATGAATCTCAACACAATGAAAAAGGTTTAGGGCAGCCACCCGTATATTGTTCCTGGCTGCAAAAGACTTAAATTGAACACAATGATGTTGCTAGTTTAAGTTCCCAGGATGAACTGAATTAGTTTGGCAAGATGGGGATTTTATAGTCTGAAAAACCGGAAGTGACGTCAGTCTGGGTGCTGGAAAGAGAAATAGTGTCAGTCTGGGTGCTGGAACCGGAAGTGACGTCAGTCTGGGTGCCAGAACAGGAAGTGACGTCAGATCAGGCAGGTATTCTCGTATCTGGTCTGCAGAAATAACAGAAATAGGTTTAGAGCACCCTGCCACCCCCTGGCCTGGCGGGTAATCACCTCCACTTGGTCCACTCAGCTCGCTCCTAGTTGCACATGTGTGACACGGCCCCCCCCCCTCGGCCCAGACCCATCAGGTCGGGCGTACCTGTTCGTGAGGTTGTGGCACCAGGAAAGGGCATCAGCATTGGCCTGCAGCAGACCTCGACGATAAACGACCGAAAACTTGTAAGGCTGTAGGTCTAAAAACCACACCGTGACTCGTGGATTAGAATCCCTGTGTAACGCCATCCACTGCAAAGGTGCATGGTCAGTCACCAGTGTGAATTCACGACCCAAGAGGTAGTACCTCAGCTACATAATTGCCCATTTAATCACCAATGCCTCCCGCTCCACTGCCGCATACCTGGTCTCTCGGTCCAACTGTTTCCGACTCAGGTACATAATGGGGTGTTCCACTCCATTGATGCTTTGGTTCAGCACGGCACCAAGACCTGTGTCCGAAGCATCCATCTGGAGAATGAAAGGCAAAGTAAAATCAGGTGCTTTCAAAATAGGAGCTGATGTAAGGGCCTGCTTAAGGTCACTAAATGCAGCATCTGTATCATTATCCCAAACCACGTGGTTAGCTTTCCCCTTCCTTGTCAGGTTTGTCAAGGGTGTTGCTCTCTTGGAAAACCGGGGTACAAACCGGAGATAGTAACCCGTTAAGTTGAGAAATGTTTGTACCTGCCGCTTGTTTATCGGACGGGGCCAATTCACTATGGCATCTATCTTGGATCATTGTGGTTTGACCATACCCGGCCCACTAGGTAACCTAAATATTTGGCTTCGACCAATCCAAATAGCATTTCTTTGGATTAATATGAAGACTGGCATTTGCTAGTGTCCGTAAAACAGCATTGACCTGCAGTGGGTGTTCCTTCCAGGTGCTGGAATAGACGACAATGTCATCCAAGTAGGCAGCACTGTAAGAATTATGGGGTTGGAGCACTTTGTCCACCAGACGTTGGAAGGTAGCGGGTGCCCCATGTAATCCAAATGGAAGTACACAATATTGCCAATGTCCGCTAGGGGTGCTAAACACAGCCTTTTCCTTTGCGGAGTCCGTTAAGGGAACCTGCCAGTACCCCTTTGTCATTTCAACAGTAGTCAAAAATTTGGCATGTCCTAGCCGCTCGAGAAGGTCATCCACTCGCAGCATCGGATAGGCATCGAATTGGGAAACTTGGTTAAGCCAACGGAAGTCATTGCAAAACCTCCAACTTCCGTCTGGCTTTTTGACCAACACGATAGGACTGGACCAGGGACTATAACTTTCCTCTATCACACCTAGATCCAGCATTCGTTTGATCTCCAACTCCATTTCTGCCTTTTTTGCTTCGGGAATCCGATATGGGCATTCTCTGACTATAACCCCGGCTTTGTCACTATGTCATGTGCAACCAGGGAGAATTGTTTCGGATTTTCGCTCACTACCTCTGGGACAGACAGGATAACTGCTTCGAGCACCTGTCGCTGTTGGCGAGTCAAATCATCACCGAATTTAAGGTGTAATTTATGAGTGACTAGCAAAATACCCGTGCTTCGCAGCGGCGAAGTACTGCTTTAAAATTTTTATTAAGAAGAAAAGTAAACCTTTTTAAACTGAGGGAAAATATACCAATAATTATTTGTTAAAGATCTCTTTGTATACCACCTTGTCAGTTTGGCCCTCCGGTTGTAATATGACCAAGCTGTGCGATGCGCTTACTCTTGAGCATGCAACGCCATGTGAAAAGCAATCTTGCCTCAAATCAATGCCAACCTTTTGTAGGGTCTGTTCCTTGATACTTATTAATTGTCATTGTGAAGCAGAGCCTTACTGGAAATTGGAGGCATTTGAATTGAAATGGGTTTCATCGATAACTTCACATCCAGCTTTTGAGAGTTTAAATATTCATAAACATCAAAGTGTCCACTACTCAAATCGTCACCTGTGAATCTAAGATGTTTAAGAGGCATTGGCGGTTGTCCAAAGGTGTAAAATATTTGGCCATTTCGGTACACTTGAAAATGACAACCGAACAATTCAGCGGCAGCCATCAACTCACATGCAGAACCATAGGTGAAGGGCTTAAGCATTTCACTCTTATAGTGCACCTGTGTAGTATAATTATCTCCTGTACCGTCATCAGTCCACGCCTTGAACCTGTCTCAGTCATTCAATACATAAGACACAATGCTCCTCCGGATTTCAAGAGTGAGCCTGATATGCAATATGTAACACAGAGAATGGAAAAGGCAGTCGCCATCTCCGGGTATGGAAACCACTCGGTAAGTGACAGTTCTTTGATCAATGGTGATCACCTCGATAGACATATTAATGGGGGTACGGTTGGAACGATAAAGGAAATGGGTACCTGAACAATGTAAACTAAGTCTAAAATACCTACACAATAACTATAATCGTAATAAACGAACAATAAAACAGCGGAGAAGCCATGGATTAAATAATAAGGCTGCAGTTTTCAGCAGGGAGACGTGAATACCGTGGCAAATCAAAGAAGGGAATGAAGAGACCGGAGTGATGGACGGCCTTATATAGGCAGGCAGCCAACTGCGCGGAAGGCGCGGGGATGGGGGACCCAACGCCGCCTCACATGGCGACCGAGCTGCAGGCTATGGATGTATATATGTACATATGTCGGCCAACAGTGGCGTCATACCACCGAAATAAGTACGTACATCGGTTTCGGTTCGTGCAGGGAAGCCGCCTACCAAATTTCGTGAAGATGGGGCCATAAATACGAAAGTTTAACATGGCGGACGTTGTCGACCGTTATGACAGTTATGTGTAGAATTTCGAAATGAAATTAAGCTGTAAGGAATGAGCCTGCCAAATTTCAGCCTTCTACCTGCACGCGAAGTTGGAGAATTAGTGATGAGTGAGTCAGTGAGTCAGTGAGGGCTTTGCCTTTTATTAGTATAGAAGAGTGAGCAGGGCTGTCCGGAGAAGGGATTGGGATCCCTTTTCTTCCACGGTTTCAGCAAATTGACATGATAAATCTGCTCTATAGGTTGACGATTAGGTTGGATAATTAAATAATTGACCAGACCCTTCCTCTCCTTAATTTCATATGGGCCTTGCGAATGAGCCAGTAATTTGGAATGTGAGGTAGGAACCATTACCATGACTTGATATGGACAGCTGCACCATATTTTTATTTCTTCAGTTCTGCTAGATACAGAGGTGAATAATTCTCATAGTTGGCCTTGAATTAACCTCATGATAAGGATTAAAGGCCATTCATGGCTAATTTATCTGTGAGTCTAGATTCAGGAGCTGAAATGGGTGAAGACTGCCTGCTTAGATGAAGATACTGAAAGATAGTAGGAAAGTAGGAAACCGAGAAAGCCACACAACTGGACAAAGGCAAAAGGGACTGCAGGTTTTTCTTAAAATTCTTTTCTGTTCTTCTATAATGATCCATCTCACTCTATATGGCTTAATAAAATCTTTATCAATTGAGAAATCCTGCTCTGTTTTACATTAATTCTAGAATAGAGTGAAACCCACTGGTGTTCCCTTGGACAACAAAGGAAATATACAGAACATTACTTGAGTCTTCATTGAAAGTAACACACTTTTCCAAGTTTTTATTGTTTCTCACCCCTGCATTCTACAAATATCTAAATCAGCTCAGGTTAAAAACATTTTTGAAAAACAGACCAGGGAAAGTAACTTTCAGACTGTTTTGGCAGTTTGGCCTTTATCATTGGGTTTTACAAGTGCTTTTTTGCATGTTTGAGTTACTGCTACGCAATAATTACTTCAGACGGTGGTGTAAAAAAAGATATGACTGTATAGTAATTACTTTCAAGTCATTTTTGAGTCAAGTGCTATTTAAATTCACTTACTGTAGTTCTTTACTAAAAACACAAGTTTAGATTATGTCAACCCCTCCCTCCATTTAATTTTGTTTTCAAAGTAATCATTATGCAGGAGCTTGTCACAGTAAAACATTGCTAAATGTTTTAAATAAAAAGGAATCATTAATGGTTGCGTGGATCCTAAAACTGACATCATTAAAGTGTGATAATTCACTGTCTTCCTTTTACCTTACATTCTACCTTATCTCGTATGGTCTGTGAATAGCTATTACTAAATGCTATTTTACACATTCACACTGTTATGTTATTTAATTCTACAGTATATTTAAGTTCTTTATATTTACCAAAAAAGTCATTACTGTTATTTCATTGATGCCTTTATCAATTAATCAATTAATTGAGTGAAAGTTCTAACATTTGAGATACAATTGGTTCCATTTCTATTGTTTTTCCATTTGGAGCACAAGCAGGTGAAGTGACTTGCTCAGGGTCACATAGTGTCAATTGAAGGACATGAACCTGCAACCTTAGGGTCTGAAGTCCAAAGTCTTAACCACTATACCACACTCCCTAGAAAATTTCAAAAAAATAATGTTTACATGATATTTAAACTAAGGGACTTTATAACTTAGTTTTTCCATTGCAATTTCTTATTTTAACCCATGTACTTAATGGCTTATTAGGATCATGTGGTCAGCTAGGAAGGATTTGAGCAGATAAACCACTAGGCCAGTAACCCATTAAAACTAAAGAGCTACTGTACATGATATGTTCTAATTCCTATTAACTTGAGTACCTAATATTATTAACGTGTATTTGGTATTAGCATAGGTTTACATTACCTGATGTAAATGTTGGGCTTTTTGTGTCTTATGTTTGCCTTTATTCAAATTCTGCAGTACATTGTTAGCAGACAGTGGATTTAAAATGAAATAATTCTGCTAGTCTTTCACAGGGTGCTTATTTATGTATACTTATGGCATGTTTATCATGAATCTGGCCCTCTCTTGTCTTGTTCTGTTTACCCTTTGATGATGAAAAAAAAAACCAAAGCAGATTTCTGGAATGCTGATGCAAGATGCTTGTCATTGTGCACTGGTAATTAAAAATATTATCAAATGAGAATTAAATTAAAGCACAACATGACCTTTTCTGTAAGCTCTGGAAGCAACAAAAATTTTTCAGTCCGTCATTTTCTTACCTGCTAAGTCCTGAACAATGATCACGGAGGGTGTTGAAGCCTGTCCCAACTAGCTTAGGGTGCATGGCAGGAGTAAACCCCGGACAGGGCACCGGTCCATCACAGAGTGAACAGACATACACAAAACCACACACTAGGGCCAATTTAGGATCACCAATTCACCTAACCTGCATGCCTTTGGACTGTGGGAGGAAAGTGGAGCACCCAGAGGAAACCCATGCAAACTCCATGCTGGGAAGACCTGAGTCGTAAACCCTGGTCTCTTTACTGTGAGTCAGCATCCCTACTTCTGCACCTCTGTGTCACCATTTTCAATCAATCAACAAATAAAGCAACCATCATTATACAAGCATAAATTTAAAGTTACTGACCACTGAGTAGCACCAGGGCTTTGGACAGTTCCATACAGTACACGACAGGAGTCTTCCTGTGAGATGCTTTGACCAAGAGTATGCTAGCAAAAGTAACTGATGTCTTTGCAATCCCTTAGTTACTGTATGCAGGGGAACCCCAGAGGTGGCAGAATAATGGAAAGACAATGACAGATTCTGGTTACTGGGGCAAGAGATCCCAAATCTGATATGTGACAGCAAGGAGAGCCTATGCCTTGATTATGACCCTCTGAGACCATTTTCTTTGATAGGCAAACTTAAGGTCTTTTAAAAGTTTAGGTTTAGAGTTGTAGGAACATGTGGAATGCCAGGGGAGTTAAGAAGTGGACCTCCAAGAGTTCCTATGACTATTACCAACCAACGCAGTTATCATTCATACATTCCTCAAGACAGTTTCTCCTATCTATCAGGAGAAAGAAAAGTCAAGATTGACAGAAGATGGATCATGAGAGCAGGTAGCTTTGGGAGTGTATAGTCACAATTTAAAAGATCAAATCTTCTAATAAGACAAGAATTTCAATTAAAGAAGGAAAGAAACTGTCTTCTGAATGGTAAATAACTTTCAGCAGTCAATGAGAACACTATAACAGTGATTATGATTCTGTGATTACACTATATTCTGTGATTAATCACTATAACAGTGATTATGACTATAATTCAATGTAACAGCTTTTTCAGACCATGCTTTTTGTAAAAGAGTAGGTTGCTAGTTTCTGTGTAATCCTGGCACTAATTGTGTCATAGCCATCAGGCATTAAAAAACAATATTTGTATGCATAAGAAATAATGCTGAGTAACCAAGACAGACACATTAAACGACACATGTAAGTCTGCTTTTACAATGATGGGTTAAAATTCAGTAGCACAAAAGAGGGTTCAACTTGACAGAAAAAAACAGTCCATGACTTCACTGGTCTGCCTGAAAACAGGCCTCACCCCAGGGTGGCATGCTCCAAACTCAAAAGGCAGGGTTCAGAGCCTGCATAGGCTCAAAACTGGGGAAAAAAACAAATACTTTAAATGGAAATATACCCTTTAAGAGAGAGGATAACCAGAACTCTCTGGCTTAAATTAACAGAATAAAACAATGAAAGTTTATTATCAATAAATTTATTAAATATCAAACTTCAGAATAAAAATCCAAGTTACTCTACCTTAGAGCGCTTTTGCCTGGTAACTTTCTAATTTCTTGCTAAGCAATCAAATTTATTGTTAACATTTAGATTTTTGCTTGCCATCTTCAGTAAAAGCATTTGCTAAATTAGCCAATTAACCAATTAATTGATTAATAAAAAAATTAAGAATAAATGCAGTATGATATAGTCATAAAAGTGTCCTCATAATATCAAACTAGCTCATACACATTATTAGATAGATAGATAGATAGATAGATAGATAGATAGATAGATAGATAGATAGATAGATAGATAGATAGATAGATAGATGCCCACAAAATAACCTTATTCTGTACTTGAGTCTATCTATTGATTTTGTTTTGTTCATGTAAAATCTGCTGCACCTTTTTCCAAGTTTCCCTTTTCAGGTGACATTACACTTCATCCACTCTAGCACACTGCCCAACTCAAAATACACATCCTCATAAATGTTTTAGGCATTGGACAAAAAGTTGTTGTGTTCTGTACTGTTGATTTTCAAATGTGTTGTCAAGAGTTCATAATACATCTGCTTTTACAACATAAAGCAGCGTACAGTTAAATTATTCTTCATGAAATTCACAGTAGAAGTTGTTGAAGTACAACACATTTGCAAAGGCTTATGGTTAGTTTGAACACACACAGTGCACTGCTTTGCCGTTAGTGTAGTCGAAGCTAAAGTCAAATGATCATGGACTCTCTGCTGTTGGATTGCATCCTTTCGGAATTATGCACAGTAGTGAGATTTCATTGAGCAAATTTGTAGTGGAAACACATATCTTTTCCAATAAAAAAGAAATTCAGGCAACAGCCATGATGACCTTTTTTTTGGGTCCTATTCTGGTCAATTTTCAGGAACACGGGCAATCAATTATCATAGCGCTAAGCTTAAAGAGAAAGTGAGGCGTGCAATTTGCAGCAAAAGAAGAGGAAGGCTGTCAGAAGCAGTCTTGCTGCTCCATGACAAGGAGGCAACAGCTGCGGTGTGAACATCTTCCACATACCCATTCACAGCCGTGATCCAGTGACTATCACATCTTCAGTCCACTTAAAAGAAGATCTACGCTGTCATAGGTTCACCTCGGATCATAATGTCAAAGAAGTGGTGCACAGAAGACTTGGGACTACTTTACAGAAACATTTAGTAATGTTCTCAAAATATGTCATCATACTTTTTGAAGACCACGATGGTTGAGCCTCAACTGATTGCTGATTGACATGGTTGAGTCTGGACCTCATTCATAAGTTTACTCTTTTTCTGTTGTTTTGTCATTCCCTTTACTCTAATACTTGTTTACTGTGTATTCTTGATATAGTTTAAGGGTTTGCTATTATGTCGTTTCTAATTCTGAATGTCCTTTATGTTATTAGCTCTGCTTTGGTTTTGGTTACTATTTTTTTAGTCATTGTGTTGATGTTACTTCACCTCAGTTTTGTGTTTAGTGTTGACACTGTAATTTTGTGTTTAATTGAACGACCATAGCTATATTTTTGTTAGTGATATTGTCTTCTTCCTATCACTTGACAACTTGCTGTTAAAGACGTTGATGCCCTTTCCCCAGAATTCAGGTTTTTGCATTTGCAAAAGAAAGCGTTTGGAGTATGTAACTAATTTAATAATCTTTCCATTGAGTTAGGAGCTTGTGTGTGTCTTTGACTTCAATTCTGGTTAGTGTTTTTAGTTTTGGTGTTTTGCTGTGTTACCATTTAAGACTTGCCACCTACCTGTTCCTTACTACATATGTCTCTCATTTCCTTATTCTGTTCTGTTTGCTCTGGTTTGGATTACATATTTTAATTCTTTTAGTTTTTTTGCTAGGTTTTGTTCAAGTAAATGTTTGTTTCTTGCTTACCCTGCTTTTGTTAATTTTATTCCTACCTATTCTCCCCCCATTGTGTCATGTCTGTTGTGAAACAAAAACAGAGTAAAAGAGTGGCCAGAAGAAAAAAACAGTAGATGTGAGCAAAGCTTAAATTCGACAGCCAGAAGTATGTCCTGTCTTTTAACAAAGCCAAAAATCGTAATCAAAAAATCAGTCAGAAAACAAAGCAAGAATCTTATGTACCAGAAAATAAAAGCACACACTAGTGAAGAAGCCTTTTGTTTTTATTCAAACATGGATACCAGAAAGTGAAGTAGTGTTAACCTTTATGTTGTTGACCTGATGGCTTTACAGGTCATGACTGCTGGTCATCCCATTGTGGTAACCATCCTAGCAACAGAATATACAAAGACTCCACAAAATGACAGCTCTCTTGAAAAAACAAGGCATTTGCTGCAAATGATGCAAACCAAATTCATCATTGACAAATGTTAATCCCATGTGAAATCCAAGTGCAGAAGCAAGTTCAAAATCTGTGAATAAAACCCCTTTTGGGAAAAATATGAAACCTAATCGTGACACACTGTTATTTAGTGTAATTACTGCTGTTTATTTAAACATTTTTAAATATATAATTGTTCTTGTTGATGGTCATGGTTTTGGGAAGGATTTCATGTTTTTGTCCTTTGCCTTATTGCTTTAACCCTTGCAAGAGAAAAAAAAAGACTACAATAAAGAGTTGGAGTACCACCCTGGTCACCCCGTATAATTGAGAGAATGAAAAACAAGGAAAACATGCAATAATTTCTGAGATGTCTTTTCAGACTTGAGTTCGGGACAGAACTGTCCTAATACAATGGATGTTCAGGCTATGAGTTCTTCTGGCAGGAAGTGGCGGGTTCAGGTGGACCTGAAGTGACGTAAGTGGTGGTAAACCCATCAATCTTCCAATCTGCAGATGGTGGAAGAAAAAGGCATTAGGACTCACCGCCAATCCCTGGAGTGGCCGGAAATTACAACCACCAGAGCCCTACGTGCACATGCCTGACACCTTACACTGATGCACATATTAGGGTGTGTGTTATTTTTTATTTATGTTTTTTTAGCTCTGTCCCATTTGTATTTGTTGTGTAGCACCCTCAGCTCTTAAGTGGAATTACATTTAGCAGACAAAGAATAGGATATTATAGATAAAAACAAGCATTTGCCATTATAGAGAAAGGCCTGCCTAATTCACAGAGAAGCAAAGCATGAGTGATTAACTGCCAATAACAAAAAACTCTTCCCTGCAGTGTTAACATGGCATGTTTTTTTTCTTGTTTTTATAATAAACTGTTTCTGGTGGATAGTGATACAAATCCCTGCTCCTCATAATTATTTGCACTGATGTTATTAGTTTTTCATGTATTAAAACAGCAATGTCAATGCTTGCTCTTATAGGGCAGGTGTATTTTACAGTCAATATCCTCCACTGTACTGAAAGTTTTGAAGCAATCTAAGTAAGCTGAAAGAAAATCAATTTTGGCTGATACATTTTAAATGGCATTTTGTCTTCGTTTAATACTAAAAGAGATAAACTCATCCCTGCCATTGATAACAATGAAGCTAAAGTTAAAAACTGTTTGCCAAATGAAGGAAAGTGCACCTCTATGAAAGAATTTTCTGCTGCCATGAACCACCATCCAACAACCAACCCATCTTGCCAGATGACTTCTCCAGTTCAAGTGATCTGACCAGTTTTTCCATTCATCCATTGACAACTTCTAAAAGAAAGCAATAGATAAAGTTGTTGAACATATGGCCTCCAGACTTGCCATTATTGCTTTAAGCAAATGTGGAATATTTATGGGGTCATTGAGCATGTGATGCAAGCCCCCTATTGATTTTGTGTTCACTTTCCCTATTTCTTGATGAAGTTCTGTCCTGTTTTAAAGCTACCTCCAGCAAGATGGCTAGAGCTGTTGCCTACAAAATTCATTAACTGCCTTTTTTAAAATCACAATAATATTTGTTCTCATTTTTTTTATGTATTCATGAACACATTTTTTTTTTGAGTTGCTGCAGTGATCAAGTGTATCATTTTCTGTTGTGCTAATCAATGTTTTCTGTAAACTGGGCTGATTTGTATTTTCTCCTGGGAAATTAATTGTTCAGAAATTTTAGGAAACACAAGAATGCAAGCTAATATGTTGTCTTAATGATGTAAGTAGTGTAAAATGTGTCAGCCCCTGCATAATTTTTGATATTTTTATTGTTGTTATGTTGCCATTTTTTTCATGTTATCAGATAATATCATAGCTGGTGCCATTTTAGATTTTGTTGTTCCAGGATGGCTGTGCATCCTGTCATTGGCGTGACTGTCTATTTAAGGTCAAGATGCATGTTATGTGTGCACTTTGTTTTTCCAAAAAAGCCTTGTACATTTCTTATGCAGTTTTATTTGTTTTTTAGTTTTTTGTTCATTTTTGAACTTTTTTCTGCTTCTAGTTTTTTTTTTGATTGCTGCTTAACATTTAGATCTGGTTGCCTTAGCAAAACAAAAGGTTTTTCTCTCTCCCTATCGAAATGCTTTTTTGAATTTCCCTTAAATGTGTTTTGCCACTTAAAAATAAACAGTTCTACTTTTCTGACTGTTTGTTAGGAACAACGTATGATCATTTCACAGATTAGAAAGTGCAAGTGTTACAATCCCTGCTTGTCTGACTGTATCTTCTGAGTCACCCCTTTGTCACTCTGAACATTAAATCACTTCTCCTGTGCCAGTCACACACTGCTGATTATATAAGAGGTGACAAGGTGCAAGCTATGGCTTACCCTCTACTAGTAAAGCATGCTCAGAGAGGTTTGCCCTTCTTTCAGCGTGTTTATGCAATGAGAGCCTGGTCTATGTTTGAGCTTCAGTGCTCACATCGGCTGTGCTGACGTGTTCACCTCTCATCGGGTTCATTCATTGTTGATGCAGGCATGAAGGCACATTGTGTTAAATAAGAAAAGAGGATCAACGGTCATTAAAAAGTAATATTAAAACCTAGAACTCGATCAAAGTATGTCACCCAAATCTGACTGTGCTCAAATAAATTGGACACTCTTTCTATAAGAAATAATCAGTTAGAAGAAATTTAAAAGGAGAATTTCCTTACCCTTCCAAGTTGAAACACATTTTTAAGTTTAAAATAGTGTGTTCTAGTCTCCACTGGAGAATGCACTATAAATTGCATTAGAAGCAGCTTTTCTAAATATCGAGTCAGTCCAACTACTGTTTCTGAATCAGACTGACTCCAAATGACATCTGACTGGCTAGCGTGCATGTGTGCCATATGTTAGGAAGGGTTTCTGACAGCAATTAAAAAAATCAAGTTTATTTAACATTTTTGCATGTATGATGGCATATAATTGCAGTCCAGACATTGTTTATTCAGCAAATATCTGCTGTCTCTAATCCTCTTTTGTTTTATGATGGCATTATTTATTCTTCACATTAAACAGAGGATCCTGCAACTTTGAATTTAATAAGCAGGTCTAGATAACTAATAGATGGATGGATATTTCAGAAGAAAATAGAAGCGTTTGCAGTAAAGTATTGTTGAATATTGTAATTAGGTATTATGTACAAATCCAACTTTATTGTGTGCAAATAAAGCTAGAAGATATTTTTAGAAGCTACAGCTTACACAGTATTTGTTTTTATGTGAACAATTCTGACACATCAAAGTGATTTTACGCAAAGTGATTATTCATAATGTTTGGAGCAATTTTGCATTTTTTTGTGTGTTTTTTATAAATTCCTATTAAATACTCTATATTTTGTGATGTTTGTAGACCTGTGAAATAAATGGATGAAAACAGCAATAGGAAAGTCAGGAGGGCCAATGGAGATTGTTCTACCAAAGTGTGTATATTTACATAATAGCCATGTTCTCATTCAAGATTTATTATGGACAAATAACGTCATTACAAAGAAGATTTATTTATTGTTGTGGTGAATACATTCACTTTAACTTCACATTCTATTAAAATTGTAACTTCAAGGTAAGGTAGTTATTTCAGATAAGGAAGATGAGGCTGTTATAGTCACTGATCATGGCGCCAGTGAGTGGCAGTATGCTGATTAGTGCATGCAAGTAAAACATTTCACTCTACATGTGACAAGATTAATCCTATGAACCTATTTAATTGTGCTAAATACATCAAACTGAACAAACTATTAAAAATGAATTGAAATAACCATAAGTAATAAGACTTTCTTAAGAATGAATGAGAATCCATTCTTGATTTTTTAGTCAAACAGATACATGAAAATGGAGAACATGTCTCCCCACAAGATCGTTTAAAGAGAGTGACATACTGCATATGTTGGTTTCATTGTTGTCACATGTACAGAGCAGAGTGAAATTATTACTTGAATGTACTAATCAACATGCAACATATGCACTACTTTCCTATACTGTTAAGATATACCTAAATAAAATAAGCATCATAGCTAATAACTTAAATCAATGATATTATATTTTCCTCATCTAAAATTCTTAAGAAAATAAATATATGGAAGATTGGAAGAACAGAGCACCAAAAAAACTACAAGCATCAGCATTGAGCTTTATTATATTGCCTTTTCATTGAAGGAAAATATATGAGGCACATTTATATTCAGCAAATTTAATAACAAAAAATATTCAGGCATAAAATGTATACTTTATAACCTACCATTGTATTTACCTAATGGCAGATGACTTTAATGCTGACAGTGAAAGGAGACACAGTCCTGTTTGAAGGGAGGATTCTTCCAAACATTCCTGTTATCCAAAAAGGTGCAAGTAGGCACGTAAGTTAACGGTTCTGCCTAAGGTGCGGACACTAGGCACAGGCATTCATTTGGTTTGTGTATAGTGGAACTATATGAATGAGATGTCAGACACCACAGGAATTTCACAGAGAGGAAAAAACATAACACTCCGCCTCCCAATAAGGTAAACTAGAGTAACATGTGGACCTCCATGACTTGCTTTCTGTTTGTAAGGGCTTGAGCACAAGGACCTAGGAAGGAACCTACAGTGTTTGGGTTGTATAGTGTGGAAGAGACTGGTGCAGAACATCATAGTACAGTGGTATTTGGTAAATACACGATGCCCTATTGTTAACGCTCTCAAACTAAGTTATTTAAGACATCTATTTAGTTATTATTATTATTGTTTATTATTTATTTATATTAAAGATTTTTGAATTTATAAAGTCATCTATTGTTATTGTCCCTTTATATTCATCTCAAGGCACAGTAATAGGAGTTAAGCATTTCACTGCATATTGTACTATATATTTAATTTGTATGTGACAGCTAAAATTTGATTTGGTAGTGTTATAAAGGCAAATGAAAGTAGATTCATTCAGAGCAAAAAACTGGTAAATATTTTGGCATCAAAGACAAAAATTAGTACTGACTTATTATACAGTGGGTTTGTTGTGTACCAAAAAATAAAAGTAATTACTTTTACTCACTAAAAAGTGATGTCTTAGTGTCTTTCTGTCACATTGCAAAAAACAGCATGTCCACTAGCTATGTTAAAAATCATGGTTAATTTTGCTCTGTCGTGTCCCCCAACCTCACCTATTTTTTAAATTCTGTGTTTTTCTTACTTCTAAAAGAAGTAAACACTGGTTGTTGACTCATATTGCAAGCCCTGTACATTATTGAACCCAGGTCGAACTGGGTGACATCACCTGGGTTGTTAGTGGAAGGACATTGTTAGGTTGTTCAAATGTTTGACTTACTTAAGCAATGAAGAAGATGAGTCACTCCGCCGTACTTGACGTGGCTGTGCATATCCTGTTAGACATGCTATTGCATCTGTGCCAGTCCCTGTGAGAGGGACTTAAAGCCCAATTTCAGTCCCATCATTCCCGATGGTACCAGTTCTTGGGTTACATTGCATGTGTTGCTGTGGTGCAAGCAGCTGGCATTGTTGAACCTGAGACATTGATAGACGTAAACCAACATGGACTGGGCAATGAGGACACATAAACAACAAGAGATGGAGCATCAAAATGTTCAGTGCTTTTAATTTTCAAACAGTGGCAAAATAAAGTGCAGTCAATTTTCATAAATGAATAAGGTAATAAATAATCCATAAATACTGTGTTCAGTGAAGGTTAAAACAACAATAAGTAATCTAATAAACAGGTTGAAAGCCAAGGTTTAAACACAGTCAGGACCTGTCCATAAAAACCATCATTAGCACCAGTGCATCCATTCAAACTGATGTGTCCTCCACCCACCATTAAGTTCTCCTTAAGAAGGGGAGACATCTACTGGCAAGAACAATCACCCTTCAGTTTGGCTCGAGTTCCCACCACCAGGCCTATGCATTCAGTGGAAAACACTGCCCCATGAGAGCTGTGTGCTCGCTCTGCTCAGGGCCACTTCCCAACGATTTGCCTCCTCAATGTACCACCAGATCTGATTTCATCCTAACTCTACTTCTCCATCTCATTGTCTTGTCTTGTTTGATCTCCTTACTTTGTTTCCTGCTCAAGCACCTCTTATACTGTGGTGGGCGTAGGTGCATTAATAATGAAACCCAGGGCACTAATGTTCGTGCATGCATGTCCAGTCAATCTCTTCATCAGCGCCAAAGTCCACATTATGGCACAGTGGTAAACATATTTAGTTATACTGTATATCAAATATATAGGTGTTTTATATTGATCACTATCCCAAGATGCTTTACATTTAAAAAGCAATGTTGAAGTTGTTTTAAATATTTTATTTACAAACTGAGCCCAGGCAGGTTAAGTGACTTGCTCTGCAACAAAAGTGTCCAGAATGTAAACTATAAGACACTTACAGTCATGTTTGAAGGGGGGATTCTTACAACTAAGTAAACTATAAGAATCATATGTTTGAAATTATTTTAATGCATTTTCTTTATTAAGAAAATCTTTCTGTTTTCATTTTTTGCCATTTCTTTCCTTATACCATACTATATCTTGTGATACAGTATATACTGCTTGGTTTGATCTTTATCGAATAGTTTTCCAGAAAACTCAGATATAAAAGACTGCTGTACCAGAAAGTTAAACTCTGTTGTTTATTTATAAAAGGAAATCTATTCCTCTTTGATCTGATTTTTCTTTTTTTTTTTCTGAATGTTCCCATAACCCCTGTAAAGTGTAGATCAAAGGATTGAATAATGCTTCTTAAGTTAGCCATTCAATGAACGCCCTGATGAGCACTGGCAACCACAGCATACAGTTCACTCTGTTTCTTTTTTTCCTCTTTATTAAAGGCAAGTAAAACATAAAATACACTCATTGGTCACTTCATTAAATATAACTATGGGCCTTCTACAAACCAAAAATAGGTTCAGTTGTTATTCAGGCAAACATTACAATGGACAATACATGTGGACTAAGTGACTCAGACCACTATATAACTGACACTTCAGTACCTCACCTGGTATAATGGACTGTTTTGTATTACCGTCACTAGAATTTCTAGAGTATAATCCAATAAACAAAATAGATTCGGTGAGGGTGCTGTGGACAAAAACACATTATTAATGAGAGAGGTCAGAGTAGAATGGCTAGACTTGTTGATAAGGTAACAGAAAGGCCTTACTGTTTACAGCAGTGGTATATAGAAGGAGATCTATGAAAGAACAACATGTTGGACCTTGGAGCAGATGGAGTAAAGCAGCAAAAGACCATGACAGGTGCACTCATGTCAGCAAGGAACAGGAAGATGAAGCTGGACAATTGGAGATTAGAAAAATGTCATCTGATCTGACAAATCCTATTTCCTACTAAGACATGCACATGGTAGGGTCAGCATGTGGCATAAATAGAATTAATTCATTGACTCATATTCTCTTGTGTCTGCGGTACAGATTAATAACAAGTACATTGCCATTCAGGAGGTTTTTTGGCACATATCAAGTCTCTTAATTCCATGTGAGAGTTATTTGAATGCCACTGCATACCTAAATGTTGTTGTGTACCATGTGCATCTCTTTATTTTCACAGTCTACATTTTAGCAGGATGATGTGTCCTACCATAAATCGTGTGTTGTCTCAGGATGGTTCCTTGAACATGAGAGTGACTTCACAATATTTCAATTGATTGCACAGTCCACAGGTTTCAGTATAATTGAGCACTTTGGGAACAGGGGGTGCATCTCAGTGCCAATGTGTGACCAACTATCTGTAGAAACTGTGCAATTCTATCAAGTTATCATGGACCAGAATCCTAAAGAATGTCTACAGCACCTTCTTGAATCTATGTGTAGAAAAATTGTTTTGAGGATAAAAAGGCAGTCCTACCTATTAATACACAACTGCACCTCATAAACTGGCCAATGAATATAATGTGGATTATTCTTTCAGTTAAACATCATTTTAAAATTTGTTTATAATGATTTATTGGACAAAGGTTGAACATATCTAGAAATAAGGCCTTCACCCACATTCTCTGTGGTTACTTTCACATTCACAGTGTAAGATAACAAAGATTCCATAACCTTCTAAAATGTTGCAGAATAGAGTTGACCTTTAGTAACACTATAAAGCAGCACGATAGAGCATGGTGGTATGGAAAATATTTTCTTGTTAGTGTTATCATTATTATCCTTTTATTATAGGGCATTAGATATGCAACAGAAATGACAACTACAACTTACAATTCCAAAAACCCAGGTTCAGTTTTCCAGCCCATCCATTCTTTGTGTGACATGTACCCATTCTCCCTGTGACTCCTTTTTGTTTTTTATTGATAGTTATCCTCCCTAATCTTAAAGACATGCACCTTAGGTTAATTGGGGACTCTAAGCTGGCCAATGAGGAATAGGTATAACTGATGGGATAAACTGGTTTTTCATCAGTTTGCACTTTGTGTTGATTGCTGTGGTGGATGGCTGGAGACCCTACCCAGCTGGGATACCTGGAAGGACTGGGAGAGAAACAATACCTCCTCCGGGACACGAGAGGGCAGCCGCCATGGTTCACATGGGGGCCATGGGATCAGAGCTTAGAAGCGCAACACTATTGGGACCCATGGCCACCACCAGGGGGTGCCCAGAGGATTATAGAGCCTTGGGTTGCAGCACTTCTGCCACACCCGGAAGTGCTGCTGGAAGATCATCACGAAGCACCTGGAGCACATCCGGGGTATTATAAAGGCGACAGGCCTCACTCCATTAGCTGAGCCGGAGTCAGGTGGAAGAGGACAGAGCTTGTGTGTGGAGGAGTGAGGGCGGTAGAAGGAGAAGAAGAGAGAAAGAAGGGACTGAGTATTTGCCTGATTTGAGCATTGTGAGGTGCTGCACATTGCAGAGAGTTATTAAATGTGTGTGTTTTTGGACATTTGGTGTCTGTCTGTCTGTGAAATACCACATGCTCACAGACTGAGCTACAGTTATCGCTAACCTAGTAATAAAAAAACATTCTAGATACTGATGGCCAGAATATTTATTTTTGGAAAATAACACCAGCACGATTTTCTCTGTTCCACTTTAGGTTTTGCTATATTCAAAAAAGAAAATCTGCAAAACATAAAAACATATACAAAATATACCACAACATAATAAACATTCAAAGGTATGAAGTTTCTATGATTATTGTTACCCTTAATCCATAGGAATAATTCTCACATTGTTCTTCCACCGCATAGAACATGGACAGAGATGAGATAATGTCATATTCAGTCAGTAAGGTTTTGCATGACATTAAACATATTAAATTCACTGTTTAAACTGAAATAGTATAATAGGCATATTTAGGGAGACAAAGCACCAGGTTGAAAGATGTAATATGCAATTGTGCAGTGTAAATGAAAGCTGGCATTTCTGTCATCCTGATCATAAAAAAACACTACATACTAATCCACAGTGTGTTCTCTTCTGCTTCTCTCCTCTCACATGCAGAATGCTAGCAAGGATCTCTCAGAACCATTTTAGATAGATAGCTTTTTATCCAGCTAATAGGTTAAATAATTTCAGAACTAGTTTGGATCAAAAACAAAAATTCTGTATTTTTCTGGCTCTAGGTGAGAATATAAATTGGTTTAAAAAAATGAAAATATTCAGTGAATGTACAGTAATTTGAGTGGTTAGGAACTTGCTAAGTTATCATTGATTCTTAAATGAGAGCAGGGTCCACTTTAACATCATACTTCAGTAAATGTTTCTAGCCACTTATAGGCTTTACTATTTTTTAATTAACTATTTTGATTATACTGACGTGTAATTGTTAATTGGTACTCACACGTGTGAGGAAGAGCTAGGTGGGTCACAGTCAGATATAGATGCAAGTAAAGGATGTACTCTCTTCTTGTGCTTCAACCCCAGAATTGGAAATGTCAAACCATTTTCACTGGACAGTGACTCTGAAAACTCTGAGGTGGTAGGCGGGTATGTGGTGGGCTTAGTCTGTAGAGGTATTGAAATGCATATTTATTCCTGGAGAAGACACATACGTTGTATTAACTTCTGGGTCCACAGGTGGGGGAATGCCCTGTAAGGGTGGATAGGTTCTTGGCCAGAGTGGGGATGGTTCTAGATGTCATTGTCCATGTTGGAACAAATAACATTAATAAAGGTAGGCTAGCAGTTCCGCAGAAAAAATAAAAAAAATTACATGCCAAGATGATTTATAGAATTGATAAGGTCTACTTCTCTGAAGCCATCCAGGTAAGACTGAGGACATTAAAACATTTAACACATGGTTCAAACCTTGGAGTAGGATAGAAAGGTATAGGTTAATAGGACATTAGGACTCTTTCTGTAAAAAACGGCACCTGTTCCACTGTGACAGCTTGCATTTGAACAGAAGGGGTGTCAATATATTGAAGAAGCATATGAGTAGGTTAGCCAAGGATTGGAGGTCAAGGAGTTTAGGACAGGCCAAAAAGGGATGAACAGTGGTGAAATAACAAATATGCATAGTAACTTCATTTCTAGCCCAAGGTTAAAATGCTAAAGTAAAATAAGTAACACATTAAAAATTGCTTGGTTAAAGCGAAACATATTAGGAGACCAGATGAAGGGTGTGTGAGCAATAAGGAGATAGAATGTTCTAGGTGATGATGAAAGAACTTGGCAACTGCAGGACTTCATAGTTCTCACATACACAGAAATTCCATAAAAGAATAAGAGCTGGTCTTAATAGATATTTAGAAAGACAACGAATGTAGAAAAATGAGACTTTTATTTAGGTGTATAAGAGGTGTGTAAGCTAACAAACTAATCAGAGTAAATGTCAGATGTTGTGTAAGCATTAATTCAGCACTGTTGTGTAAATTCATTTGTGTATAAATATGGGTGTGTAACTTTGTGCATTGACCATTCTGTGGCACCTCTGCTCTGGGAACCAACCCTGAACAGACTGGCATGACAGAGTGTTTCCCTGCTCATGAAGAGAAATTAAAAGACAAATTAATAAGCTTCTTCCTGCTTGGCTCTTATAGTTGATTATATTTATTTATTTATATATATATATATAAATAAAAACAGTTTCTTCCACCGTATCAAAAATAGAACAAGTGGCTTCTACGTACTCGAACGTAATTATGAAATTATAGCAGTAACTAAAGTCAGGCTCAAAAATAAAGACGGGATGATTATAATTTTGACAAGTACCAAATTATTTAGGAAAGAGAGTTGCCATTTATCTATATATATAATTCACTAAGTCCATGGCAAGCAAGACACACGCAAGACAGCCACGCCCGCAAACTCACAGAGCCCCGCCCACCAACAATTCACTAAGCAGCCGACCATGGCACACGCACGTCAGAGCCCCACCCACCAACAATTCGTGTGAGAGCGAAAGCATTTGCCAACAATGTTTTCATTAATCAAGAACGAAAGTCGGAGGTTCGAAGATGATCATATACCGTCGTAGTTCCGACCATAAACGATGCGACTGGCGATCTGGCGCCGTTATTCCCATGATCTTCCGGGCAACCAAAGTCTTTGGGTTCCGGGGGGAGTATGGTTGCAAAGCTGAAACTTAAAGGAATTGACGGAAAGGGCACCACCAGGTGTGGAGCCTTTGGCTTAATTAGACTCAACACGAGAAACCTCACCCGGCCCAGACAAACAGAACAATGAAAAGTCAACGTGGCTCAGAGGTGCATGTGGACTGTAGCAGATGCAAAACCGACTGAGGCGGTGTTTGGAAAATGAACAGTCAACGTGACTCACAAGTGCATGTGGACTGTACACAGACGAAAGCAATTCAGGTGAGGGGTTGGGGGCGGGCACATGAGCAGGCAGTGCATACTGAACAATGACTAAGAGATGACTGTTCACCCATCAATACATCATCCTCACTGGGCGTCCTTCCCCTCACACCCCGTTCCGCTCTCCGCGCGCGACTGCTGTCCAGCCCCGTCCCTCGCTCTGGGAGGTGGGGGCGCAGCGGTGGTCCTCCAGTTTTCAGTCACGGACAATTGTATGTTGCTCTCTCCAGAGTTCCCTTACAGTCGTATCCTCAAACCCACCCCATAAGAAGAAGCATGTTTGTCGCGGATGTGAATCGCTGTATGCAGCGTGTAAAACAGTTTGTTTGTCGCAGGTGTGAATCGCTGTATGCGGTGTGTAAAACAGTTTGCGAGGGGTATCCCATGGTCTTACAGTTGGTGGGCGGGTCTCTGTTAGTTGCTCTTGCGAGCGGGCACATGACCAGGCAGTGTGTATGCTTCAAGAGCGAGGGTGGACACGACAGGACCATCTAAAAAGAATCAAATTTGTCATGGATGTGAATCGCTGTATGCAGCGTGTAAAACAATTTGTATGTCGCCGATGTGAATCGCTGCATGCAGCATGTAAAACAGTTTGCGAGGGGTATCCCATGGTCTTAGCAGTGTCTATGCTTCAATGTGAATCACTGTATGCAGCATGTAAAACGCTGTATTGTATGTTGCCCTCTCCAGAGTTCCATCTTTTCATTCACCTACAGTTGTATCCCCAAAACCAACCCCATTTGGACAACTGTGTCTTTCAGGAAGTGTTCACCCATCAATACATAATTATGCGGCGTATGCTACGCCACGGGTTGGCTAGTGTAAAATAGACTTTGAATGGAAGTCTTCTTCAAGTAGATGGTGAGCCACTGCTTACTGAATTTGTTTGTATTTCATTAGAAAGCATTAAGGATAGGGGCCCAATATTGAGACTGTGTTATTGACATTCTTCAAATGGAAACTGCAATTTCAATATAAATTTTTTTGATAATAGTAAAATGGTAAGTTTAGAAGGGAATGTTACAATCATAGAAGATTTTAATTACTCAAATATTAACTGCGTTAAACATAAAAAAATTGAAGTACAACTGCAGGAATTTCTAGACATAATCAGTAACTCTTTTTTGATGAGTAATGCAGCCTGGCTAGATCAAGTCAAGATTTATTTATAGAGCATATTTAAGGCCACAGAAGTGGTTTCCAAAGTGTTGTACATTAAAATCTACTCTCTATATATAGAAGCCTAAGCCTAAAAGTACAACGATTTTATGTCACATTTTTTGTCACGCTTTAAATCGGTCTTATTTTAAAACCTGCATATGTATGTTTGGTATCATTCTTTTCAGAATTTATCAAACTTTAATGTGATGTTGCTAGATTTTCAGATTATTATTCCATTTTTAAATTATAAACTAAAAAATATCAAGAACTCACATCCCATGAGATGAGACTTTGTGCCTGGGGTCGGAAATAAAAGACAAAGAGTAGGACAGCTGCTGTACAGGCTTTTAAATGTTCTAAGTGCCGCGCAAGATACAGATCACGTGGCACGGCAGAAGCAGCAGCAGCTGATTGAGCAAAGAGGAGGAAAAAAAAAACTGTATTTGTTTCCCATTGTATCACCGTTTAAGAGGGGGTTTTGGAGGAGCAACCGCATCTCCTTGAGGTGTATTCAGCCCCCCTGTTCACAACACGAGTAGCGGAGACGCTAATAGGCTGGCATGTAGCTCAGGCCGGGGGGATTGGCGAGCGAAGCGAGTAGGGGGCGAACCCCCTAGTAGATAAATAAAATCAAAGATGGATAGATAAAAATTAATGAAAAGAAGTAAATAAAAACAATAAACAATTGACAAATAATTACCAGCACATTAAAACACATCATGAGTGACTAAAAGCAAGGAAACAAAATGTGTTTTCAAAAAAGATTTAGTAGTACTAGGGTGTTGTACCGTGTTAGCCATTATGAATGTAGAGAAAAGCCAAGCAAAATGACACCTTTTATTGGCTAACTAAAAAGATTACAATATGCAAGCTTTCGAGGCAACTCAGGCCCCTTCTTCAGGCTCGAAAGCTTGCATATTGTAATCTTTTTAGTTAGCCAATAAAAGGTGTCATTTTGCTTGGCTTTTCTCTACAAAAAAGATTGAAAAATTGACTGGGTTGGAGCTGCTCTTATCTGAAGCAGTAAGCTATTCCAGAGCCAAGGAACAGTCACTGCAAAAGCACAAACACCCCATTTCTTTCACCTTGATTGTGGTAAGGCTAGTAGCAACTGGTCAAACGATCTCAGGGACCGAGAAGAGGCATAAGAGACAAGGAGGTCAGACAGATAAGCCGGGGTCAGACCATTTAAACATTTAAAAATGTGCAATAAAAAATCAATTCTAAGACTGACAGGAGACCAATGAAGTGAAGCGAAAAGCACACAGGGAGGATCTGGGGTGCAAACCCATGATCTCTTTATTGCGCACTACCACTATAAGTTAAGGCACCTGATATTACTTTATTACAAAGTATCATAAATAGTTTCAAAATGATTTTTTAAAGGGCGGCACGGTGGCGCAGTGGGTAGCGCTGCTGCCTCGCAGTTTTGAGATCTGGGGACCTGGGTTCGCTTCCCGGGTCCGCCCTGCGTGGAGTTTGCATGTTCTCCCCGTGTCTGCGTGGGTTTCCTCCAGGCGCTCCGGTTTCCTCCCACAGTCCAAAGACATGCAGGTTAGGTGGATTGGCGATTCTAAATTGGCCCTAGTGTGTGCTTGGTGTGTGGGTGTGTTTGTGTGTGTTCTGCGGTGGGTTGGCACCCTGCCCAGGATTGGTTCCCTGCCTTGTGCCCTGTGTTGGCTGGGATTGGCTCCAGAAGACCCCCGTGACCCTGTGTTCGGATTCAGCGGGTTGGAAAATGGATGGATGGATGGGATGATTTTTTAAAAAGACACTTTGTAGCAAAAAAGCATAGGCAATAACTATGATATTTGTCATTGAAGGCAGGCTACTGGCCCATGACTGTGCTGGATGTGACGGTAAGTGCCACTGTCCCATGGGAGTCAAACGTAACAGTACAGAACAGTGCACTCAATGCCCAAACCCCTGCCACAGGTATGTGACGCTGACCCCAAAATTTGAAAATACTGTAATTAGTTTTTCTGCAGTCTTTAAACACTCACCTTTACTCATGTACAAAGTGAAGAAACAGTTTTAAAGGGGGAGATATTGTTGCAAAAAAAAAAGAAAGAAAGTTTTAGGGTAAAAATTACAATTTAATTAACTGCCATACAGAACTAACATGCAACACTTGACATTGCTTAGAATTCAAACATTGCAAACATTAAGTAATGTGGTATAAAGATGTTTAAAGTCAGAAGAAGAATAGATTGTGTTATAGCGGCAACTGCACTTGCGTATTAATGCCCCCCGGCTATTGTAATGAGCACCGTGTGCACTTAGGGGACCTATACTGCTCCTGAACCTGGCATGCTGTGAAGTGTGTGAAGTCACCTCAGTAACCTGTGATGCAAGGCAAGGCATTGGCCCATGAGCCTGTGCTACTGTCGTGTGACACTGTCCCGTGTGTGTTTCACTGGCCACTGTCCCATGACAGTGTCTTGTGCATGCATGCATGCCACTACCTCTGTGCCAGTATCTGAATCGTGCATGATATTGTCCCGTATGTGCATGCCAGTGACCCATACATGTGTGACAATGGCCCAGAAAATGTAACAGTACAGTATACTTAATGCTCTAACCCCATCTCAAACTTTGAATACACCCTATGGATGATACATTCATCATATTAAAAAACATCAATGCAGTATTCACTGTAATTCAATTGACCATTGAAAGAGAAATAAACAGATGCAGCAGCTTCTAGGACAACTGCATCGAAAGAGGTAGCGGCACCTCTTTGATTACAAGTGTGTATTGCAAAGAATGTTATGCGGACAAAATATTACTCTTTGGTAGCAATCACCACCCTGCTGCATAAACGGTGCTGTGTTAAGATATTGCTCAAAAGGATATACACACACTGTAACACAAAGGAAACTGAAAAGAATGACAGATGTTATCTGTTCCATCTGTTTACATCTAACAGCTGTTCCAAAACATTTATCAATGCTTACATTAGAGACATCCAAACCACAGCAAACAATCTGAACCAACCTGACCTCCCATTCTACCTGGTATAGTCTGCCTTATTAGATAGATAGATAGATAGATAGATAGATAGATAGATAGATAGATAGATAGATAGATAGATAGATAGATAGATAGATAGATAGATAGATAGATAGATAGATAGATAGATAGATAGATACTTTATTAATCCCAAGGGGAAATTCACATATTAGTGCAGCATATCAGAAACCACAGTGTGTATCCTTACTAGATCATGTATAAAAGTAGCACATACACTGGGCAACACTCTGTGGACAGTCCTTTTAATGCCAAGAGCAAGAAATCTGCAGCAGAGACACGATCCATATTATACAGTATACCATGCAGTGCATACCCAGCTGTATACATGGGACAAACATCCAAAACACTTGCAGCACGCATACAAGAACATCTTAATGCCGTCAGAAGGAAGGACCCATGGACTCTGGTATATACACATACCAAGTCAACCAGAAATATGTTTAACTGGAACATGGCTGCTACTGAGATTCAGGGCAAATACTAAGAGTGCTAGAGTATATTTTGGCTAAATCATGGCTATCAAATGAAATCACCATTAACAGACACTTGGACATGGACCTAGCATATGCAGGCTTAAAAAGAAGAACATCCAAATAATAAAAAAGACCAACACCCCCTGAAACCCACCTTATTAATCCACCCCACTTACACCCACCTACCTCCCTTTGCTCACATTTGCTATATATTGCCTTTGCTTCTTGTTAGGTCTATATGAATTTTACTCTAATTATATTTTATTGTATATAAACAGTTAGAGCTTTTGCATTACAATTACAGGTCCCTGGGATTGAATCCATTACCAAGACACTGCCTCAATGGAGTGTGTACATTGTTCCTATTTTGGGATTTTCCTCAAGTTCTTCCTGTTTTCCTACCAGATCCCAAAGCAAAGAAATGCTTGTTTAGATGACAACTCAAAATTAGCTCTTAGTGAGTGTGCAGAGTGATGAACTGGAACCAGGCTTCCAAATGCTGCCAGAAAGACCAGGGCTTCACTAAGTCTAAACCCAAAATAGCCCAAACCCCAGGAAGTCTGACCCAAAACTCAAAAGACAGGCTTGAAAGCCCGCAAAATGTTAATATGGGGTTCAGGCCTTAAAAGTTCAAAAGTCTCAAAATACACAAAAAAATGCCCTTTAAGGCTGCAAATGTTTGGCTTGCAAAGACAAAGGTCAACAGAAAATCTTTTCATAGTAAATGAGAAGTATATTGCTATAAACAAAGCAGGAC
This sequence comes from Erpetoichthys calabaricus, assembly GCF_900747795.2. NCBI lineage: Eukaryota > Metazoa > Chordata > Cladistia > Polypteriformes > Polypteridae > Erpetoichthys > Erpetoichthys calabaricus. The sequence continues at coordinate 204,464,175 of NC_041397.2, forward strand.
CAACAAGTGGAAAAAGGAAGAAACATTAACCAAAGGACATGCCTAAAAAGGCAACCTAAAGCTATCAAGAGTACAGTAATCCCTCCTCCATCGCGGGGGTTGCGTTCCAGAGCCACCCGCGAAATAGGAAAATCCGCGAAGTAGAAACCATATGTTTATATGGTTGTTTTTATATTGTCATGCTTGGGTCACAGATTTGCGCAGAAACACAGGAGGTTGTAGAGAGACAGGAACGTTATTCAAACACTGCAAACAAACATTTGTCTCTTTTTCAAAAGTTTAAACTGTGCTCCATGACAAGACAGAGATGACAGTTCAGTCTCACAATTAAAAGAATGCAAACATATCTTCCTCTTCAAAGGAGCAAACAAATCAATAGGGCTGTTTAGCTTTTAAGTATGCGAAGCACCGCGGCACAAAGATGTTGAAGGCTGAAGGCTGCCTGAAGCTCACACCCCCTCCGTCAGGAGCAGGGAGAGAGAGAGAGAGAGAGAGTTAGAGAGAGATAGAGAGAGATAGAGAGAGACAGATAAAAAAATCAATATGTGCCCTTCGTGCTTTTAAGTATGCAAAGCACCGTTCAGCATGTCGTTTCAGGAAGCAGCTGCACAAAAGATAGCAACGTGAAGATAATCTTTCAGCATTTTTAGACGAGCGTCCGTATCGTCTAGGTGTGCGAACAGCCCCCCTGCTCAATCCCCCTACATCAGGATCAGAGAAAGTCAGCGCAAGAGACAGAGAAAAGTAAGCTGGGTAGCTTCTCAGCCATCTGCCAATAGCGTCCCTTGTATGAAATCAACTGGGCAAACCAACTGAGGAAGCATGTACAAGAAATTTAAAAGACCCATTGTCCTCAGAAACCCACGAAGCAGCGAAAAATCCGCGATATATATTTAAATAAACTTACATATAAAATCCGCAATGGAGTGAAGCTGCGAAAGGCGAAGTACGATATAGTGAGGGATTAATGTAGTCCATAATGCAAAAGCAGAAATCCAAAGACAAAGCAAAAATAACCATAAACTAGAAAAATTCAAACAATACTTACTATGATCCACACTCTGCAGGCATCAGTAAACCCTCTGTTGGAACCATCTCCTCAACTTTATAATATACAATATAAAGACGCAGGGCCGTCACACAGAGTGACATCTTGAAGACCCCACCAATTGGGGATAAAAGCAAAACCTTTTTAAAAAAACCTGAAAATGAGACCGGCTGTGCACTTCACTTTACTGTTTCACTTCGAAAGGTCCACTGCAAGTACTGCTATTAAATAATAATCATTGAAAATAATGTCACGGTTATGATTACTCACAGTCTTTCACGAAGTGTGATAATAATTATTAAAAGTTGAATATAGGTATATCATATTATGGGCATATGTAAATGTCTACCATGAAGAAACAGTGTAATATACTAAATGTTTTATCAGTGAAATGTACTACTCACTCATAAAAGTTCTACTGTCATCATATCCTCAGCATGCTCTGTAAAATTCAGTAATTGGTTTGTAGCATTTCAGTTTTTCATTGTGGTTTGGCTTTATTGCATAATCTGTTTTTTTTTTCATTTTCTCCGTATGTTACATAACCTGCCACAGAAAGCATGTATTTGATTGGCACTGCAAATTTTGTATTGAAATACAGCTATTTTTGGCTCTTGCAATGATCATGTTTTTATAAAAATTCAGTATAGTTTAACTGGTTCAGTTTTGTTATGTATATGAAGTATAATGTAATTCTTATGTGCATGCTTCATCTTCACGCACAATGTAGCCACTGAGCATGAGTCTTGCTTCTTAGGCTATGTAAAGTAACAACATAGAATGTGACAGATAAAAAATTATTTGAGTTGAGTGTGCATCTGTTATTAAATAACTGTGTCTATATGTTATTGATGATTTGAGTACATATGCATAAGAAAATACGCAAATATGCCGTCATTACCCCAGTTTCTAAGGTTTCCAGGCTGAGCTGTTTGAATGACTACAGTGCAGTGGCACACTCCTCTATTCCAGTGAAATGCTTTGAACATTTGGTGAAAAAACTTTTAATGACAGAGACAAAGTCTTTTCAAGATAACCACCAATTTGTGTTGAAGATGCTCTGCCTGTTATATCAAATCTATACTTTTCTTGAACAGCCTAGTTCATATGTCAGAGCACTGTTTCTGGATTTTTCTTCAGAATTCAATACCATACAGTCTCACATACTGATTGGAAAACTGAATAGTATGAATGTAAACCCATTTATCACATTATGGATTCAGGACTTTCTTTCAAATCGTTCACAGACAGTCAAGGTACAGGATGCTATTTTTTCAAAAGTCATTCATTCAAGTTTAAAGTTTTACTCTGCTGGCCTATCTCTCTTTCTCATGTATGGGGGTTGATTTGTTTTGAACTTAGTTTTGTAACTAGACGGACAGAGTGGTGGCTCTGAGACTAGGGATTTGCACTGGCAATTGGAAGTTTGCCGTTTCGAATCCTGTAAATGCCAAAAGTGACTCTACTTCGTTGGACCCTTGAGCAAAGCCCTTAACCTGTAATTTCTCCATCCTGGGTATGATGTTAATCTGCATCCAGCCCTGCATGTAGGGCCTCCAACCTGCAGGGTAAACCTGGGGACTGGTGACAGAATTGGCACTCCAGCCACCATAAAAACCTCACACTGGTTCTATTTCATCTGAACTAGTGTGGTGCTGAGGTCTCACTCATTACATGGCCACACTCAGGTCCTAATCTGGGATCCTGAGTTGGTTTGTCATGTGGTGGGTGCGGCAATGTGCTGTATCAGCATGTGCTCCTAACTTCTCCTCTCTATTTTTGTAAAACTTGACTTGCTTGTATGGAATGTTATTTGATTTTAATAAAATCAATAAAATGCAAAAAAAAAAAATTCATTCAAACACAGGAAGTCCACAAGTGACCTAAGACAGAACAATGACCACTGCTCCATTATCAAATATGTGGATGACACTGTGCTCCTAGGGCGCATATCTGGGGAGAATGAAAGCCACTATCTAAATCAAGTGGACTGTATGGTAAACTGACGTAATAAAAACTTTCTCACTCTGAATGCAGAATGTAGATAAGTTATATTTATATTTGATTTTAAGAGGCATAAATCTGTATGTTCACCCATTGTTGTTTTGGGGGAAGAGATAGAAACAGTGAATGAATGTAAATACTTAGGGACTAAATTAGATAACAATCTTAACTGGAATGCAAATACAAAAAAAAAATTCTCTAAATGCAATCAGCGTTTATTTCTCCTCTGTACACTCAAACTGTTTAAAGTAGACAAGGACCTCATGTTGTCCTGATATTGCAGTCTGATCCAGTCTGTGATCACTTTCACTTTCATTGCCTGGTTCAGTGGTCTAACAAACCAACATTTTAAAAAGCTCCAGCAGATTACTAAGCATGCAGCTAAAGTTATTTGGACTGATGTAGATGATCTGGTAAGTGTGTGTCAGAGGACAATGCTAAAGAAACTAAAAATAATCTCAACTGATGAAAGACATCTATTACATGTAGAACTTAACTTCAGTAAATCAGGATGGATAGTCGCTTTGAAAACCCACACCGATTGCTCCAGAAATCCCTTTCTTCCTAGTGCCATATGACTTTTTAATAAGGAATATCGGAAGAAAATGATTAAGGTTTGATATGTATCCTGTAATCCATTTTTGTGTAAGTATGCACTATCAAACTGCCTTACCTTAACCTGTCTTGTCTCTATTTGTTTTGTTTCATTTCTTTCTGTCTTGTTATTAGACGAAACTGAGAAGGCAAATTTCATGTTTTCTTGTGTAGACATAACTAAATAAAGTAACCCTGAACCTTGAACCTTGAATATAATTTGAGTACGCATGTGCCACTGAGTGTGGCTAACATTTCAAATCAGCAACAGATACATACTGAAATCAGGGCATACTAGCAGATCTACTGCTAAAACAGACTCTCCACACACTTTTGTGCAGAACATCATTTGTTACAAGCTATGGCACAACATAACCCTTGAGGAAACAGAAATGCAGATACAAAAGTAGAATAAAATACAACTGGAAGCTGCAGAAATTTGGCAAATTGGGGGTGCACCCGTATCAAACTCTACCCCTAATGGCCACTGTGACCAGACAAGTGAACAGGAAACATATCCTTATCTCAAGAAAATAGACCAAGAATATGTGAAAAATATTATTATTTTCAGTTTACTTTTGTCTTCACAAGTATGCAACAGAAATGTAGAAGACACATTTTCTTAAATGTTCCAAGGTGAGCGGATTCAGTGAGTTTTAAGGTTGTTGTTTTCATGTTTGTGCCTGCCCCATGATTTCCATTTTAAAATGCAAGGACAAGCTAGGGATTTTTTTTAATGTATAAAAAAAATGAAACTGTCTTCTAAAATTAAACATGTGGCAAATTTAATGTATACCATGATTGTGAAGAAATAACTCGATGTGAAAAATACCAAACTTATCCTTTCACTGGCACTTTCACATTACTCTATAGAATAACTAGTCTCTGTTCCATTGTTCTGTATATTAATTTATCTGTTCCTGTCATTAGAGAAGAACTAATGAGATCTGAATAGACCTTACTTGTAAACTTTAATGGGCCTTTTCCTGTTACTCCTTATAACTACCAGTTAAAGCATTGAATGATTTGTCATTATAAACTTTAACTATTCCCTTCACGTTATTCTACAAATTGACTATTGTAAAAATGGACACAGAGAGATACAGGTTTGAGGCAACACCACAACACTGTATATTGTAAAATGCAAAAATAATAAAGTGCTTTTCAGAAAAATAGCATCTGTACAGACACAAGTCTGAAAATATACTGCCCAAGATGGTGACACTTCCAGTTAAATACAGGCCAGGCAGGAAGTGGCGGGTCCAGGTGGACTGACACCAGAAGTGATGGTTGTCAGTCATCCAGGTGTTAGTGTACTGTACCACTTTGTGAATCAGTTAGGAATTACCACCACCAGAGCCTTTAAGCTGTCCCCAAGGAGCACATGTGACACTACATACCATAAAAAGTTTTAAACTTTATTATCACTTTCCTTTTCATGAAATAAAGAATTAGAGACTTTGATTTCTCTCCTGCTGTATTCCTTTTCTGTTTTGTTGGGTATGCACATTATTGTATGTTGCCTTTAATGACCTCTTGGGCACAGCTATCAGCAGTGTGTCTGTCTGTGGTGAGAATGTCAACCTTGTCAAGAGGTTTACTTACCTCGGCAGTGACGTTCATGTCTCCGGTGACTCTTCCTATGAAGTCAGTAGACGGATTGGGAAAGCATGGGGGGTCATGAGGTCGCTGGAAAGGGGTGTGTGGCGCTCCTGATATCTATGCAAAAAGACGAAGGTCCAAGTCTTTAGAGTCCTGGTGCTTCCTGTCTTGCTATATGGTTGTGAGATATGGACGCTATCCAGTGACCTGAGTTGAAGACTGGACTCCTATGGTACTGTGTCTCTCCAGAAAATCCTTGGGTACCGTTGGTTTGACTTTGTGTAGAATGAGCAGTTGCTCACGGAGTCCCGAATGAGGCACATTACCTGCATTGTGAGGGAGCGTCAGTTATGGCACTACGGCCATGTGGTATGTTTCCCAGAGGGTGATCCGGCTCGTAAAATCCTCATTGTTAGGGACCCGAGTGGCTGAAGAAGGCTAAGTGGACACCCATGTAACACCTTGCTTTGGTAGATAGAGGGTCATTTCCGGTGGGTGCGTGTACCAGTGCATGTACTGTACCAGTGCATGCTCCCCAACTTGACTTGACTTGCTAATAGAAATGAAAAGCATGGTCACAAGGAATTTGGTTGGATTTATAAACTAGAAAAGTGAGTCGAGGGTGGACTGACCAGAAGTATAATCTAATACAATTCAAGGTTTCATTGAAAAGCATGTTGGCCAGTTTAAATTCACTGCGTACAAGGGCCCTCAAATGTGAATACAGTTGTGCACATCTCCCCTTGAAAGTTTTTTATTTTGTCTTGATGCCAATTCAATGAAAACCACACGGAACTGGAAAAATAAAAAACAGTGAATCAGTGTATGGAAGGTCTTCACCCTCCAAAGATTTATTCAGATAGGCAGTTCAACCATTTTGTTTGTTTATATTACCATTATGTAAGTTTTTTTTATTTTGTAAAGTAATTCATATTTGTTGTTCATTAAAGTTATGCTTTCATAACAGAAAATCTAAATGCATCCTGCTGGTTTTACAGTACATGCAACGACCTTACTCCCACGGCTTGAAGAACAAAGCAGCATTTTCTCTTGCCACTAGCCTGCCATGCCCACTGCTGCATCACAAATGACAGTAGGTATGAATCCAAATGTGGGTGCCTCAGCCAGAGACTATGATTACGCCCAGGCTGACAAATGCCCACCCCTAGATGTAACTCACTAGAAAAGAACAACAACATGACAAAGCAATAAGGGAGCAAGGTTAATTAAACTCTTGTGTAACTAATTCCATTACAAGCCTGATAATTTGAGTCTTTAAATATGCCATTCGCTGGGCTAAAAAAGAAAAGCTGCAGTATGGAATTATACTGTTTAGAAATGTCACTCTGTGCCCAATAATGCCTTAAGTAACTTTGATCACAAACCAAAAAGGTAGATTGGAAAATTCAGAATTCAGAAAGCACAGACTCCACACACAAATACAGTATTGACTAGGTCTAAAGAAAAATCAGAAGTCTTAATTGGTGTTTCATTTCATGTTAAACCTAATCTCTAAGTATCCATCTTACCCAAAATATTCTCTGTGTGCTATCATAAATGAATTAGTTATGCAACATAAGGCCTCAAAGTAAAATAAAAAAAAAACAAAACATTGATAGTATAGATCTGTTCATCCCAGGCAGACCCCATAGTTTTCAAATCGACTCACAGTGGGACGTCACTTACGCAGCGATACCAGTATCATCTCTCAGTACTATCCCCACTAGCTTCACTTCTGTTTTTCAATTTATTTCCCCCAGGAGGCAAAACTAATTTCCATACACAGTAAACCAAGTGTCAGGGATATTATTTATAGCGCTGTCAAGGCCATAACTGCTTGTACAGTGGCACACTTTGCAGTTTGAGGACCAATTTAAATTATAATATGTTGTTGATTGATTTAATGTTTTCAGCAATTACTTAAATTACAATAACCCAACAGAAGGAACAAAAGAGTCCTCGGGTTAAAGAAGGGATCTTTATAATGTAGACACTGCAGCTTTCAAAATGGTTACAGGATTATAAATATCTGCGGTGGGTTGGCACCCTGCCCGGGATTGCTTTCTGCCTTGTGCCCTGTGTTGGCTGGGATTGGCTCCAGCAGACCCCCGTGACCCTGTGTTCGGATTCAGCGGGTTGGATAATGGATGGATGGATGGATTATAAATATCCAACATACCATTCTATATATTATTTAAATGAATTAATATACAACATCAATAAAAAATACTCACCTTCTTGGAAGTTTTAGTGTTTTCTTGTTTAATTTGGCTTTTTTGACACTATTCAGTGGAAAAAGACTCTTTAATGTCAAAGTGAAAATAGATCTCTGCAAAGCGGTTTAAATTAATTACAAATATAAAAGACAAAATAATTCATCAGATAAGTATTCGCCCCCTTCAACTCACCATTTAGTAGCATTGCCATTGTGAACACCTCCACAGTACCCCAGAGACAGGAGGGTGCTCATCTCTCCTTACCAGATTTCACTTAGTCAGCCATAAAAAATATTTTTTTTTACAAAAAAGGAAAAAAAATATTTTGCACAGTGTTAGGCCAAATGAAACAATGAATAACGGATATGCCGTGTTGTATGACGTTACACTTAGGTTACAGACAAGCAAATGCGACAAAATCTTCATAAGTTAGCTAGTAGACAATGAGGAGATCCATCATGATAAGAAAGAAACAATAATTAAGCTCTGCCCAACTCAAGCAACTGGCGCAACAGGCCATTGCTAAACTACCAAAGGTAACAGCTATGCTTAAAGCTTCAGTGGGGGATGAAACAAGCAAAATGCTGCCCATGTCATAAATGGAGCAGATTACTGTACGTCAGTTGAGTCATAAATCATGGCAAATTATGACAGAAAGGGCTTCTTCTGCTTGTTCTCCTTGCCCACTTCTTCACACTTGCAGACGACTACAAGCTTATTTATAACAATGTGCCGAGTAAACTGACAGCCCCAGACCCAGGTAAAAATAATGCAGCATTTCAGTAAAAATAAGTAAATTATAACATTGGAGGCTCAAAATGTTTCATAAACATTTGTTACTGCCATAGCAGGTTTCCTTCAAACTGGAACATATTGAGATGGGTCTAACTACAGTCCGAAATAGGTATGACATACAGTAGGTCACATAATACCCACAACACCACAAAAACTTCAGTAATGAAACTCTCTCTTAATCAGATAATTCTCCCACAACCCTAATGTTAACAGTAGTGTAACCAGGCATTTGATGGACATTTCGTGACTAGCATTGTGGGCGTTACATGATGATGGGACATTACATGACTAACCTCATAGGTATTTCAGGCTGCAATTACACTCTGTTGAACAAAATAGCCAGACACTGTGTGGGTTTGATTCAGATTTAAAATTTTTGTGTGAATGGTTTATAGTTTCTGACTTCAGCAGAGAGGCAAACAAGTTTCAAATAGACAACTGAACCTTCATTCAGCTGACTTCAGAGTCTTCCATGTGCCTTGAGGTAAACCCCAGCTGAGATGTCATTTTTGGCTTGCTGTTTGCCCATAAGGCTGCAACTGGTGAAGCACCCAAGCAACAGTGGTTGTCTGCACAATCTGTTCAGTCTCCACCCCTATAGATTGTAACACCTTTAGAGTTATTGTAGGTCTCCTGGTGGCCTTCTTCACTAGTCTTCTTCTTGCATGATCACTCTTTTTGTAACTGGTTTGCTCTCGGCAGATTTACATCTGTGCCATTCTCTTTCCATTTCTTAATGATTGATTTAACTGAACTTCAAGGGATAATCGGTGTTCAGAGTATTTTCTTGTAACCATTACCTGACTTGTGCTTTTCAATCACCTGTTCACATAGTTGCTTGGAGTGTTCTTTTTACCTTCATTATGTAGGTTATGCCACCATACTGACTCACCACAAGCTGGACCTTCCAAATAAGGGGCATTTAAAGCACAATCAATCGAAAGCACTTGACTACAGACAGATGATCATTTTATTGATTTTATTAAAAGCAAATAACATTCCATACAAGCAAGTCAAATTTTACAAATCTAAGCTCAAATCAAATTAGGTTATGTGACTTTTAACACCAGTTGGTGGCACCAGTGATGATTTAGGTGTGTCACAGTAAAGGGGTGAATAGTTATGTGTTTTAGATTTGTAATTAATTTAAATCTGTTTGCAGAGTTCCATTTTCACTTGATATTAAGGAGTCTTACAACAAATGAAATCCATTGTGGTTTAGGGCTCTATAACAATAAAATGTGAATATTTCCAAAGCTTACGTAAATAAGAGCTGTAAAATAGAGAGGGAGACAACAAACATAACGAGTTGGGGATTTCACCCCTTATACTTGAACATAAAGCAGTAACACATCTTTACAGACATGAGTCCAAAACAGAACTGAAAATTAACAAGAACCTGGCCGTTATATATCTGGCAGGTGGGAAGAGGAGGGCTCTACAGGACCGGAAGCGGAAGTGATATTTCTAGAAGGTTTGGTTCTTCTGATGGTACACCTGGTCTGCAGGGGAAAAAAGAAGAAAGTATTAGAGAACAGCGCCAACCCCTGGTTCAGTGGAGAAACACATTTATTCAAGCCTGTAAACTGTCTCCCATGGGCACATGTTATAGTTTACCAAAAACATATAGATAGTAATGCAAAATCAATACCTGGAAGACATCATTTAGGTACATGCATGCTAATTTATTTTTATAGTGAATGTGTATAAAATAGCTCTTGTTAAAATGTTCTTTTTAATATACTTTTTTCTATACAATCGAGTACATTTGGTTGGACTTCCTAAAATTATGAAAACGAGTTCCTTTTACATTACATTCTCTGTATTTGCATTGTAGAAAAGACAACCATGTTAGCATGCCTACTAGAGAGAAGAGGGTCTAATCAAATGTGCATTAGATGAGCACCATTTTTCAGTGTGATTGGTTATAGAGGAATACATAATGCATTGTAGCAGCCTTATCTCTATATATTTTGTGTAATAAGTGGAAATTTGGGGTTTCAGATATTTGGATTTATGATGTAAGATGATGGTATCTATTTCTCAAATCTGTTTTAACTAACTTAGCTAACTGGAGAGTCACAGTCTGTACCCTAGACAGGGTGCCGGTCCATTGCTGGGTACAGTACTTTTACAGGGGGGCAATTTTAGAGTTGCCAATTAACGTGACATACACCCATGGTGGTGCTTACTGTACTCTCCTTTAAGCCTCACTGTGGCTAGTTAATTCTCTGGTACTGGTCATGGGACAATCAAATCAAAATCCTGACTAATGGATTTTTCCTGAATGCTTGGTCCCTCCCTTTCAAGCAGTTCTTGCCTTTATGTCCAGTATGTTAGAGACAAACAAAAGGGCACCATTAATACATATTTTTATTTGAAGTAAAAACTTTTATTAATGTATCTTAAATAGTTTGGAAATCATGAAATGAAAAGCCTAATTAAACAAGAAGAATAAATAATGGTGTCAAGAAGCTTCTCACTAAGAGTCTGGAATAAAAACTTGAAGTCACTGTGGTCCGTTGGGAGCCACATTTGACACTCATGCTATCGAACAGTGGTCAGACTAGAGTGACGGAGGGAATGTTAACATTGTAATTGGAGCCGTGGGAGAGACCCTGTTGAAAGACTCTCTTGTTAGAGAGCATTCAACGGGTGGTAGTTTTCGTCTTGCATTCTATACCAGATTTGGCAGTTGAAAACATAAAAACAGTTAATAGCATGCTGCTAAAAAACACATTTGTTGTTAAACCTCATAATCGAAATAGGTCTGGATTATGAGACATATTGTAAAATCTGAAGATAACAGAAGCAACGAGAATGCTACATAACGCTGTTTAGATGAACAGGGATTTTAGTCTTTTTTATTTTTGATTTATACATCCTCTTCCCTATGGAATATCATATAAGGTGTATCAAAAAGCACTGAAATGCATTTATACAGTGGTATAGAGGATGTCCGATTTAGCACAATAATAAATTAAATCAAGTCCAATATTAAATTCAGAAAGAGTAGTAGAGACACGACTGGTTTTGGTCTTGATTTGATTGATCTTACTAAAAGAAGAGTATTCCTGAGGGCAATGCAGGTACTTCCATCTTTTTTGACGTTTACTATTCCAAAAGCTTGTTAGCAGTGCATTGCTTTCATCCATGTTGACTTCTGGCTGCAGTAAATGATCTGTTGGGAATTAAAAGGATGGTTCATATATGGGACAATCCTGCATCACAGCCTGCATATGGCACATTGTATAATTCTTTAGAAAGAGATTAACTTTGAAACAAGAAAAGGGGTTTGCAGTGGCTATAGCCATACACGTGGGACTGAAAACCTGCAATGCAATCCCTGTTGTTCTCCAAGTGTTTTTGTTGCATGGGTGCTCTTTTGTTAATGAACATTAATTTTTAATTTGGGTAGTTAAGAAGATTACAATTGTTCAAATGCCACTGAGGTTAGGTGGGGGTCAGAGGTGCCCTTTAGCCTTTTCAGCAAAGTTGTATTGACTTGAATGTTTTGCTGGAGGGTAGACTGTTGGATCTGATGTTAGTGCTGCTTCTACTTCATTCCTGCATAGACTCATGTTTCACTGTGTGTGTAGCATTCACACATTTACTCCACGTCTTTGTTAAGGTCAAGTTTTCTCCCATATCCCAAAGTTGCAAAGCAAGTTAACAGATAGTGAAACCCTAAATGGGATCTGTGTATGAGTGTAAGTGAGCTCTGTCATGAGGTAGCACACCATCCAGGTCTCACACTGGTGCACACACACAAGAAAAAAAACCCTAAGTGCCATGAAAAAGTTTAGGTGTTCTTTATAGATCTGAGGGTGCTGAATCCAAATCTAGCAAAAGAATTGCTCTGTTGCATCCAGTTTTTGAAATATGAAAGTGTTTAAAATAAAACAACACTATTATAGAGAAAAAAGTAATATTTTTTTTAAGTAATTATTTGCACATGAAAAAAATTTAAATTACACATATGATTATTTAAAATAAAATTATTTGTAAAAGGTAGTCACTACTATCAAGCTTGTGAATTGAAGACCTGCCACTTCCCATCATTCATTGGTCAAGAGTCCCATCTTCAATTTACAAGCTCGCTCCCATGTGAGCGCATTTCATCTGCCTGCCCTGCTCTAACTTTCCTGAAGTATTTGTCCACCTTAATAAAAAGGATACATATCTGTGTGTCAGGCTGTGTGTCCATCTGGTTGATATGTTTCTGTCATTCCAAAAGGTGGCACATCACAAACATTTCTGTCTATTATAAAAAAAAAATCTTGGAAGGTTGGAAGGAGATGAGACGTGATTTTCTCACAGAGACACTTTCACATCCCGCGAGACTTCCAAACACGGAATCAAAATTCAACGGGATATTGATAAAAAAGTAAAAGCAAAAAGAGATTGAATATGTGAACATAGATGCTATGACAAAAGTACGCTACCAAGATGCAGATCATCAAGCCAGCAGCTGATTGAGCAAAGAGGAGGTAAAATAAACTGTATTTGTTTCCCATTGTATCACCATTTAAGAGGGGTTTTTGGAGGAGCGTTCGTGTCTCCTTGGGGTGCGTTCAGCCCCCCTCTTCACAACGCGAGTGACAGAGATGGGAGGGGTTGGCAAGCGAAGTGAGCAGGGGGCAATGCCCCCTAATTTAGTAGTAAAATGCATTGCATTTGTCATTTGAATAGATTTGCTGCTTTTACAAATCCCATACCAAACAGTATATAACAGAGGCCTATGCATTGCATGGTGCACAGCACACGTTAACGCTGAGGACTACATTGATAATTTAGATTTCAACTTGTCTTAGATGGGCAGCAGCAGCTAGATAAAGGATAAGTGTATTTGTGTCCGTCTGGTGGCTAAGTCTCTGTCATTCCAAAAGATAGTACATCACAAACATTTGTAGTCATACAATGCATTGCATTTATCATTGCAACAAATGGCGCATCACACACATCACTGCTGTTACAAATCCCATACCAAATGGCACATAACACGATGCACTGCAAACATCAACGTTGAGGTCTATGTTGATTACTTAGATTTCAACCTGTCTTACATGAGTAGCACAGTTGGTTTAACAATATTTTAGTAAAATGCATCCATGCATTCTGCCTGTTGTGAGCACATGACTGGGTGACTTGATGTGGATTATGCAACACAAGTAACAAGATTTTTTTCATGCACTTTTTTGTATGGTTTTCTTTGGTCTAGCATTGCTCTCTCATGCTATCAGAAAGATTGCTATCTCTGTTCTCCTTAGAAACATGAGATTAAAACTTTGTCCTAGCCATCACTACAAACTACATGAGGCGGGTAACATATTAAAAAAATGACCATTTTTGGGTGGGTTTTGTTTTTCTTTAGTCCATGTATGAAAATGAGATGGAACTCCCACTTTTCTGTCTCCTTGTACCACTAAAGCATTCTCCATTCTCAGCTCTCACTCAGACTTTTTACTTTTTGGGCAGATGTTTCCTGCTTCCCTGTATAAACGTGGCTGCACTCTGATAAGCTTTTGACAACTTGGCAACCTCGAAGATTGCTTAACTGCTTGAAGTTTCTTTCTCTTTTGTGTTTCTTCTCTTTATAACACTTTATTTGCATGACCTGCTGCATTTGTTACTTCCAAGTTTTTGATTTTCACTGAATGTTTTTTCCCTTTCCCTTTTCTCTTTCAATAAAATATTGTGGAATCAGAATATTATGCAGCAAATTGGCTTATAAGCAGTTTGGTCCAGTTTTAGCTCTGGAAAAAGTCAGTACAAAATTAATATTTTCATTACCTTGAATAACAAAATTAAGCAGGTGGCCCTCAGTATAAATGGAACAACACTATTATTGTGATCTTAGTGATGTAGTTACAATGCAGATTTCACATTTTAAAACTGTTAAAATGAATAATTTTCATCACAGAAGTTTACAAAAATTAATTTTAACTTGATACTTTCAACAAAATAGAGAGAAAAAAAGAAAAAGATCTTAAAAAGGTACCATTTTAAGTACGTTGTATATTTTTATGTCTGGTTCAAATAAAAAAAAGCCATCCTACTGTAAAGTAGCAAAACCCCTCTATTCAGCCACTTTGAAAACCTTAAGAAATGTTACATTTTGCAATTCAATGTGTCAAAGTGCTATATAATTACTTTACTACAATTTGCATTAAGCTTGTAATTTCAGAGAATCTTAAAATTATGCAGTGATTATATTTAGCATACGGTGATAGCATCTGCTCCGTTCTCCGTGAAATGTTTAGTCAAGATTGTTATGTGTGTCTATAAAGAAAAAAAAGAGTTTAATGCAGCATGTTGACCTAAAGATTTCAAAAGTCTGTGCAACTCTGTACCAAAAAGGTATTGCTTGTGTAAATAGCACAGATTAAGTAATATTTGAATTTAAAAGGCAGTTGAAATTATATAGAAAATATTTACAAATGGTTTATTATAATCTTAGCAAACAAAGAGCACATTACAAGAAAGCAATTCTTCTTCTTTTATCTCTTTTGTTTTCCAAAGGAATTACCAATTGAAATAAATTACTTTTCTGGTGAATTCTTTCATCATCATCATCATTCATTTTTCATATTCATACATGGAAATTGCCTCATTAAATTCCCAGATACAAAATATATTTGGGAAAAGCTGAAATGAGAATCCTGGGATGGCCAATGCAGCAACCTCCAAGGCAATGATCTAGAATAACTCATCACCTAGCATAAGTGTGAACATGCAAAACTTCACATAACTGCCATGTAAGTCTTCCTGATGGTCATGTGGGTGGACCAAGCATAATGGAGTGCTTGTTTCTTCAAAACAGTGATACTTGAAAAGTGTAAGGTGAATGGTTTTTAAATCAAAGGAGCTGCTCAAATCGAGTAATAATCCTTGAACCTGAACATCAGGCTCTCCATCGTTAAAGTAACCTTCAAAATTGTACATATCGAAACACTGTTTTTATATTAATTGTGATATGACAGGTTCCAGTTCCTTACCTGGCCAACAGACCAATGTGATGCAAGGACAGGGGAAGACAACCTGTCATAGCAACATGCTCCCCCAATATGCTAGTTGGCAGCCTCCACGGGCAACACTACCTGTACAGACACCTGCAAGGCACACTGGGTATTGTAGTCCCATAGGACAGTCTTGTCGGGTTCCATGGGTGCAGCCAGAGGGAGCTGCAGGGACTTACACTCCCTACTTTTTGGGAATTCTGATTGACCCAGAAGTACTTCAATCGGGCTATGTCCCAGCACTGGAAGTACTCCTGAGTCCAAGATAGATGGTTTATTTTGTGGTTGCTGATCATGAATATGAGAATTGTTTTTTTAATGATAGTCCTTTCCTTCTAAGAGCCACTCTCAGAAGGTTAGAACTGAGACATTTCAAACATAAGCATGTAGGGTATTGTTTATTTCAAAGTCAGTGATTACGAATGAGGTTATTTTTGATTTTTTTCTATTTCCTTTGCAAATATTTAGACTTTTAACATTTAAATGGAAGGAAACATTTTAGTAATTTAAATACATAATAACACACCTATTCATGTTTATTATGTACTTAAACCTCATGAAGTAAATCATCACATTTCTTATGAACACCCTGAATTAGGACGACTTCCATTAGTTCAGGCATTTTAAATTCTCAACTCCTTTTTGCAGCTCCCATTGTGCTCTCAGCACTTACTCCTTGAGGAGGTGAAGTAGGAGGAAGTAGACCGTGACATTTAGAAAAATGCTAACATGTCAGATTTTAAACCTGACTGGAGAGGTGGATTTGGTTAATTAACTGGTTTTTTTTAATCTATGTTTGTTAATATATTGCCTACACTTTCTCTCTCTGACTGTAAGAGATGAGCATTTTATGGTTTATTCCAGAATATGGAGGAGTCAACCTCTGCTTAGCCAGTAATGCATGAGAAGCTAAACCTACCAAAGCTGGTAACAGCATTGCTTATTTTGATTATATTTCCAGCCATCATTTCATTCAGAAGTTGTTTATGTTACCTTCACCCTTTTTAATTTGTCTGAGTGATGTTTACCTTTTGTCAGGGAAAAGTGTATTTTTATTTAATGCTTTTACCCATTCACTCCTTCTATAATTACTGGTTATTGTGTTCAATTCAGTCACACCAGGCACTAAATAATGCATAAGCAAACTTCCTGTGTAGTAAGGCATAGGTTTAACGTAATGGGATGCCTAGTTTGAAAGACAGATGTCAACTTATAATTTTCATCATTTTTTATATCAAATTAATTTTATGCACAGCACAAAGCTGCCTTGGAGAGGTGCCCCCCACTCATTGGTTTAATCAACAGTTTGTAAGACATGTTATTAGAGGAGACAATGCTGATGAAACAAGCCACAGTCACTTGGTGCAAAGAAATGTAAGACTGCAATATATTAAAAGCTTGTCTCTTATCAAAGGCCACATCTCCACTGAGATGAAAAGTATTTTTTTCTTAAATGATCATTTTCTGTCCAGGCTTAAATTCATAGTCAAAAAGTCTTTTAATAAAACCTGGCTTTGAATGAGCCATCAGACTCAGTCCCTGATTTGTGATCAAAGATTTACTTTGTTATGTAATAATAGAAGGCCAGCTCCTAGAATCCATAGGATATGTAATTCTGTTCATAGCCACAAAAAAGACTTTTAAATATGTAGGAGTATGCAGCTGCCTCTCTCAGTCTGCTTGTACACCTTTGTTTTACTAGATCTGGTGAGCTGCTCACTTCTGAAGTATCACAAAGCTATTCCATCTTAACTTCGGGGTCTTTCTGTCTCTCTCAGGACCCTGTACTTTACCACCTCCTGTCTGTGAGTCCACACATAAAATTTTCTTTCCTTCCTTCCCTGGACTTCAGGGTTAGGTCCCTTAGGCAGTCCTCACACCTTCTTTGAAGGCACAGTATTAGATAGATAGATAGATAGATAGATAGATAGATAGATAGATAGATAGATAGATAGATAGATAGATAGATAGATAGATAGATAGATAGATAGATAGATAGATAGATAGATAGATAGATAGATAGATACTTTATTAATCCCAATGGGAAATTCACACATTATTCAATGTATTGCCATTTGGAACTGTGCACCATTGAGGGACAGGCTCTTCTGGCCTCCCACCAGACCCCAGACATATCTTGTAAGGAGGAAAACCTCATAGCAACCTATGACCAGGAGATCTTCCGACCTTTTGCCAACTCCCCTTTATCTACTGTCTTATTCTAGAGCAGGGGTGGGCAAATTCAGTCCTGGAGGGCCGTAGTGGCCGCAGGTTTTTGTTCCAACCCAACAGCTTAATTAGAAAACAATTGTTGCCAATAATTTAATTTCATGGCTTGTTAGTGTTTTAACGCTGCCATGTCAGGTCCTTCTCATATCCTAGATTTTCTTCCCCTTTCTAAGGATATCATCCAAATGGTTTGAAGTCTAAAACTGATGTGTAGTTCTCAGTCCTTCACTTTTTTCTCTTCACTTTTCTTCCAATTATTTAATTAAACCAAACAGTGCACAATAAATACACACAGGTGTAAATGGAAACAAGCTAGATGGAGAAATGCTGGTTTCTTTCATCATTTGCATGTTATTGCTAATAAGGAGCAATTAAAAAACAAGACTACAGCTGTTTAAGACTAAAATAAGCAATAAGGGTTCAAAATCTTAATGAGGGAGACAACAAAAATGAAGCAGAAGTGTTACTTGAGCAATAAGTGTGTTTTATTAAGCAATTGGGTTGGAACAAAAACCTGCAGCCACTGCGGCCCTCCAGGAACGACTTTGCCCACCCCCGTTCTAGAGGGTAGGGTCTCCAACTGATGGTTCAACTATCCACTTAGAGAAAGGCAAAGAGTGTTTCCACCCAGGCCTCTGTTTCGTCTCTTCTGCATTTCAAATTTTGACTTATCAGTCCAGAGCACCTACTTCCATTTTTCTGCACTCCACTCCTTGTTTCTTGTTGTTCATAGGTGAGTCAATTGGCTTTATTTCCACCTTGGAGGAATGGCGTTGGGGCAGGAACTCTTCCATGAAGACCCTTTCTGATAAACTTCTCCAGGCTGTAGATGGGTGTTGCAGGGTCTCAGTGATTTCTGCCAAATTCTAAGCTGATACTGGTGCCTAATTTGAAAAGAAGTATGCTTGTTGTGTGTCGTGTTTGTTGCACTCGGTTTTTGTGGCTGACCATAGAGTTTCCTGCCCTCGACCTTACTCGTTTGTTTGTGCTTCTGCAGAAGAGTTTGGTCAGCATATCTGGACATACCTGTTTGCAGTAAAAGTTCTGCTTGAGAGAGAATTTGATGATGCAGGATGAGTAGGGTTAGTAGCTCTCAGCAGGATAAGGTCTTGAAATTTAATTCCATCAATTTCAGCACACTCGCCCTGATGTGATATCAGAGAAATTTCTATCTGATTTCTCCAAAGTCCTTCAAAGCTCTGTTATCAGTTTCCCTTTTGTCCTTCTTCTTTTGCCTGTATCAAAGGGATCAGCTGCCTGACTATTT
This sequence comes from Erpetoichthys calabaricus, assembly GCF_900747795.2. Lineage (NCBI taxonomy): Eukaryota > Metazoa > Chordata > Cladistia > Polypteriformes > Polypteridae > Erpetoichthys > Erpetoichthys calabaricus. The sequence goes on from NC_041397.2 coordinate 204,482,949, forward strand.
TGAACATTTTGAAGGTGATTGATATGTTTCTTATACTATGTTGAGTGGAACCACATCAGTGCTTCATTGAATCTCAGTGTCACATTTATTGATTTCTACCAAATGGTTACTGGGATTGAATCCCTATCTTTCTTAGCCTTCTTGATCTGCCTGAAACTGCTCGGATTTTGATATAGTTAGGCCTCCACTTCATCAGATTCATTCCCATAAGGGACTGCTGCAATCCCTTTCTATTTGCTCTAATTCAATGTTTTTTGTCAGTTTCTTCCTGGCTGTGTGTATGACTGTTACATCCTGCATCCAAATCCTCCCTTCATTGCAGCTTTTGCTTCAAAACTGTGTGCTAACTCAACAAAATGTTATTATATTGGAATCACTGTGTCATTTATGCAACTAATTACAGGAAGAGTTCTTAGTCTGTCTCTTACAGAGTTTAGGGAAGGATAGGGTGATTTCTTTCTTGCCTAATGTTATAATAACATAACAATATACCATACCATTTTCATAGTATGTTTAATCCCAAGCAGAGTTGCAGGGGACTGAAGCCTATCCCAGAAAGCACAGGGAGGAAACCAGGAACAATCCTTTGACAGGACACTAGCCAATCACAGGGTGAACACACTCATGCACTAGAGCAAATTTAACATTGCCAATCCACTTGACCTTCATGTCTTTGGAGTGTTGGAGGAAACCAACTGACACATGGGGAGAACATGCAAACTTCACACGGGGATGCAAACTCAGGTCTCCTTACTGCGATGTAACAGCGCTACAACTGCGCCACCTACATGACAATATAATAATTTAATTGGCCAAATTAAAAAGAAATAAATGACACGTTATTCCTACTAATTACACATTATTTTCAAATTACCAACGGTATGGGGCACTACATTTAATCCTTCAACAATTCACAGTGCAAAAGACCTTTGCAATTTTCTTACTTTTGTTATGTTTGGGGCTTTAACAAGGCAAATGAAAGGTCTCTTTATATTTCATATGTTCTGCTCTCCCACTGGTATTCTTTTCTCATTTTTCATTTTTATAGACATATTAACCAAAGGCTGGACATTGAAGTGAAAATGAACTGGAAAAACACTTAGATTGCATTGTCGTCAAATCCAGAAATAAACTAATATTGCAAGATGAAAAATTACAGAGGATTCTGTATGGGGAGCGATTACACATCAATAGTTTCTGCTATGATGATTTTACCTTCTGTGACACTTTAACAAACTAAAATTACTTAGTATTTTCAATATTTTGGGTCATCCATCATATCTGAATAACATGTACATTTATGAAGCTGAGCTTGTTGAGGCATGGTGTGCAATTTTCATTTTTTTTAACTTTTGTTTGAGCATTCTTTTAAACATATAGACTGACAACACAAATAACAGGAGGCACTATATGCAACATGGTCCCGACAAAAATAAGAAAGCTCCATCAAGGACAACAGACGTAGTTATGTCAGAAGAATTGTTGGATTAGCACCATGGGATGGTGGTGTTATGTTAGTTAAAGTGCTTCAGAGGCAGCTACTACGGGTGCGCAGACACAATGGGGGACCTTTAATTTATTAAGTGAAGACCTTCAAATTGATGGCTGGAGTGAAGTCCTTCACAGTATGCATTGCCCCCTTTTTTATGGTGATCAGGAAAACTAAGGGGATGCCAGGCCTTTTAGGAAGTGCTGAAGCTAACAAATGAAAGGACAACAGGAGCAAATAAAAAAAAAGGTATTTAGAGAATAGCGTCTTGTGTTCCTGACTCAAACATTGCAGGAATGACCCTGGAAATGGTCCCTGCTTGGAGTTGGAAGGTTAGTGGAAACAAGAGTATAACTGGTGGAAGGAAGAGAGGCATGAGTCAACAGAATAGAGTCAAAAAGATTTTGCTGGCTGCAGTTAAAGGTGAGCAATAGAACACCAAAGAAGGGGGCAAATCCTATGTTAGCTAGGCTCAGTGGGACAGACAGAATATTGTTTTCTGTATGTTATTTTGTAACTGATTACTTCTTGTGATGTCCCTCTTTCTTATTTAGTTTAAAAGGAAAAAAATGATTTTTTATCCCTGTAGTCTCCTTGGCATTCATTCCGGGTTCTGGGACAGCTCGTGCATGCACCCTATTCTTCACAATATGGCTTTTACTTTTTAAAGCTGTAGATTTCTTGAACTGTTGATGACACCATCTCACATGTAAGATGTTAAATTAGAATATTTCAAGAGGAAAACATGCCATTAGGGCTTCCAAAATAATATTTGGTTAAGACCCAGCTGACTCACTCTATTTACAAATATTTTTTGCCATCTGTGTGAAAATTATTCTTGGCCAGATATCAGCTATGCTCCATGCTTGTAAACTTCTTTTGGTCACATCTTCCATATGACATTTAAACTTATCCACTCCTCCTGTTTGCCGTTACCAAGTGAGAGCAATTACACAGCTGTCACCTGGGCCTCATGTTTAGCTTATTGCATTTGAGCAGGCTCTTTACATCATCAAGTCAAACAACAAAATTCTATTCTTTCAGATCTGCTTTGTTTCCTGCCTTGAAAGGTAATGCCTTTATTTGTAAGCCCTCAGTTCTTTGCCCATTGTTTACAACTTGGGTTATGTTTTTTTGTCATATTGTTATTGTTAAGTTTGGCTGATTTCTCATTTTGGATTTTTCTTACTAGCTGCGTTTCCTTATTTAATGATTAGTTTATTTTAATATGATGGTGTGATCTTAAAATTTCCCAACTCCACTTACTGAATCTACCCTAAACTTTACAGACACAATACTTTATCTCCATCTTCTCTTGGCTGTTCAATGAAAAACATGGAGGCTTCAATTGTAAAGGTAAAGCCGTAGTAAAGGTTGACAAAAAGAGCACATTGTTCATGTGTGTTTATTGAAGAACGTATTGTAAAGTATTAGCCTTCTTAAACATACCTTCTTTTGACTTCAGTGCTGTAAAACACAATAACCTACATTGTACAATTTAAAGCCAAACTACTGTCGTTTGTCTCATTTCAGTTTCTGGAACTACTTTTCCTAGTTTGAGTTCTAGTGGCAGCAAACCAAGCAGCCAAGAGACAGCCTTGATTCCCCTGTCCCCAGCTCTTCCCGGAGAAGTCCCCGGTATTCCCAAGCCAGCAAAGAGATATAACCCCTCCAGTGTGTCCTGGGTTTGTCATAGGATCTCCACCCAGTGGGACATGCCTGGAGCAGTTCCAGGGGGAGACACCCCCGGAGGGGCATTCTTACAACATGTCCAAACCACATCAACCTGATCACCTTATTCCAGAAGAGCAGCGACTCTGCTCTAAGGCTTTTGCGAATCTCTGAACCTCTCACCTTAACATGGAGTGTCAGCTCAGCCACCCTGCAAAGAAACCTAATTTCTGCCATTTGTTCTAGTAATCTCATTCTTTCAAAGTCATGGCCATAAGTGGGGACAGTGATGTAGATAAACTGGTAAACCGAGAGTTTTGTTTTTAGACTCAGATTCTGCTTCACCACCATGGACAAGTACAAACAGAACAACTGCCATGACTCCAATCTGCTGGTTGATCTCATGTTCCCTATTTGCATCACTTGTGAACAAGATCCCGAGATACTTGAACTTCTCCATTAAAGGCAGTTGTTCTCCTCTCAACTGGAGAGATCAATCCATTCTTTTCTGAGGGAGAACCAAGACCTTAGACTTGGAAATGCTGATCCTCATTCCAGCTGCTTCACACTGGGAGGCAAATTGCTCAGGTTTGTGCCAAATGTCCTTGTTAGATTAGGAAAAGGGGACATCATCTATAAAAAGCAGTGATGCCACCCCTAGTTTTCCCAATTGGCCACCCTCACAACCTCACCTGTGTCTTGATATCCTGTCCACGAAAAGCACAAACAGGAGTGGTGACAAAGCACAGCCTTAATGGATCCTGTCACCCAACGAATATGACTTAGAGGCAAGTATTCAGACACAGCTCTCACTGCATTCATGTAGGAAATGAATAGCATGTAAGAGTGGCCCTGTTACCCCACAGGCAATATATATCATTCAAAGGTAAAATGAATAGGAAGACACTGTAATCTTTGTAACAACAAGGCACAACCTCGTAGTTTCTAACATTTGATATGAGTATAAAAATTAAGTTTTTTATTAAACAAGATGACCCTTTTGGTACCCCAGCATTTATATTGGAATTTGTATAGTACCTCACTCGACCACAGCATATTGTGATAGGGGGAGATCTCTTGATAGCCCTTCGAACCAAGAAAAAAATTAAAGGTGACCAATTGTATACATAAACAGAAAGCTTATATTTAAAAAAATACACAGAAAATGGAAGATAACAAATCCCTGCTGTGTCTCTGGGCCTACCTAAATGGGCGGTAGAACATTCCAAACCTGTTGGGTTGACTGTACCATTTGCCCATCTGAAAATACCACAGAAATGGTCCTCACCACCTCTTTCACTCTCTATCTTCAAATCCACGACACCCCTACCACCACATATCCACAGGATATGTGCATCAAATATTATGCATTATGCAAACAGTAGTGCTAGAAAAGATCCAGAGAAGAGTGACTAGGCTCATTTCAGGGCTACAGGGGATGAATTTTGAAGCAAGATTAAAAGAGCTGAGCCTTTTCAGTTTAAGCAAAAAGAGATTAAGAGGTGACATGATTGAAGTATTTAAAATTATGAAGGGAGTTAATTCAGTGGATTGAGACTGTTATTTTAAATGAGTTCATCAAGAACAAGGGGATACAGTTGGAAACATTTTTTAAGAGTAAATTTCACACAAACAGTAGGAAGTTTTTCTTTAAACCGAGAACCATAGACACCAAGTAGCATGGTAGACAGTAGGACTTTAGGGACTTTCAAAACTAGATTTGATACTTTTTTAGAAGAATTAAGTAGATAGGACTGGCAAACTTTGTTGGGGTGAATGGCCTGCTCTTATCTAGATTGTTCTAATATTCTAAAGAAATATTTTGCATCAGGTGCCTTCTGCATCAAATATTTTTTTATCATCCCTCATGTATGTGTTATATACTAAATAGTCTTTATGTTAACGCAGTATTCTAAGTACCACTCAGTTCAAAGTTCCTTACTCTTACTGTGATGCACTATGCATAGGACAAACACCAGCTGAAAATGTGTCTATGGTCACTATAGATGGGCATCTTTCATTTTCCAAAATGCATTAAATAAAGCCATCTTCAAAATCTGCTTTTTTTTACTGCAGCAGCCATAGGAAACAATTCTTTCCTAATCGCATTACCTACCCTATTAATAATGCTTTTCCATATAATACAGTATTTTGTATATATTCCTTCTTGAGCACACAGACTGAAAATACATAAAAATCCATATGAATCATAACACTATGATAAAAAAAAACAGCAAACACTTTAATATAAAAATGAAGAGACAAATGTCAGTCTGTTAAATGTTGTTAAATTAGTCTGCCGTGATCTTTGAACTGAACTCTGTTTTTTTGATTTTCAAATAAAAACCATGTACTTGACCTTTAAACACAGCATAAAGGCTCCACATCACTGGTTCACTATTCTGCATTCTTACAAGAATTTTTAATTGAATTTTCCTAGTGAACTGCCATTTCTGACATGGACCTTTTTAGCTGCATTGTAAAGTTCTGAGTTTTGCCAGAACCAATTCAGTCTGCTGTCTTCCACCTATTGGATTATTTCCATCCATCCATTTTTCAAATCCTCTTATCAAGTGCAGGGTCCTAGGGCAGCTGTAACTAATCCAAGCAAATATCAGACACAAGGTAGTAGCAATCCCTGGATGGAGCACCAGCCCACTGCAGGATGAACACACACACATCAGGGGCTAACGCAACATCACCAATTCATCTAACCTGTAAGATGTTGGACTGTGATAGGAACATGGAGCCCCTGGGGGAAATCCATGCAAACAAGGAGAGAACATACAAACTCCTCAAAGGGACAACCAGGGGTGAGGACCCCACTCTCCTTACTGTAAGGCACCAAATCTACCATTGCACCACCTTAATCATTTTCAATTAATGGAAACTAATAATGTTTACATATAATTACTGAGGTTAATTACTCAGAATCAGATAATGAATTACTGGATATGAATTAAGTTTATATTAGACTTGTGACAGGTAGGCAACATTTCAAGCAACTCAATATTCAAAATCTTATTTAGATTGTTTTAACTCTCTCCTTTGCTTCTATCTCCAGGGGGTCCAGAGTGCATCCTATAACTGAGCTTGCCCTATTAATTAGCCTGTTGATTTGGTGGACCTCTCTTGAAGTGATGTTATCAGCCCAGCATACCACAGAGTTATAGAAGTTGTGAAGGATAGATAGATAGATAGATAGATAGATAGATAGATAGATAGATAGATAGATAGATAGATAGATAGATAGATAGATAGATAGATAGATAGATAGATACTTTATTAATCTGTCACAACCCACATTAAATGAACACAGTCTCCTAAGGAAATAATAATAATTATTATATATTTTGGGTGGCACGGTGGCGCAGTGGGTAGCGCTGCTGCCTCGCAGTTGGGAGACCTGGGGACCTGGGTTCACTTCCCGGGTCCTCCCTGCATGGAGTTTGCATGTTCTCCCCGTGTCTGTGTGGGTTTCCTCCGGGTGCTCCGGTTTCCTCCCACAGTCCAAAGACATGCAGATTAGGTGGTTTGGTGATTCTATATTGGCCCTAGTGTGTGCTTGGTGTTTGTGTGTGTCCTGCAGTGGGTTGGCACCCTGCCCGGGATTGGTTCCTGCCTTGTGCCCTGTGTTGGCTGGGATTGGCTCCAGCAGACCCCCGTGACCCTGTGTTCGGATTCAGCGGGTTGGAAAATGGATGGATGGATTATATATTTGAAGTATTATTAATAAGAGAGGTCTAAGTTGTTTTTAAATACATCCACGTGGAGCTTAATAAATTCAGAATTTCTGGAAGTGTTTTTTTTTACTTTCCAAAAATTCTGAAAAGATGAGTTATACCATATAATTATTATGCTTTATACTGTGTGATGATGTTAAGGCAGACACAATGGATAGAAGTTTGACAAACCAATAAGTGAAGCTAAAGACAGTAAAACTGAGAAACAGTTGGTAGACCTTGGGGATTTAGTTTTGAAGAGATACATTAGATTAGGATGTACAGTTTTTCAGCATTACTAGATTAGACAAAGAATTATAAAGAAATTTTAATTTTCAAGGTGCTTATTAGTCAAATATAATTGTCGACTACAATTCACGAAACGTTTCTAAGTATTAGTGTAATTAATCTGAGTTTTGGCATCAGTTGATGCTGTTAACCTCATTTTTGGACTTTAGTGTTTATAATGTTCTAGCATGTGCAAATTTTCATATATATCTCTATTATTGGTTTTCACAAATACAGCCATGTTGTTTGAAGCAACAGAATCCGTTGCTAGTCCCACCTTTTTAAGTTGTCAGCGTTCATCATTTGGAAAATAGGCATCAGATCAGTTTCTTTCTCTTTTAAAATGATTCTCTTTTGAGTAGTGGAAAGCTAAAAGGTTCTTCCTAGAAAATCTTAGTTTTAATAATAATAATAATAATAATGTTGTTTACTTGGTATTATGACCCCATCTATGCCCATCTATTTCTATATTTCTATTTATTACCTTTATTAACTTCTATAAGAAGTTTATGACATTTAGATGACTTGGAAGTTTAAATTACAAAGCAATTTAATGAGGAAGTTCAGAGAGGGCTTTATGAATTTGGTCAAAACACTACATATCAGCAGTTATCTTCACAAACACAAACATCTCTCATCTAAGGGGGTCAGACCAATGTGAACTCATACTGCAGCTTTTTAATACATCACTCACGCTCCTTGTTACTGCTGTGTTTTCTCATAATCTCATAATACCAACAAAGGCCTACCCAACCTTTTCTTTGTAAATTCCCCATTAGATGTCCCTCACGTTCTTGGCTTATTTAACTAATTTAGTAAATTGGTGCTTCACCCCTTAAATTCCTCTTGCAACTAAGCTGTATTCCCTTCCTCAATCAAGCTAATTCACTCAAACATGAATAAAATGAATATACTCTCTTGTTTAAACCTCCCCTTGAAAGAAATTTTGGGCATTATAAGAAGAACCCTACCATCGGGATTTCTCTGGAATAGTAAAAGATCATATATTAAGCATTCCACTTTAATCTATGGAGGGCATTATATCTTTGCTGATTTGTTCTTTGCTGAGTATGAAGCTCTTGTCCCACACTAGATTATAATTCTGTAACATGTTCCTATTATTGATTAGTACAAGAAATGTGATCTCCAAAAAAGCACAATAGACCCTTCTTATAATGTTTCCAGTGTTTCATCCTTCTTGCAATAAATAGGCCAAAATGACACATGGCATTGTAGATATGACTTCAAATGTGCATTATTCTTTTTAAGTCTTAATTCTCTTGATGTACTTTTCACAACGTGTTATATAAACCAACATTCTACTAACTTTTTGATTATTTAGACTTGGCTTGAGAGAGGACCAGGAGGTAGATGAGTAACACAAAAAGGGTCAAAACCAGGAGATCAAAAACATAAGTGTCAAAGGCAAAATGAGGGGTAAAAATCGTGGTCAAAACTTCAGAGCAAAAAGTCAGGACCAGGAAACGTTGGGACTGAGAATATTTTGGAAAGAGTGATTTGAAAAACCGTTTCGATTCTGCAACTCAGATAAGAATGAGAATTTCTGGATGACCTTTTATCTTGTTGTGTCATTGCCTAAAACTCACGACTTTGAGGACCCCTAGCAAAGCATGAAGCCATTCTAAGAATAGGAATCAAAAATGGCAGCAACATAAAAAATATAAAATGGTGGATGAAATGGTCCAAAAAATTTGATGACTCCTGAAGTAATTGGCATTTACAAAAATAAATGTCAAATTAATATTCAGGAGCATCAGAACCCCTCAGAAATCCATGGAAAAAAACATAAAATAAAAAATAGAAACAGAAGCCAAAACCGTAACACACCCTCACTTACTCATCCATCTCATTTGCTGCTTACTCTAGCTTTGGTGTTACTGAGAAATTGAGTCTTTCTTAGCTGTTGTGCTTATGCCAACAATTATACAGATGAGAAGAGGATAGAATTGTTTGTTTAAAAATGAGGAAAGCTTTTCATATGTGGAACCAAAAAAACACAGTAGTCTGATAGATAGATAGATAGATAGATAGATAGATAGATAGATAGATAGATAGATAGATAGATAGATAGATAGATAGATAGATAGATAGATAGATAGATAGATAGATAGATAGATAGATAGATAGATAGATACTTTATTAATCGCAAGGGGAAATTCACATGTAGTAAAAAGTAGTAAAAAGTGTCCAGGGAACGAGTCCACATAAAAGAAAGTGGTAGGAGTGATCAGTGAAATAGAGAAAAATAGAGAAAAAGGTAGAAAGATAAAGTCATACACGGAGCTGCTGGAAAGGCTGCCACTCGCTGCAGTGCCTGAGTCATCATGTGGTCATAATGTGATAATGTAGTCATAAAATGTCGGTCAGTGAAGTGATCAAAACCAAAGGGTAAGCAATGATCAAAAACGTTAAAATTTTTTTAAGTTAGGTCCTTGAGGAGACACGAAATAACCAGTTAAGTTACAATTTTGGAAGTCAAGGAAAATAATTATTTACTCTTGACTGTAATTTTTTATTGCTATTTTATTTAACTCCAGCATATTAGTAAAACACAACCTTCTCTACCTAAACCCTTGCTAACTGTTCACTGACATTCTCTTTCTAGATATCCACTTTTCTGTGTGTTTTGTGCCATTTTTAACAATCAATTGTATTCATCTTCTGGCTTTACACATCACAAAGTATTGCCTAAACTGTAAAGTATTAAATCCTCACTCCAGTTTTACAATTTAGATTAATTCAGTTAGTTTATATATACTGTAATACTGTATATTTCATTTAACAATGAGGACAGACTTTGGTAATTCAAGTAAGAAATAACAGTGAAAATATGGATCTGGAGAAGGGCAGTTATTCATTTCTGGCCTACATGTTCCTGAGCTAACTCAAGAATTTATTTTGATTAAAATCATAAATACATTATATTCTTTCTGAAATAATGGTTTAAGTGTTAAATATGTCAAATAAATGCACTGTAAATAAGTCAGAGTAAATTAAGCAACAACAAGCATGTGGAATGAAAATCAGGAACTAGATCTGACGTGAGCGACTAGATTTAATAAATATTAGCAGCATTCAAGGAGATGACTGCATTTTTGACCAACCTTAATACAGCTAAAACAAAACTCAAGAAAAACTGATAAATTACTTGAAATGGCATGGTTTGCCAATTTGTAAATGCTGACAGTAATATTCATGGACCTCCACCATAAAACAAGTCCACAATTTAAACTGGAAACTATTCATTGAACTTTACTTTAAATATGGAAGATGTGGCCAATAAAGTGAACTTTTACAGTCACAAGGTTGCAGAATCATCTTTCAGCCTTGACTGAGACTTGCACATTGTATTGCTATTGTTTTTAATGTTTTTTCTATATTGAGGACAGGCAGCAGGTTAAGAGTCAGAGGAAGAGATGGTCATTTAAATTGTAATTTAAAAGGCAATGGTTCAACCACAGTACATATCAAGCTTCATTATTGGAAAGTACACATTTCTTATTATTTTTCTTTGATTTTATACTTATAACATTACTCAAGTTGTTTTAATAATGACTAGTCACACAATCTTTAGAAAGGTAATTATCAAGTTGTAAATAAGAACAATATGAAATTCCAGATGTCCATAGTCTTTGTTGTGCTGTCACTACAGCAGTTTGAAATACAATAATGTGCTGAATTTTAAGGTCCATTCCACAAAACTGTATGTGAAACTGTCCTGTTTTGCTCATCACTAGTTGTGGGGCATAACACACTTCTCCAGACATACAGTATACAATTAAAACATATGTGACAATGTGTCAATTTAGAGTCACCAATTATCCTAACCTGCATGTCATTACAGTGAGGGAGGAACTGAAATTCCAGAGAAAAGCTAGTCAGCCATGGGATGAACACAGGCCAAGATCTGAAGCCAGAACTCTGGACCTTTTGAGATATCAAAGTTAACCATTTTTTGTGTGCTACTCACAAGTGTAATTGTTTAATGAAAACCCCATTTATAGTGAAATCTGTCAGAAGTAAATTAGATTAAAAAACTTTATTTAAAAAAAAGGTTTATTTATTAATAAAGAGAATTACTTGCCCATTATAGTTTTATGAGTGTATCTGCTTTTAGAACACCATTATATAATGCATATTTTTCTTATTGTATACAATAAGAATTTCTAAGGAAATCTCACATCATGAAAGTTCATATTAAAATAACCCACAAAGTGTGGCAAATTATAAGCAAAGCAGGAAATAAAAAGTATAAGCAGGATTACTGATAACCAACTTTTGACAGAGTGCCAGAGGCTTTACTAGAAGCATTGCTAATTGTTTCTTTTGATTGCTTTAAATTTCTTGATTCATTGAAAGCTGCGACTCAACGCTGAAGATATACATGCTTCTAAAATATTAATTCAACACTAGATAAACAATTGTTTACTAGCAAAACTTTCACTGTTAATGATGCCTATTAGAAACCTAATTCCACCTGTGATAGAATAAAGAGATGGGAAAAGAAGAGGAGATTGAATACTCATGGCTGAGACAGATGGGGATTAGAATCCTGCAGAGGCTACAAGGAGGCTCCTTTTCCTATTCAGGTAGTTGTCTTTGATAGTACATTCTACAACACAATAGACAGCACTTACAGATGGTAATCAAAACACATGAGCGTTGCAGAAGGAACCATCACTCATTTTTACTGTAATAAAAAGAAGCCTGGCATTCTCTTATTGTTGACATACCGAGTGTACACAATTCAGTCCTTGCCAGCTTCAGGGCTTCACACTCCTGGGATCCTTTTTCCTGCTTAATGCAAAATCGACCAACCAATCACATTCTATAAAAGTTATTTTCTTTCATCCTTATTGGCTAATACTTTTGATTTTTACCTGTCAATTAACTGCCAGTTGGTATAGTCCTGAGGTATTACTGTAACTTTCTGAACAATTCAGTCAAAATGCCTGCTGCTGAACACCACAGCACACCGGAAATATTCAAAGTGGCAATGCCAGTCCACTTCGTACCTCACACATCAGTAACATTGATAGATTTTTTTCTTCTTTTTATTAAAAGCATTCTCACTAACCTGTACTGCAGCAAATCGTTTCATACTATGAATGAATAAATGAATTACCAATATGTAAATTTCTTTATTTTCCATCTTTTCCATCGATTCAACCAACCATCTGTCCTTTGAGTTCTAGCAATAGTGTTTCTTTTTCTTCATCATTTTGTTCTTAAAGGTATGATTAATGCTTAAGATTAAGATTATGCTTTGTTGTTTAGAGAGTCATACAAAACTGGTCCTTATCTTAGCAGCTTCATGTCAATGGAGGAACCAGCCTAGGATGAAACAACACCAGATTGCAGGGCACACTCACGACCACCCCATTATACACTCACTGTACTTAATATCTTTAGGATGGAAGCAGAAATTAGAATTTAAAAAAAAATGACACATAGACATGAGGAAAATGTTTTAACTCCACTCCGGGCAGCAAAGTGAAAATGTATTTCATTTCAACTATTTTTTTTTTATTTTTTTCCATTAATAGGAAATGTAGTTTTAATGGCTTGAAAGCAATGTGTTTATGCCACCATGTAAATTTCTTACTTTCTCCCTTAACCAATTCTGATTTCAATTTTCTTAATGAATTTATTTCATGCTTTCACTGGTGTCACAGTAAATGACTTTTAAATAAAAAACTGTACGCATCAAATGTTTAAACATGACACACTGATAAAATTTGTATTAATGTAGTGGTTGTTGGCGCAATCCACCCCCTTGTTTCATTAATTCTTATGAGAAAATTGAGAATGCTTCATTCTGTTTCAACGAACATAACATTTTTTGGCAACAGTGCTTACAAATGAAAAGAAGATAGCTTGAATTCATTTGTATGGATACTTTTGTATGACAGATAGGAATGAATGGCGCCACCAATTAAAGGGACAACGTTCTGTGAGCACGAAGGGTGAATTTGATATAATGTGTGGTATTTTTATATACATTTTATGGTTTACAGTATGTAAACTATAAATCTGTACCTTTCTCTGTCACTATAAATAATATAAAGAATATATAAAATAAATGAAAATGCATGAAATTTATTAAATTAATATATAAATATATAAAAAAGAAATGACTTATACAAATGAATGTTTTAATACCATAATTAATTAAAGGAGTACTTCATCCAAAAATGATATTTTATAAATTCTTGCTCGTGTCTGAATACTTTTCATTTTCATTTGTGGGAGCTGTGTCCAGAAGTGGTCTATTTAGCAATATTGTAGTTAAATTTCCTTTTTTCTATTTGATGTTGTCAAACTATGAGTAAAAGATTTGACACGTGGATTATGCAACATGAGTAAGGTGAGATTTTTTCATGGACAGTTTTTCTTGCTGTTGTCCAGTGTTAGTCACCATAGCTTTCTATTTTTTCAGAAACTTTGTAATAGCCTCTCTGAATGAAAACATGAAATGTAACATTTTTTTCAGCCCAGAAATATGGGGTCATCTGAAAATGAAACAAAAAGATTTAATAAAAGTGGGATTAGACAATATATTTTGCATGCTCTGACAGCACTGCTAATAAAATATTAATAACAATTCATCCCTACAATCTCTTGGCTCACTTATTCCACTACAAGGTCCAAGTGAATAATCTGGTTGGTACACTTGTAAGTCTTTCACTGCCAAAGCACAGGGCAACATCACAGAATTGTCAAGGTCTCATTGGAGGTTCCATCCCAAGCTCTGTCCTTTTTTATGTCCCTGTTCCTTTTCCCTATTGTTGTTAATTCTTTTCAATTAGTTTGGAGCTATTTGAGGCATGGCCTTCAATTTCAGCAGCAGTCAACTGAGGGAAATAAAAGGACTCTTTGATTCCTCAGGAATTTGCTACAGCATTGCCACAGGCCCCTTCTAAGTATTTTCTTGATTTTCTTTACAGTATGTTTTGACTTAGGTTTTAATTATTTTGAATTTGACCTTGGCTTTGTTCTTTTTAATGCTTTTGGAAGCTCCTTTAATTTGATTATTTGCTGTACCTCAATTTAAGAGCTTTGGAATTGTGTGTTTGCTTAACTGTCTGGTTTTCTTTTAACTTTCCTGTATACAATGTATAGGGAAAGTAGTGTAATTGTCCAAAAATTAGACCTCGAGATTTCATTGAATCTCGAGATTTTAGACCTCCTTGAGTTCGATTTAATTTCTCATAGGGAAAGTACTGTAATCATCCAAAAAATTTGATTTCAAGATTTTGATGAATGTCCTGCGGTGGGTTGGCACCCTGCCCGGGATTGGTTCCTGCCTTGTGCCCTGTGTTGGCTGGGATTGGCTCCAGCAAACCCCTGTGACCCTGTGTTCGGATTCAGCGGGTTGGAAAATGGATGGATGGATAAATGGATGGATTATGATGAATCTTGATGTTCTAGACCTCCCTGAGTCCAAAAATACCATCTTTGGAATTATGTCTGTATGTCTGTCAGTGTGTGTATTGTGTGTAAACATGATAACTTGAGAATGCTTTCACTTAGGTGAACAAAATAACATTGCATACAATCATGTTGAACTTATACAACAAATGACTACACAGTAAAACTAGAAAAACAAAAATGAAAAGAAAAAAATCAGAAAGTTTAAAAAAAAGGAAAGCAACAAAATAGAGTTCAATCCCACCCTAAATACTGTACTGTGTTTTTTTTCTTTTTCAAAAGTCTGTTATAAGTAATAGTTTGTTTCAGTCCTTTTTCTTTTTGTAAAATTTGTTTTTTATTTATTCTTTTGCTAATGGTATCCAAGTTTTTATTGGTTGATTAACATAGATAGATAGATAGATAGATAGATAGATAGATAGATAGATAGATAGATAGATAGATAGATAGATAGATAGATAGATAGATAGATAGATAGATAGATAGATAGATAGATAGATAGATAGATAGATAGAACTTTCTTTATCCACTTGGGAAATGTTTATTGTTATTAAACTTTGAATTAAATTTTGTCCAACACCTTGTAATTATTTAATTGGTGGTTTTGTGTTTCTGAAGGATTTTCAGTTTTGGCTTTCCATCCATAACTTTAAATCATGAGTAAGTATTTAAACACACCTCATAAGGGTAACATGTCAGTAACCATGTAACCTATGGTAGAAATCAGATAAAGACCAAAATATAACTTTGATAAATTAAACATTTTGAGTGGCACAATGTATGTTACTTCAGAACTTTTGTGTTAACCCTGAGGCAAAAATTGCAGGCTCATTGATAGGGACTGGAATTATCCAGCAGAGTAATGAGGATTGGAAAAAGAATGTAGAGTAGCTGAGATAGATGTGTTGGGCAAAATGAGAAAGGAAAAGCATTAGAAGACATGAAGTGTTGTTGGTTTCTAAATCACTTAACTAAAAGAAATCTAGCATATGAACCGTGATAGTAATGTTAGATAGATTTTATTTGTCCACAAGCAAAAATGTGGCTTTTTACAGAAGCTCTTTAAATACATAAATAGGTTCGAGTATATAAATAAATAAGCATACACACACTATGGTCTGAACACACACCAGCATAACTAAAAAGGAAGAAAGAAAACTTCTGACTTGGCAGTCACAGTCACAGTGAGGCATTATGCAGGCGTTTTGCTGTTGGTTATTCAGTATTTTTAGAAGACTCGAAATGGATGGATGCTTTCTAAAGCTGTCTCCAACTTCACTATATGCTTGGCTTATCGGTAGGTGATGATTACTTAGCAGTGATGGTGGATGGTTTTAAAGTCACTGTGAATGAGAATATAAGCCCTTCACACGGGGCACACAAACTAATTCCAATAAGCAACATTACATTTATAATTGTACAAGTAGACAAATGCCTGAATAAGAAACAACTACGTAGGATTTTTCAGTGGTGTAATGTACGATTTTCTCACGTCCTTGGGCCATGTCTTAAAATAACTATTTTCCCGCTGTTACTCTTTCATCTAGGATTATCCTTTTTATTACAGTTTAGCTTTCACACTGGTAGAAATCATTTGTAATAGATGTGAGAATGGCTGACATGCTGGTTTGTTTCCTAGAATTCTGAACTCACCTTTCACTGGCCGCTTTGTAGTTCTCTTTGTAGCATTTGGAAGCAGGAAAATAGAGCTTGATAATACACATTTCTTTACTGCAGATGCATGTTATAATATTTGCTCCTTTTGGCAATTTTCTCAATACTTGAAATTTCAGAGTTACAAGTATTAATTAGTATTGATTACATTTTTTTGCAAAAGGTCAAATAAAAGTATTTTGCTGATTCAAGATAATATATCTATGTATTAGTTGCCAAACATTTTCCCTACTATAACTAAACACACTAAATTAAACTTATATCAGATTTGTACTGATTTCTTTTTTTCTATTTGATGAAGATGAACAATTGTAACCATAGCCATACATTTATAAATCAGGCGGTAGCCAATATTCTCATCTTCTCATGTGTACATATTGTCCATCCATATGATCAATTGTGCTTTAATTCTCTATTTAATAAAACAAAATCCTTCAGTTCACAATTTTGATGCCCTTAATTAAATATTTATATCATTTACACAGTTGCGCTGACAGCTGAAGGGATTGACAGCAGCTTTGGCTTCACAGCGTGTGTTGTACTGTATGCTGCTCTCTCAATATGAGCGCCTGATTGAACTGCAGCTAACTGTCTTTCTCTTTCAAGCTGACTAAATTGTGAAAGAATAATGTTTGTTTCCTGACATTAAAACATGTTTTTCCTTTGTGTGCTCTTGTCCAAACTGCTCCCATTGCATTGAGGGGTGGGGTTCATCCTTGTCACTCTCACAGCATAGGGTCCTGGAGTGAGGGGAAGCAGTGTTAATCTGCCAGATTTCTCCTTCTTCGGTGCCCTAATAACATACACCCCTACGGTTTGAGTGTCATCACTCAGCCACATCACCAAAAATAAACTAACTAATAACACAAAGTCAGCCCTTAATCATTTTGAATTGTTACCTTATAGTTTTGTTGGTTCATTGCTGAATATCACAAAAGTTTTCTTTATACTAGCCCCCAGTAAAGCAGGCAAGAATAACAACTTACACAATAATTAATTTTAACATATTAACCTTTGTAAACTAAAATGTACAACACAGATATTTCAGCAGATAAATGAATAAAATATTGGTTGTTCAGTAGGAATTTGTTATTTGATGTTGATACTATCAGATGAAATCCAGGAGCAAAGCACAGGCTCACATGCAACAGCTCAGTTCATAAAGCTCCTCTAACCAGGGAGTCCAAAAGCAGGCAACTAAAGATTATCACATTATTCTCATAATTTTTTCTGAGCCACCTGCTGAATCAACATCAACAGTAGGGCAACAAAGACAGGTGGAACTGGACATGTGCTACCTCCACATGCTGAAGGGATGACACACATTCATTGTCATTGCAATTTTTATATCTAGATAGAGGATATCATTTTTATGTCTTACATTTTTATTTTCTAATGTGGCATTTGTAGGAGGAAAATCTGCTGATGTGGGATAATTCAACTTTACTGAATGAGCAATTGGCAAAGTAGTCTGCAACAGAATTTTCAAATAATAAACACTTTAAAATGATAACCTTTACTTTCACTAAAGAACAAGACCAAGAGATTGGTCCAGGGAGAAGTAAAAACTATCAGATGACACGTTCCACTTAACAATTCATCAGCATCACAACCTCACCTTTGGTCAAAAGTTCACGCAGGAGACAAAAAGAAGCAGCTCAAGGGGCCAAAAGGAGGTTGCTTCACTGAATTGCTGGGCTCAGTGTCCAAGATGGCGAGGAACTCAACAACAATACTACAACAACAACAACAATATGGAAGGACATCTGAGTAGATAGTTTAGGAGGCTTGGGCATGTAGTGTGGATGCTATCTGATGCCATCTACAGAAGATGTACCAGGCACAGCGCACTGGGAGATTACTTATGTGCAGGCCAAGGATCTGCTGCTGGGATCCTATCAGTGGCTGTTCGCCTAGATCTGCTGGACTGTAGTCTCATGAGGACAGACGTGATTCTCAAATGAGAATAACACATCTGGGAATAACCTGTTAAAAAGTGTGCAGTGAATAGCAGTGAAATCCTGCACTGCAAAGGCTACAACCACAGAGCTTCTTCCTAAAACACCTGCCAACACTTTCTGCAGTCTATGAATTTTAAAGCACCGCCGGGGTTTCAGAGAGACAGCAAAAGATACTGACCTGACCAAAGAGATTTGCTGCTGAGGGGAAATAAACAGTTAAAATTGCTGTTATTCATTCAGGAGTTCAGCTACACAAGTTAACTGAAACTTAATAATTAATATGTATGTGTAATGAGGGCTGTGACAGTGGAAACAGGCAGGCAGGCACACACACACATATAGACCATCACAGTTACTCAGCTCCACACATTTGAGAAGTGACTCTGTTTGCTACCATATCTTTCTGTCATTTTGACTATTACATCACTATGTGACATCCATCCATCCATTTTCCAACCCGCTGAATCCGAACACAGGGTCACGGGGGTCTGCTGGAGCCAATCCCAGCCAACACAGGGCACAAGGCAGGGAACCAATCCTGGGCAGGGTGCCAACCCACCGCAGGACACTATGTGACATAATAACAGCAAATAGAGTTTAGATAAGCATTGTGGTCTATGGATACACAACATGTTAAAACACTGAGGCTATTTTGTCATGGCATGTTTGCATTTCCAATTAGATAGTAATGTTAAATTTGTTTAGTTATTTGTTTAGATGTGCAGTCAGAAGGTGGATGTTGTGCAGTCTCATCTGTGCATCTACTGGTGTTGTTAGGCAGATTTGTTCATTTCGGTGTTATTGAGTACTGAAATCTGCATCTCTTGTGGGTCTTCATTATCTGCTCTCTTAATGGCAGTCCTTTTCACAGAGCGTGACACACTCACTGTTTGCTTCAAAAGCATATTTTGCAGTTCATATATTCATGAATGTAGCTGCCAATTCTTTCTAGTTTACGTCTTCTTCTGCACTATCATCGTAATGCTGAACAAGAGGGCACACACAGTACCTGAGACAACATATTATTCATGTCTGACATCTTCAAATGCTAACGTATAATCTGAGAGTACATTAGGGGTTTTCCCTTGCAACAGTTTAAGTTTATTTTAAACATGAGCAATACGCTCACTTCACATGCAACGCATGTATGTTTGACAGAGGGTATTTTAGGAGGATGGTTTATCATAATCAGAAGCTTGCTCTCTGTTGGACCAGATTAGCAAAAGCAGCGCTGCTCTTTGTAGTT
The DNA here is from genome assembly GCF_900747795.2 of Erpetoichthys calabaricus. Lineage (NCBI taxonomy): Eukaryota > Metazoa > Chordata > Cladistia > Polypteriformes > Polypteridae > Erpetoichthys > Erpetoichthys calabaricus. The sequence goes on from NC_041397.2 coordinate 204,502,452, forward strand.
CAAAATCACGGCCCCTACTTTGAGCCCCACCTTTATGAGGCGTCGGATTGGTTTAGAAAAGTGACACTCAGTGAGCCGTCTAATTTGGCACCTAGTTTTAAGCACAGTTCTCTCATGGTTGTCTCCCAATGTACATATTATAAAACTGGCTTCATCGAGACTACCAGGACCATGGTAGTGACTTTGTGTTATAACTGACTTTTGACCCAACAGAAGTTTATTTTCTCCAGGGACACTGCTGACTGATGTTGTTGTTTTCCTGTACTTCCTTGTCAACTGGCCAAATTTAAAAAATTAATTAATGGACAGATAGTGCTGAATATCATTTATCAGATTCAAACTAATTTATTTTATTCTGTTTAAGCAAATCTGTATCTTTTTCTGTATAATTATAAAGTTTGTATTTGCATTTTACAGAATTGTCTATTGTTACCTGTGTCTCTAACAATCTCCCGAGCACAAATTATATAGTGAAGATGCCCAGTATAAGTATTCCAAAATCAAATACAAAATTGTGATATGGGTAGTTTGGGAAAATGCTGAGGTATCTGGAGATTAAGGCACAAGGGACAAGACGAGAGAATAGTCAGAGACAGGCAAAGGTCCATATCAGAAAGTAAGCAACTGAAGGGTCAATTGCCTTTAAGGGCTTGAGCAGTAAACAGGAATCTTTTGAAAGGAAAGGAAATAGAAACTGAACTGAAACTAATACTGACTCAATTCTTTAACCACCCTCTAGCACATCTTTTTTGGGTCTTTGATCAACCAATTACTACCTGATTGTCCTGGGGAAAGCATTTTATCTCAAACCTCCTGATGATGTTGTGTACCATTATCAATCAGTCATGTGGTAACAGTGAATCCCAATAATCAAAGCAAAATTAAAAAATCAAAATTAAACCAAAATATCTTGTCAAAAATAACACAAAGATTAAATTATAAGTGAAATCATAACACATTAGTAATCTATTCTGTTGGCGCATAAAGTTTTTTTTTTCTTTTTTTTTTGTGTGTTACAAAGAAATTTTATTTAGTATTTCTCCAATGGCAATACTAGACCGCTGTTAATACCCCATAAACCAAAACATACAGTATGGAGTGAAAATTGTGCACCTTTTTATTATGTGGTGAGAGTAAATATGGATTTTGGGCATCACTTCTCATTGTTCCATCAGCTGCTACTTCAAACTTATGCTCAATTAACTTCATTTGCAAATGTTTAGGGATGAAGGCATAAAAAGTGAAGGCCCCCACAGACTGCAGTAAAATGGGCGGACTTCACATGGCCAATGACCAGGCACGGGATTCGAACCTCAGAGGCTGCATCAGTTTTTCACCGCTGTGCTACTCTCTAGTTATTAATTTTGTACTTAAATTAAGGACTGTAATTCAAACCAATGTAAATTCAGTAAGACATTGTTCAATTACTAAGATGAGCCAGCAAAAGCAAAAATGAATGGAAAAAGTTAAAGAAAATTGTTGAACATATTATAAAAGTTAGTATGAAAAATGCAGGTATACTACATATGTCAAACAGAAATTAAAATGAGCGTGGATACCGCTCATCTAAAATTCCAAAAAAGAAATGTATCTGTGCTGGCATATTGAGGAACTATGCCAGCACCCAGTGCACAAATTGTTCCAAGACGTACTAACGGTTCATGAAAAAACTCCTTTAGATGCTGGTTTAAATTCAGAAGAACTTGTGTGTGGGAAAAGAGGTATTTGGATGCCCAGTTTTGAGGCCCTTTCACTTAAATTTAACAAAAAATAAATGTTTTTAATAAGTAACTGGTAAAATTAATATGTAAGGCATGAAGTATTCAACCGAAGTAGATAATAAATTTTATAGATTCTCCTGAGTGATAGAAAGAGTATGGTTGAACATTTCTGTGCAGGGTAAGTGGATGTTATGTTGCATTAATAACCTGGAGTCAGGTTTCTTTTCTCACCAGTAAATACTGTAGAATTTTGTCATCTTCACTCTTGCTTTGTCAGACTCAGTTAAACACCCAAGGATTCATTCGACAGATCTGCTCTTTCAGCAGTGGTGCAGCTGTGCTGTTATCCACTGAAAGAACTAAGTTGAAAAAAACTTTTATTAGGGAAAAAGGGCACTCTTAAAGACTTTTCCTAAACATGAGACTGAGATGCAAGTTTTGAATGTTGCTGTATCGTCACTGTTTGAGTTCTGATTGCTTTGTTTTAATATTCTAATAAGTGTGTTTTCTTGGAGCAAAAGCACCCTGTAAAACCAAAATAGCTGCCTCCCCTATCACAAAAAGGAACCCCATCCATGTTTTGTCATTTGTTGCTAACCTTTGTTTGTGTACACCTTTCCTATAAATAATTTCAGACTATACGCTGAAGTTCCATTTATTTTGCTAGGATATCTGGAAGAAAATTCAACACAGTAATTCTTTAAGTAGTGTGAAATAATCTTTCCATGACTGACAATAAGTTGTCTCCTTGTCTGTCAAGATTAAATGAGTAGAATAGCTAATTAAGTTTCTCCACTCAGGCAGAATAAATATAATCAGGTAATGAGTAGAAAACCCAAACTGCCTATTTTGTCAGAAATAGCATTTCAACCTCTAGTGACATCAGCGGTTCGTTTTCTTCTTTGTTTTTGTTTTGTTCTATTTTCCTTCAATGCCTTCCTTATACATATGTAAACATCAAAATGCATTAAAAAGTGATGGAGGTTTATGAAAGGTTGAAAAGTAGTATTGATGAAATATTCATGCAGCAGCATGAGAAAGAGAGACTGACAAGGAATTAGGCCATACTTAATACCGCATTGGAATAGCAACATAACCCTTTATCATTTATTTTATTTTAGTTTATATTTTGCTTTCTGTACAAGAAATGACATGGCATGATGCTGATTCCTGATGACAGTGCAATGAAGGGTTTAAAGCAAATAAGACTGGTTAACATTTCATGCTCCAGCCAGCTTCACTTTGATAGGATTGCAATTAAATTATTTGATGGGTGCTTGGAAAAAAACATTTCATTTATCCGTGTACTTTTTGTCAAAACATTCTGAATCATATATTGAAATCATTTTATTTGATGATAATTTTAAGTCAATGGAAATAATTCAGGTACTGTAATGTGTCACCCAATAATAGCTATCCAATGATTTTTTTCTGAACATATCTATCCTGACTCTATAAGTGCAAGGCGGGAACCAGTCCTGGAAAGAACTGAAGTCAATTGCAGGACATATTCAGACCCACACTGGTCACTAACTCATGCCAGACTAAATAATCTAAAGTAGAAAACTATGAAAACCCGGAGAAAGACCATCTGTTATGATATGCTAGCTCTTCAAAACAAAATGAGGCTTTGGCTCCAAATTTTATTCTCAGGCTTCACTGAGGCCTAGCAACTGTGCAGTAAGTTTTATCACACTCAAAAAATATGCTTTATGGAGAACAAGGAATAAAAGCTTAGGGTTTTCAAAAAAATTCACAAAAAAACTCAAAAAAGGGACAAAGGAAACTACAAAAACCCTTAACTGAATCTTTATTGGCTCAAACTAAGTTGAAAAGCATAGGCACAGAATCAGAAGAAAAATCAGGACATCTAAACAATACTTACAAAAATCACAATCCAAAGAGAACAACAGTGCCGAGACGAACTATTGAATTGTTAACAGGCTTATAACAGCCTGGGGGTAATCCAGCAACTCCAGTATCAGGAGGCCCCACTCCCTTAGGCACAACATGTGAAGAACAAGGAACATAAGACATCAATACATAATTAAGATAATATAGTAAAAAAAGAATAAACAAAAATGAATCAATATACAATACATAAAATACAGTTGGACAGGAAACAAAAACATCATCAATAACCCAACTTACTAAACAACATTACAAAAAACATAAATAGATAAAATGAAAAAAGAAATCATGGAACTGTCTAGACCATTACACTACGAAAATGTGTATACACATATACAGTATGTATAAAGCAGCAGTTGTAAACCCAAAGCCAACAGTATTTAAAATAAGATAACATAATCAGTGGTGTCTCTGCATTAGGAGCAAGTGGGCTTTTGAACAGATTGCACTGTTGTGCAAAAAGAAAATAAGCAGTAAACTTGCCTCAATAATTTAATATATTCTTAAAATAATTATAGCACACTCAACTTATTTGTCTTTTATACATCTTTTTGGAGTATGTGAAATTTTCTTTGTGCTTGACGCCATTATCTTGTTTCCAGGTTGCTTGGATCCTGCAGTGTTTTCTGTTCATAACTTTGCTCAGGTTTGCACATGTGTAGTTTAAATATTTCAGTTCCACCTTGGGACCTGAAGGCTAGAGCCCTTTTTAAGTGACCCATAGCTTGATTTTTTCTGATGCATTCTAAAGGTTGCATAAACTTGCACATCATGCTATTTTAGAGTAGATTTCATTATCATAAATCACCTTGATTGCTCATCTACAATGGAATATACAGTAGCACATTGTCTATTGAATAGAAAATATGAAATTTAATCTTTGGAAAAACGTTCAGGATTAAAATACTAAGAGAACTATATATGGATAATGTATTTGCATATTACATTTCAGATTTAACTTAACTAGCAACACAATTTTCCCACTATTTTCAAATTAGAAATTCTAAAAGAAATCTACCCCATTTCTATTGCAGAGGCAATACTCATCAGTCGTGAAAACTCATACAGCATTTCAGCAATATATAAAAACATCTCACAGAAACTTCCTTTCAATGATCCTAAGGTACAGTGGGAAAAGGACCTTTCACTTAACATAACATCTCAGAAAAGAAATGGAAGTCAGCCATACATAGAATTCGCTCTAGCTCTATATACACCAAGCACTCAATAATTCAACTTAAATTGTCCAGCATGTACCCTGAGCAAGATGCAACTTGTGAACGTTGCTATCTCGCTCCAGCATCACTGGGCCACAAGTTTTGGGAATGCAACAAATTAACATCATTTTGGAGAAAACTCTTTGAGTGTTTATCAGACAGCCTTGGCGTCTCCATGACTCCTAATCCATTAACAGCTGTGTTTGGTAGACTTCCAGATGGGTTTAAAGTGGAGGACACATTGATTGTAATTTCCTTTACCTCACTACTAGCACATAGACTTATCTTGCTCAACTGGAAGAATCCATCCATCCATTTTCCAACCCGCTGAATCTGAACACAGGGTCACGGGGGTCTGCTGGAGCCAATCCCAGCCAACACAGGGCAGGAACTAATCCCGGGCAGGGTGCCAACCCACCGCAGGACACACACAAACACACCCACACACCAAGCACACACTAGGGCCAATTTAGAATCGCCAATCCACCTAACCTGCATGTCTTTGGACTGTGGGAGGAAACCGGAGCGCCTGGAGGAAACCCACGTGGACACAGGGAGAACATGCAAACTCCACGCAGGGAGGACCCGGGAAGTGAACCTAGGTCCCCAGGTCTCCCAACTGCGAGGCAGCAGCGCTACCCACTGCGCCACCGTGCCGCCCCACTAGAAGAATCTTAATACTTAATTTTCTTAATACTCTCAAGTGTTTTTCTTTCTCAAGATTGAATTTCAAGTTATTTGTTGTATAACTTCTGCAAATTACATATGCTTGATTGTTTACTATGTTACTTTCTTGCAACAAAATTAATTTGAAAACAGAGTGAAATTTTGAGCATTTATTTGCGTATCTGCCTTCAGTGTTGAGCATTTAATGTTGATGTAGAAATATCTTTTAATGGTGGTTGTACTTTATGACAATGTGTTCATACACATTCATTTAGTGTGATTTTTTTAATGACTGTTTGTTTTCTCTGGTGCTGGCAGCCTAATATGTTGTAAAATGCAGCATCTCTCCTTCACTTTCTTACACCCTCACCACTCCAATTATCCATGGCAGATTCTATATGGCTCCAATGATCTTTTCCAAGCCACATCCCCTGCCTGCACATTCACATTGCCTTACACCACTTACTTAGGGTCAGAGGCACCAACATCTGCAATCATTTTCTCTAACTCTGTGAGCCAATCCAGGCTGATCCTGAGACTTGATTTAAGCAGAGCAGTGGGTCTTGTAAGTTCAGCTCTTGAATTGCTTGATTCTCCCTGTCACTCACTCACTCACTCACTCACTCACTCACTCACTCACTCACTCACTCACTCACTCACAGTCACTCACAGATGCACATGAACACCCTCTGCATGTCTTCTTAGGGTGGTTCTGCTCCTTTTGACAGCATATCTCCTTCACAGGTTCCTGTGGACCTACCATAATTTTCATACCAAAAATGCAACTGAACATATCCTTCTCAAACCTGTTTATCCAGTTCATGATAAATTGGTCACAAAGCAGAGTGCACTTATTCACACACCAACACTCATTTGGAGTTGATTCAGAATTGTCAATTAAGGTAACATGAGCATTTTTGGAGAAAGAAGAGGAACAACCCAAGGGACATTCATCTAGGCCAAGATTTGGACCCAAAACTCTGGAGCTATGAGGCAGCAAAGCTGAACACTTCCTACTTATTCAATACATGCATCATAAAATGTGCCAAATGGTTTCTCCTTTCAGAATGTGGATGCAGTGGAAAATATTACATTAGCTAATTGAAATGTGCGTGTTTTTGAATACAAATAATTATTAACGGCAATGCAGAGGAGTCCTGTTCAGAATGACCTCCTGCCTTGACTCTTCTACCTATTATTCCAGCTTCTTTTTTAAGTAAAAAGTGATTTATAGTGAATGTTAGAATGAAAGTACAAAATAAAGATCATATACAATAAAATTATTAAAAACATGCTTGAAAAAATTGATCTCCTTGACTGAAGTAGAGGCAGGTGCCTCCATGGCCAGTGTCTAAATCACTAACTCACACTCTGAACAGGATCCTCCAGGTAACTGGAGGCTTATTTATTGTGAAATATTTAAGAATCAATTTAATTCAAGTAATTCTTATTGTATCTTGCAATTTAATGACCAATGTTTCTTTATCAAAGGGCCGAAAGACAAAGAGAACAAGGCTTACAGAGGTTCACACAGGGTAACAGAGGCTTTCCCAGCAGCAAGGCAGAAACCACCACTGTGGGGACATGCCAGTCCATGGTAATGCCCACTAAAGCACACGGGACTAATTTAAAGTTGTCTTTTAACCTAACTCATATGTCTTTTAAGATATACGACAAACTCAAGAATAGCTTATGCACTCCACATAGACAACAACTGGATCTTCGAGGCAATGAAGGCTTTGTCTTTTTTAATTGTCACATAAAGTATTATTACATACATCTGTTAAGTTAATAATAAAGTGCAAATCTAGAAACATCATAAAATGACTAACCCTACCTAACGACTAAACAAATACTTGTTCAAAGTAACATTTTAATAATCATTACAAAATCTGAATGATGGCACGACTGTAAGCATTAGTGCTAGGGTACAACAGCGCCTTTGATCTGTGGTGTGGATTTCATGTAGGATGCTGCTTATCGCAAATGCAATAAGCAAGTCAGACCTCCAAGATCTGATGATATTTGTCTCCTCAATGTCCCAAATTCTATGCATGCAGTCATCTTTCTTCAGCAATTACACAGAGCAGGTGTCCAGAAGTATAATGGGAGAAGCTATGGAATAATTGAGGATGGGTCATCAATTCACTCACACACACTCATTAACTACAGAGGCAGTTTAGAGAGTTTGTAATTGATGTAACCTGTATTTCTTTGGGACACTTTGGAGAAGTACCCTTGAGCAAAACCCAGACCGATGTGGGGCGAGCAATAGAACTCAGCACAGATGAACACAAGCACTGTGTCCATTGCCACCATATCTTAACTGTAGATGGTCCATTTAATTATGTGGCACCTCACTGATTTTTCCTCAATACCGAGGTGTGCATGTGAGCCTCCACCACTTATAACATTTAAGTCACCATTGTTCTTCCAATATTACATTTCTGAAATATGTATTATATTGGACTGTGTCCTCAAGGCATTTAGAAGATCAGGATTCATGCCCACTGTTTACATTTACTGGTTACTTATAGGTGAGTTTCTGAAGGTCACAGCAGTTGAACCAGCAATCAAAATATTTTGTATTTATGCTTTAATATTGATGTGAACTCATTTACAAGCCTCTTCTAATATCTGCTATTGCTTCATGCTTAATTTATCTGATGGTACAGGTTTAGTTATAGCAAACTACAGAGTTTGATTTATTCACTCAGCTCAATCCTCATCTTTGCTTCTAAAGGTACGTCATGATGACCCCTCCAGCTCACATTGCTTTATAAAATAAAATTTCATAATTCTGAAAGAGTTTGACAGCTTTTTCCTATGTGTAGTTAGTCCATTGACATGCTGAATACTTTACTAAGGCACATGCTTCAATTTGTAAGAAATGTGTTAATATTAGTGTACATTTTAAACACAGCAGCAGATTAGTCCCCCAGAGATTAATTTTTACACTTTACCCTTGTTTCTTTTTAGATTTCAGAGCAGCTTACTAGCTGAGGTTGGAATAAATGTAGAACTGACACTGAATAAGCTTTTTCTCAGCTGTGTCCCTTGCTATGTGTGTGTTTGTTTTTCAATTTTAATGGGAACATTGAGTGTTGGTCTAACACTAAACATGCTTCAGAAAGCATTTAATAAGGTGCCACATCAGAGGTTGGGCATCAAACTAAAAGAGGTGGGAGTTCAGGGTGAAGTGTTTAGATGGGTGCAGAATTGACTCAGACACAGGAATCAGAGGGTGATGGTGTGAGGAACCTCTTCAGAATTGGCCAATGTTAAGAGTGGTGTTCCACAGACAGCAGTTAGTGCTAGAGGCCCATGCTATTTTTTAATTTATATACAGTAAATGATTTAGATAAGAATATAAGTAACAAGCTGGTTAAGTTTGCAGATGATACTAAAATATGTGGTTTAGCAGATTAGCAGATAATTTGGAATCTGTTACCTCATTACAGAAGGACTGGATAGCATACAGGCTTGGGCAGATTTGTGGCAAATGAATTTTAATGTCCATAAATATAAAGTATTACACATAGGAAGTAAAAATGTTAGGTTTGAATACACAATGGGCGGTCAGAAAATCGAGAGTACACCTTATGAGAAGGATTTAGGAGTTATATTGGACTGTAAGCTATCGACTTCCCGACAGTGTTCAGAAGCCATTAAGAAGACTAACAGAATGTTAGGTTATATAGCACGATGTGTGGAGTACAAGTCACAGGAGGTTCTGCTCAACCTTTATAATGCACTAGTGAGGCCTCATTTGGAGTACTGACTGCAGTTTTGGTCTCCAGGCTACAAAAAGGACATAGCAGCACTAGAAAAGGTCCAGAGAAGAGCGACTAGGCTGATTCCAGGGCTACAGGGGTTGAATTATGAGTAAAGATTAAAAGAGCTGAGCCTTTACAGTTTAAGCAAAAGAAGATTAAGAGGAGACATTATTGAAGTATTTAAAATTATGAAGGGACTTAGTACAGTGAATCAAGATTGTTAAATTAGTTTATCAAGAACATGTGGACACAGTTGGAAACTTGTTAAGGGTAAATTTCGCACAAACCTTAGGAAGTTTTTCTTTACATTAAGAACGACAGACACTTGGAATAAGCTACCAAGTAGTGTGGTAGACAGTAAGATGTTAGGGACTTTCAAAATTCGACTTGATGTTTTTTGGAAGAAATAAGTGGATAGGACTGGTGAGCTTTGTTTGTTCTAATATTCAGATTTTGTAATTAATTAAAAGAAGAACACACCCTAACCTTTAGCATGTGTTTTATGCCTTGTATTTACTAAGTTTATCCATTCATCAATCATTATACCTGCTGAATCTATTTCAGTGTTCTGTTTGTCTAAGTACACCAGAGCAGTGGCAGGTGCAAGGCAGGATCCAACCTTGGAAGACACATTGTAATTTTAGGTGTCATGGGATTCCTATATTGCTTCATTCTTTTGTATTTTATGGGCTAAGAAGAGCATTGGCTTGATAGAGTGATTGTCAAGGACTGATTTGTATAGAACAGACTTTTTATTTTGTTTGAAAGTGACAAAAAGCAATAAGGGAGGTTTCAAAAGAAAAAAACAGGTCTATAGCACCAAAAACTGAGGTGATCAAAACCAAAAGGTAAATGTAGAAATCTAAATTTTAAAAGGCACAGGAATTGCTTCAGAAGCTGGTTTTCTTCAGCTGATGAGTCTTTTCTTGAAAAAACAAGGTGCAGTTGCCAACATAAATGTGTATTTTATAAAAATAAACAACTAGTAAAAAACAGCAGAACACAATAAACATAAAAACTTGTTAATTCCTGAAAGCACAGTGCTGAGCTTATATGAGTGTACCTTAAGAAGGGTTTGCATGTCTTTAGAGTTGCTTTCTGTATTCAGTCTGGTGCTGTTAGCTCTCTACGTGGTTTAGATTGTGTTAATAAAATGCATGAGTGGATGAAGGAATGGATGGATGATGGGTTGATTCTGCTTTGCCTTCATTGTTGCTGTGATATTGAATCCTACAACCATTAGAACATAAGAAATTTGACAAATGAGAGGAAAACATTCAGCCCATCAAGCTTGTTTGTTTAGCTAATAGCTAAGCTGACTCAATATCTCATCCACATACTTCTTAAAGGCTGTCAATAAACAAAGCAAATGTCATAATTACATATGTCCAGATGAGTAGTGTCAGAGCAAATGGAAACACTTCTAGCAGTTCATCCATCCATCTACCCACCTTCAAATACTTTCAACCTAATTACAGTTTTGTGAATGGGTCACCCTAAATGTGGGAGGAAAATACTGCACTGATTGCAAGTCCATCCCAGGATACTCTCGTGTACAAGGGCAATTTAGGGCCAGCAATCAAATGACTTTGAAAGCATTGAGATCTTTAAGTACCCAGAGAAAAAAAAAACATATGGATGTTCATCATGACATTAATACAGTGTAAAGAAGTGCTCATACATCATAACAATAGGAATCAAGAAAGTTAATAGGGTGTTAGATTAAATAGCATGATATTAAGAGTGCATGTCAAATGAGGTGGTGCTTAATCTATATAACTCATTAGTAGGGCCTCACTTAGAGTATCATGTACAGTTTTGGCCTCCATATCTTCTTCCATAGTAGTGCTAGAGGAAATCCAAAGCAGAACAACTAAGTTGATTCCAGGAGTGAAAGGTATGAGCTATGAAGAGAGATTGAACTATCTTAAACCTTTAGGTTTAAGCAAAAGGTTAAATGACTGATGTTTTATAAAATTATGAAGAGAATTAATACAGTGGATCCCAACTGTTCCTTTAAAATAACTTCTTCAACAAGAACACTGGGATATGATTGAAAACTTGTTAATGTCAGATTTCACACAAATGTAAGAAATTTTATCTGCAAGCAAAGAACCACAGACAAATGGAATTATTTAGGAAGTAGTGTGGTGGAGATTAGGACTTTAGGAACCTTTAGATCTCGACTGGATGTTTTTTTAGACAATCTATTTGAATAGGATATTGGACTGAATGGCCTGTTCTCATCACAATTGTTCTAATGTTCTAGTGTTGTTTTTTGGATTTTAAGTGTCAACTTACTTCTGTTCTACTGTGTTTCTTCAAATAATGAATATGTGTGGAACAAATGAATCTGTCAAATTGCCACTCTAAAAATAGTATGTTATAATTTTAGTGAGAATTGCAGTATTTGCACTTTGCTTCTAAACACTATAGAAGTTTAGAGACAGAAAACAATCCTTGATGTTCTCAGTCTGTAATTCATTTATGGGTTTCACCATTTGGTAGCTTGTCTTACTTAGGAAAAAATCATTTTTGAAGTTTATGACAAATACCAGTTCATTTAAAGGTGCATGAATTCATTTTGGTGGGTTGCAGGTTGGAGTAATAACAGTGCTGCTCACCCAGTGAGTGATGAATACAGAAACACAGCCTACAGAAAAGTTGGAACATCCGGCTTGTTTTTAGTTTTCTGTGTTTGACAAAAGGCCAATTATTTAACTTAACCAAGCAAACTTCATGGATTGAATGGTCTTCCTTTGTTTGTCAAAGTTCTTATTTTCTTATGTTTCATCTGTCAACTACAGCAGCAAAATATGTGTTTGTTTTTCAAAATTAGCAAAATTCAAATCATCATTGATTTTTTAAATTCATCCTTTCTTATCTTACAAACAAAAGAATGTCAGTAATTATTTGCTTCTTTTGTAAATGACTTTAATATTAATCAGAAAAGAACATGAATGTTATTTGATCTGACACTTGGTGCGGAAGAGTAGGCACTCCCACTTCAGTTCATTTCATTCTTTCCCACTGAAGGCATGTGTAGTTGTGACAGATTTGCTTAATGTATGAAGTTAAAAAAATGTTGATTTCTCAGGTTCTGTCAGTCGAAGCTCTGATGGACTTGCTTTAACCCAAGGCAATATTAAAATAAAGCATCTAGCTATGCCACTAGTGAAATGAGTAGAGGTGGCCAATCAAAGTGTCTCATCACTTACTGAAGAGTTAGTGTTACATTGATTGAAACACATAAGGTGTTAGGCCTACCATAATGAGCAGAAATGCTGTGATGGTTAGTTGTAAGATGTTTTTTATTTACCATTAACGCTCCTTTCAAATATTAATCAACATTCACGGAGATGAATCACCTCTAAGCTACTTTCTTACCTTTGACACAGTTTTGTCTTTCCCTCATTCTTGTTCTTGCTAAGTTTTTCTGTTTGCTTTACTACCTCTGTCCCCTTTTACTATAGCTCAATAAAGGTTTAGTTCTATGTTGTACTCCCTAATGGTTGGTTCTTGTAGCAGATGTCATGGAGCGCTGGAAAAACTTTCCACTGGAGAAAAGGAGAAAAGCCCACAGAGAAAGAAATAAAGGGTCAAGCGACTAAATGGCATGGATTCCAGATAATTGACCATTCAAAATGAATCCCACCAAATGATGCAATCTAGTAGAGTAGAACATGACACTGCAGAGAAGCATTGTCCAAAATTGCCTGAAATAAGTATGGAAGTTTCAGGGCAAATAAAACTATTATTTTAAAACTAGCTGTTAGGATTGCCAGGTTCCAAATACAGTGGAACCTCGGTTTGCGAGCATAATTCGTTCCGGAAACATGCTCGCAGTCCAAAGCACTCATGTATCAAAGTGAATTTCCCCATAAGAAATAATGGAAACTCATATGATTCGTTTCACAACCCAAAACTATTCATATAAAAATGATTAATACCAAATATAAAGTAAAAATACATAAAACAAATTAACCTGCACTTTACCTTTGAAAAGAATCATGGCTGGTGTGAGTGAGTTTCTAAACTCTTGTGGGATTCCACCCAACGGGACGACATGCAGAAGTATGGCAGGCCGTTTTAGCAATCGCAGTCTCCCAGCGCTGTAGCAGTTCGCCGTAAAAGCGAATCCGAAAATATCGCGGACATGCTATAAGCGCCTGCCGTCGATGGGTGATACAAGGAACAAGGAACATTATAAATGCACAGGGCACAGTATTACTTGGCCACGACCCTGCCTGACTGCTGTGTCTGTGTATTGGAGAGTGGCAGATCCCGCTACAATAAATAACTGCGCTGTTGCTGTTTCAAGCTGAATAAAGCTGCTGTTGCTAAAGTACTGAGACGCAGCTTCGTGTTTTGGGATGCAAGACTGGGACTCGCACATCACAGCACACACACACACACACACGCACACACACACACACACAGTCACAATGCTATAGTAAACAGTGTACGCTCGTATGGATGTTGACTATATGAGTGAGGCACGTCGACTCAGACAGAGAATAGGAGATGATTGCCCACCCTCCCGCAGCGAGAGAGAGAGAGAAGAACCATCAACTCAGTTGTGATCACATGACGCTCAGCAGACAAAGAATATACATACTACTCGTATTGCAAGACCTTGCTCGTTTATCAAGTCAAAATTTATTAAAAATTTTAGCTCGTCTTGCAAAACACTCATAAACCAAGTTACTCACAAACCGAGGTTCCAATGTATTTACCATATTTATTTAGATTTCTCCACTATTGTGTTCATGTATGACAGATATAACATCCAAACACTTTCTCTAAATTCAGTTCTTTTCTTTAGGACCTTTTAAAAGAATAATGAAGTGTGTGAAATGGTCTACACATGCCACAAGTTATCAGGGGCCTCATGCATAACGCCATGCATAGAATTCACATTAAAACATGGCGTATGGACAAAAGTAGAAATGTGCATACGTAGAAAAAAATCCAGATGCATAAATCTGTAACACACGTTCATGCGCCTGCCATCCCACCCTGTCTCCTCCCAGAATTACGCCTCTTTGAATATGCAAATCAATATAAATAGCCCTTAAGATCAGCGTTCTGTGAAAAGGCAATGCCAAAAGCACGGGGGAAAATAGAAGACTTTCAGCGAATACGTACTATTTGTTGGCTTAAACAGTGGTATAAACAACAAAAGGAAGTTGATTGAGTGACATAGAGTGTCTGAGAAACTCGAAAGTTCAAGTTCACAAAGTCGCACAGTACCCAAAATAAAAAAGAAGTTGTCAGATATCAAAATCGCCGTGAAAAGGCAAGTCGTAACCCATCGTCTGAGTGTCAAATGGAAGCCTATTAGGGTACAGAGAAAAGAGAAAAAAAATGGGGACACATTGGGAAAAAAAGCTTGAAATGTCAAGTTTTATCTTGAAATTTCCACTTTAATCACGTACGGTAGTTTATGTTGTCATTAAAGTAGAACGTCATAAACTTCATCTTAAAATCATTTAATTTACTAGTTTCTCAAATCCAATCGTAACTAAAGCAGCACATTAAATGCTTTGTTTTGTATGTGTTCTTTTATGTACACTATGTGTGTTAATTACTACGTGCTTCTTAAACGAGCCTTCTCGTCCTCCGACAGGACACAGAATACATTACATTCATGATATTGCAGCTCTCTGATCAATTTAAATATTAAGATGTATACTTGATATCATTTTTATAATGATAGGAATTAAACCATGTATTAAACATGGGAACACGGTGGCACAGTGGTAGCGATGAGCTGGCGCCCCGTCCAGAGTTTGTTTCTGCCTCTTGCAAGATGCTTGCTGCGCCGTACATGACCTTTGATGAAATAATTTATTGCAGCAGTACTGTCTCTTTCAAACATACTAACCCACAATTCCTGTCCTTACTTTTCTTTCTCCAAGTGACCAATTGCCACACAATCAGCTCTGTAAAAGATATAAAGCCATCTGTAAGCTGAGAACACATATTCTTCAAAACTTTTAAGGAATATTGAAATATCTTCATAGTACATGTTTAATTATTCCATCCATCTATCCATCCAGGGTCACGCCAGTCCCAGCAAGCATACAGCACGAGGCAGGAACAATCCCTGAACTGGGCGCCAGCTCGTCACTACCACTGTCCACCGTGTCCTCACATGTTTACAGTAATTATTAACAATATAGATTATTTAAATGATGTTAAAATTTTATCTGTATAATGTAATAAACATATTTTGCTGCATTTCATCTTAAAAATATCAAGAGCTCCAAGAAGATAGCGCTTGGAAATCTAAATCAACTTAGAATTGTAAATACGTACTTTATAAAGTGGCTCAGGTTGTGCAATATTATAACTGTATTGCAAGTTTACAGTGAGGTGATTATACTTATAAGTACAAACAGTTCTACAAAGAACACGATGGACTGATTGAGTGCGTTTATAGTTCTTGGGATGAAACTATTTCTGAACCGCGAGGTCCCTACAGGAAAGGCTTTGAAGTGTTTGCCATATGGAAACAGTTCAAATAGACTGTGCACATGGCTGAGGCAGCGTGTGCTTGATGCTGTATACCCATAATTCTCTTTATGATCAGCTGCTGTAGAGCTGTGATTCCACACTCAGATACAGTGGGATAAATACTTTGAATGGTGCAGTGAGAGTAACAACGCTAAAGCAGCTATGGTATTTGGAATAGTTTGGCCATTCTGTGGACCATTATATTGTTGCAGGTTAATTACAATCAGATGCCTTAAACTAATAAATGATATGCGGTTAATTTCAGTGTATTTGATAAAGCCACGTCAGGGATGTGGATCTAAAAGAGAAAGGGAAACCATACTGGAACAGTATCACTGCTTTGACGCTGGGTGCCGCCAGTTTGCAAAACCGAGCAGAGAACTTGCGCACGCCAGGATTTGAGCTACTGTGAAAATGTCCGTGGCTTTATGTCAAGTTTAGTTTTTATATATTGCGATGTGAGTGTGGAAACGGACATACGCAACATTTTTGTACGTATGCACCGTTTATACATGAGGCCTCAGGTCTTTTGTGATGGTCAGATGCAGTAGAAGCCATAACCAGAATCCTACTTGTTTTATATGTTTTTTATATTGTTAACTTCTTTTCTATCCTTTAATGATTTGATACATCAATTTCAATAAAAATAAAAAATCTGAACAATCATTCCTCTGATAGCAAAGATTGCGTCTACATAAATGTTCTACAAATCTCATGTTCTTTGAAAGATTGCTTCAAGCAACAAACAGTCCTGAGATAGAGAACAAGTAGCTCAGCATCTCCTGCTAAGAAATTCTGTTTTTGACCATTATGATGTAGCTATCAGTAACATCACTAGACTGGTTTTGATATACATTTTTTGAGTTTGTTAATGGTTGGTCTTGTATAAGGTAGTTGTTTTTCCTTGTTTAATATTCATAACACATTGTTTTAACACAACTCAGTAATGTAAATTATGTGATCTGAGTGGGTCCTTGAGCAGGTCCATCTTCTACTGGCGTTGGTGTATGTCTGAGCAGAATTGTTCATGCAATTTAAAGATATGGTTGTGTGCGCTAATTCTGACTTAATACAAACGAATAAAAAAAAGGAATAACACATATGACTCATTACAAGCCACCCAAAAGGGCATTGACCCTCCCTCCACCCCCTATCTAATTCCATTTAGTTTGCGTTGGTTTCCCCTTGGTCCACAAGAATCTGGTCGCCCAAATAACTGCACTATGCATCATGAGTTCAGTGTTCCCAGAAACTAAAAGGTGACAGTGCTTTTTTATTTTTTTAATCTTCTTTTTCTTGTTGTGTGAAGAGTCTTGTTGAGTGGCTACATGTATCATGGCCCTCACTTGATGACGTATGAATTGATTACTAATGATTCGGTCCCAATATTGGCACTGCTAGTAGAATTTGTCTTTGGATTGCTTGTTTGTTTCCTTATAAACCTGGCATGATCTCCCTGCTTTTCTCTTTTTGTGAGAGTTACAGCCCACTTTCATGTTCTGAAGGAAATAAGGTGCCAAAATTGCCCTACAAAAGTACTGTGCTACTGCATATTTGGGAATGTGTGGCAAATTCATGCATTACACAAACTGAATTGTCCCTTAGAACCTTTATTTTAATATTTTAAAAAGTGGTTGAATGAATTAATATCATTGTTCATATTTTAGGAAAACGTAAAGCATGACAGTCTCATTTCTTTCTGAGATAAACTTTATTCTGTGCCAAGTTTCCTGTCTTGTTAATATTTAAAATAAAAAAAAAATACAATTTTCTTCTAAATCTCCTTATTTTTTTCCAAAACATGAAAGCAATAAAAAAAATAATACATTTTTCTTCTAAATCTCCTTATTTTTTATCAAAACATGAAAGCAATCAGCTAGACAATGTTCAGGTAGCATATTAATGTATTTTGTACATGTGTGTTAAGATATAAATTGTACAGATTGTACTGATCTGCAGTTTAATTTTTGTTAGGTACCAACTTTGCTGCCATACATCATGGTGCCCTGCCAAGTTGATAAAAGTCATGGTTAAGTTTACCAATAAAAACAAGATGTGCTTGGCATGTGAGTAAAGGGTATTGCTGCCTGGTAATTATCAAGTGTGGCCATATGACTCAGTTGAGGGGGTGTATGGTTGTGAAGGTTGAGATATTTACACAGTTTTACTTTGGTGGGGGTGCACACAGTATCAAATTGTAGCAATAAAAAAGATGAGTTCCTTTTCACCAGTTACAGCTGTCATTGATACCTTGGGCAGGAGGAGATATACACTCACCCCATTTTGCCTTCAGAAATGTCATAATTTTTTGTGACATAGATTCAGTAAGGTGCTGGCACCATTCCTCAGGGATTTTGGTCCATATTGACATGATAGCATCACGCAGTTGATGCAGATTTGCTGGTTGCACATCCATGATGCGAATCTCCCTTTCCACTACGTCCCAAAGGTGCTCTATTGGATTGAGATTTGGTGACTGTGGATACCATTTGAGTACAGTGAGCTCATTGTCAATAAACTAGTTTGAGATGATTTGAGCTTTATGATGTGAGGTGTTATCCTGCTGTAAGTAGCCATAGTAAATGGTAGGTTGTGGCATTTAAATGATGCTAAGTTGGTACTAATAGACCCAAAGTGTGCCAAGAAAATATCGGCCACATCATTAAACCACCACCACCAGCATGAAACGTTGATACAAAGCATGATGGATCCATGGTTTCATGGTGTTGACACCAAATTGTTGACCCTACAATCCGAAAGCAGAAATTGAGACTCATTGGACCATTCTGATGTTGTCCAATTTTGGTGAGCCTGTGCAAATTGTAATCTCAGTTGCTTGTTCTTAGCTGACAGGAGTGGCACTGGGTGTGGTCTCCTGCTGCTGCTTTAAGGTTCAACATGTTGTGCACTCAGAGGTGGTCTTTTGCATAACTCAATTGTAACAAGTTGTTATTTGAGTTACTGTTCTCTTTCTATCAGCTCAAACCAGCCTGGCCATTCACCTCTGACCTCTGGCATCAATAAGGCATTTTCACCCAGAGAACTGCCACTCACTGGATATTTTCCCTTTTTTGGGTCATTCTCTGGAAACCCTAGAGTTGGTTGTGTGTGAAAATCTCAGTAGAAGAGCAGTTTCTGAAATACTCAGAATACCCGTCTGGCACCAACAACCATGCCACATTCAAAGTTACTTAAATCACTTTTCTTTCACATTCTGATGCTCGGTTTGAACTTCAGCAGGTCGTCTTGACAATGTACAGTGTACATGCCTAAATGCATTGAGTTGCTGCCATGTGATTGGCTGATTAGATATTTGCATTAACAAGCAGGTGTACCTAATAAACTGTCTGGTGAGTTTACAATCTAGAGATTTACCAGTAGGCTGTTGGGTTATTTGAATAATCAACAGAAAAAAATATTGATTGCTTTTTTTATATGTATAATTTGTTAATCCCCAAGGGGAAATTGTCTTGTTGCTTGCCCTTTTAGGGGTCAAAGCACAGGGTCAGCCATAGTACAGGGCTCAAGCAGCAATTTTCAGGTTAAGGGCATTGCTCACTGGCCCAACAGAGTAGGATCCCTTCTGGCAGTAACAGGATTTGAACCAGCAACCTTCCAGATACCAGAACTCCATACACAGTTATACCATCATATTCAGAAATTTTAACAAAAATACAGTCTTACATTAAAAAAAAGAAATACCTATGGCACAAGAATGTGGATGGTGAGGCCAGTGATGAGGAAGTGGAGGACTTTAACTTAACAAAGCATCTGGGGTCTCATGTTTTAAGTGTGTCCTCAAATTAATTGTTTTTGATGGTTTAACAAGTGCTTGCAAATATCTTCTTTTAAGTTTTTGCACTCTGTTATCATTTGATTTGAAACGAAAATGAGTCTAAAGTTTAAATCTTCAATATATGTAACTCCATTTTATTATTCTTACCTTAGTTCATTAATGGGCCAACATTTTTTCCCCATGCAGTTTTACCAAAAAACATTATTATTTATTAAGGATAGAAAGTGATTAATCTTTCTCTGTAGAATGTTATACAGTTAAATCTGCTTTAAGAGTTTAGAAAAGTTTGTGGAGACACACAACTCTTATCATTCATTCATTGCTTCAGTTTTTAGTGTTGTAGTGTTCATGTATTCTTTATATCCTTGCTCATTATTGAAATTCATTTTTAATGACTACCACAGGATTACAGTTAACCAGTGTAGGTTGCTCTGATTCATTGTTCAAATGTTGCTGTCCAAAAAATGGAAGTAAGTTAAATTTTACACAAATAAGGGATATGTCACCTCGGTGAACCAGTTAACTGTCAATCTGAAGGAAGACCAAACTGTTACATGGGGAAATACACTTTGGCTGATGAGCAAACTAGAGACAGCCATGATCTGGGTTTTATGGATTATGGGAAAGAAAAGAATGCTTTTAGTGCAAGAAATTCTTTTTATTTAGATCATTACAAACAAGTCTGTCTAGAAACACTAGGAGTGAGGCAGAAACTAACCCTAGACAGGATATCACTAGTCTATCACAAGGTGTACTTAGACACATGCCCACATTCATAATCATCTAAGGCCATGATCTCATGATGTCATGATCTGACTTAATTTTTTAAAGTTTAATTTTTCCAACAGTTTGTTGGCACCGAAAAATTATTTGTGAATAATTGTGTTGGAGGCCAAGAATTCTATTGGTTATATGAATTTTTGCTTCAATGTGGTGTTAAAAACACCTTACAGACACCATCATTTTGGGCTTGTTCTCTTGACAGTTGCTATGCCATTAATAGGCAGAATGATTGGGATGTGTGACACATGATATCTACAACAGTATGAAGATCAGTGTCATGCACACCCCTTTTTGTCCAAGATTAGATTCACAAAATACAGAAAACATTTTGGTCATTCCTGATTATTTTTCTGGTTGTGAGTATAATTTTTTTGCTATTTGACTATGATTTCCTTTTTTTTTTTTTATTTTATTGATTTTATTGTAATTATTCCATACAAATAGATCAATTTTTACAGAAATAGGATTGAAAACAAACAGGGCCGGATTAAGAGCTTTGGGGGCCCGTAGCACATTTCAAATTTGGGGGCCCTTTTGGTCTGCATCATCTGAAGTTTAGATTCTGAACAGTTCAAACCGGACTAAATAATTATTTTACTCTCGATTATAATAATAATCTTATAATATTTATGTGAATTTCATGTGCCGGGCCCCTAAAGTTTTGTTGTGTAAGAAATTTACAGTTTAAAAACGTAAAGATAATGTTTTTAAAAGACCAGTTTTTCAATGCTACACTTTTTCATTAAATATTGGGTCCACCATTTGGGGGCCCCCGAAATTGCGGGGCCCGTAGCATATGCTACATGTGCCTATTGGTTAATCCAGCACTGAAAACAAATCAACCCCCACCCTTGAGAAACAGAGCATGGCCAACAGAGTAAAACTTAAAGCTAGTAAAAATAAGTAAATTGATAAGTTTAATAAGCAGATAAAGATAAATGGAGAAGAAAAAGAAATGGAGATGAAAAAGAGAATCTGCTTCCTCAGTGCTTTAAGAGCTTATTCTAAAATATTATTGATTAGATCCTGCCAAGTTTTGAAAAAGTTCTGCACAGATCCTCTAAATAAGAATTTGATTTTTTTTCAATTTCAAATAGTATAAAACATCGGTTTCCCACTGACTAAAAAGAGGAGAGTTAGGATTCTTCCAGTTGAGCAAAATAAGTCTACGTGCCAATAGTGTAGAAAAGGCAATCACAGTTTGTTTGTCCTTCTCCACTTTAAGCCGTTCTGGGGAGTACATCAAGCACAGCAAGGCTGTCTGAAAGGCATTTAAAGAGTTTGGTCCAGAATAATTTTAGTTTGTTGCAGGCCCAGAACATGTGACCCAGTGAGGCTGGAACTTGATTGCAGCGTTCGCAGGTTGGATCTTGCCCTGGAAACACTTTGGACAATTTTAAATGAGACAGATGTGCTCGATATATAATTTTGAGTTGAATAATTGTATACTTTGCACATATGGAGCTCGAGTGAATTCTCTGCATTGCTACCTTCCACTCCCATTTCTGAGATGTTGATTGAGAGATCCTTTTCCCACTGTCCTCTGTTTGACTATGATTTCCTTTAAGCATTTACCAGTTATGTATATTCCTCTTTGGCATTTGACTTTCGCTTGAATTTTGATTCCAATATCCCTCAAACATACTGTCACCCTGGGCAAGCAGTATAGGCTTGACATTGAATTCTAAAGTAAGATGCTGAATTTATGAGGCAGCAGCACCAACCATTGTGTCCCAGTGCCTCTTCCAGTCATCAGGTTTAACATTTTTTTGCTCTAATATCCTTCTATTATTAAGGACTTCTATTTTTTTAATTTCCCGATTGTGATTTCTTACACTATTTTCACATCTTTCTGATATCCAAGAATTTTGTGGTGCATGTATTTGATTTCACTATTATGATAAAATCTTATTGCTGCCCACTAATTCCATGATTGCATTAGTGTAGCTAAAATCCTTCAATAGTTAATATAAGGTCTTCCAAAAAGAGGATCAAAAAGTTAGTAAATGCATAAACAAAAGTAACAGCGCCAAAAAAGGGTCTTGATTATCCAATCTTGAGAAAAAGTGAGTTCTTAAATTGAAATTAAAATACTGTCACATATTAGGACATCAGACATAACTCTTTCCAGAGGCTCGTGGGAGACATGCCATAGCAACGGGAAGAATCAGACTCAGAATGAGACGATGCCTATGCAAAAGACATTGGCATTGCAAAAAACAAAGCTAAAAACCAAACTTTTAATCAAAAAGATTAATTAAGATTTAATCAATGAGACAGAAATTCACTCTACAGGGTCAAAAACACTGGAAAAGATATGAATAACAACTCTAAAGACTCTAGAAAAAGAATTCTAAATGAACAAAAATTATAAATCATGACAGACAGCCTTTGTTTGAGCTTGCTTCAGTTTTTAATTTTTTCAGCACTGATTCATAGTATATACTTAATAAGTCTGTTTATGATACCTTCTTTGATATTCATAAATAAGCTGTGGTTCTTTAATGAGTGAAGTTTTCAAATGGCATTGATAGCTCTACACAAATACTTGTGGTCCAGTGCACTTGTCACTCATATACTAAAACTAAGTAATAGTGTTTCACCTGTCATCTGTGTAATGACATAGGCTAAATGCTATTAGTGGCTGCAACTTCATCAAGACCTTGTGGAGGCAAATGTAGGCCTAGAACATGGGGACACAGTGATTAATGATTAGTTTTACAGTTAGTTCCATAAAGCGTAGGAAAAACATAATGAAAAAATAAAAACAGGAGCCAGGCTTAGCATGGCTGTGCATTGTTCTTGGCGTCATTGAAAATGCAGCTTTAAATATACCAGATTGATGTGCCAAAAGTAATTCTGCAGTTTCCAGCATGCTTTGCAATAACCAGCTAGTCTTAATTCTGTCAAGAAGACGACAGGCTAGCAGGGACTGAATGTTGCTTCTGGCCAGTGCAGTTGAAGTCTGAGATCTGTGAAAGAATAAACGGTTTATGATCTTACAAAGGCCTTCTCCAGCCTCTGCTTGTTTGCTTGCTCACAGAAACAACCGAGCCTTGATAACATCATCAACCATGGGAACTTATGAGAGTACATGTGATTTATTCTGACTCTCTGAAGAAGATAAATTGATTTGGATTCACTAAAGTCATGCTTCACTCAGTTAGTAAGGCGCTGGCTAATTTGAAATTCTTGGATGTTAGACCTCTAGGTACCTAATTTTACAATTTGAAGTAAAAGCTAAAAACTGATGAATAATGGCCATTTTAAATATTATTTTAAATATTATTGTGTGCTGTGTATTAATATTGTAATATGCAGCACACAATTGTACTGCTGTTCTCTGCTGTATGCTGCGATGGGCATTGCTTATATTGTGTACTTCTGCTATCCCTTTTTGACTAATTTTTATTTAATACTGCTTTTTGTATTTTTCGAAATTTAGGGTCAAGTTCATTTGCCTTTTTTAATGTACTTTTAACATATTTTGTGAATTTCCCCTTGGGATTAATAAAGTATCTATCTATCTATCTATCTATAGTCAGTGATACAGAAATTGAACATATATCTGAACCTATGGGTACCAAGCATTTTAATTGTGAACATGGTGCAGTGCACAATATTGCATGTGACAAATGCAGTAAAGGAGAGTTTGTTCGTGTAGCTGGGAAGCACTGGTCAAGAACTATTTCATTGAGAAGAAAGGTCGACCAGCAGATTAAAAGTAGTAGATATTATGTCTACATTTGTCTGCCTTGACAACCTTTAAGAAGAATCTGGATAAGATACTGGGACAGCTTAGGTATTAGCTAAGCAAACAGGCTCGATGGACTGAATCGTCTCCTCTCATTTGTTGAAATTCTTATGTTCCTATGTGAGAAAGAATAAGAAAGTAGAACTGACAGGAAAGCATTTCAGGAACAATTTCCAAAATTTGCAGGTCAGGAAGTTGAAAGGGCTGACCTTTATACCCCTTGGCCTATGATGTGATGCCGCTAATCTGCACAAAATGGCATTGGAGGATAATGCAAAGTCATTTCAATAATCTTAAAACAACAAAATGTCAAAAAACTAATGTCATGATTAGGCCAAGTGACCCCAAAATTGTACAGAGTGTTAAAAAAGTATAACGAGAAATAACATTCCAATAAAATACAATAATATAATAATGCAGAACATCCAGTTTTAACATAGTACATTAAATTATGTACTGAGTAAAAAAACGTCATTTTCTATGGTAATAAAGTGTTTTAGGTCAAGTAAAAGAGACATACTCTTTGCTATGAAATACAGTGAAACATTCTTTTTATGGATTTCTGTTCATAATACTAGAGTCCTGAGCCCAAGCACACTCTGTGTAGACTTGCAGATTCCGCCTGTGCATGCTACAGTTTTCCTCAAGGTATTTCTGTTCTTTTCCCACAATGAGAAGACGTATGTGTAAGTTCTGTTGGCAACTGTAAATATGCATACGTGCAGAGGTGTATGTGAGAGTACCCTGCAATGGATTGGCACCCCACTTAGGTTAGTCCCTGCCTTGTGTTTGATACCACAGGGATGGGCTCCATCCCCCATGACTTTAACAGCTTTGATATTGACTGGCTAATTATCTCCTTTGTATTGTATATTCTTTAGTTCCCCCCACCCACCCAAAAAAAAATCCAACAGGTATATCTGTCCCTGAGAGTCTTGAAGTTGTATGAAAACTATCAAACCATATCAACTATATATAAAAACTGTAAAGGTAATAAAAACAACAACAACAACATTTGTTTGTATAGCATGTTTTCATACAAATTATGTAGCTCAAAATGCTTTACAGGATGAAGAAAGAGAAAAAAGACGAAATATTACAAAAAATAAATTTAGACAATACTAATTAACAGAATAAAAGTCAGGCCCGATGGCCAGGGAGGACAGAAAAAACAAAAAAAGAACTCCAGATGGCTGGAGAAAAAAACAAACAAAATTTGCAGGGGTTCTGAGGCCACGAGACTGCCCAGCCCCCCTAGGCATTCTACCTAAAATAAATGACCTCAATCACTCCTCATGGTTTTCAGGCTTCACATGGAAGAATTAGATGATGATGGTCAAGTGGACCACGGGCCTTCAAACTATCAATGTAGGGACTGCACGGTAGTTTGATTTGAAAACTGGAAAAAGAACAGCAGAGAAAGTAGGGGTTAGTACGGATTTTGGAGCCACGGAAAAAAAAGATAATTAAATGCATATTCAGAATATCAAGGTTAAACTAAAATGAAGCTATGAGAAAGCCATGTTAAAATTATGAGTTCTTAGCAGCAAGTAACAATTAATCATCATCATCAAAATATTCACTGTGATGCATTAGGGGCCAGATTCACTGCTTTACATAATAAACTGTATCTTGGCCGCTGGGTTATGCTGGTCAAAGTGGGATGAAAAAATTGAATCTGATACCTTGCGTTGGTGAAACAACAGATTTAGGTTGAGATTTATGTATTGTTATCCTGCCTATAAATATTCTGAGAGCTAAGGTAGAAATTAAAGGACGCATACATTTAGCTTGGGATGAAAGATGCAGAGCATAATGACCCAAGGTTTTCATTTATCCTGCTCCTATGATGATTGTATCTGATCACTGTATTGCGTTTATTTAAGCAGTTGGTCATGTGTTAGATTATCACTCAGATGATAGTCTTGCTGAGCAACTGTACTTGCCAGGTGCAGAAGCCTCCTGCAGTAGGAAAACAATCAAGCATGCCAGGTCTTTTTTAATGCAATCAGACTACTTCCCATGTTCTTAACAATGCCAGGCATCAGACATGCATTTCACTCACTGCCTGTCAAAGCTGACTCACTCAGACCACACTCAGATAGGGGGAGAAGGAACAAAGAGACCATTTAAATTTATAGTGACAGTTATGGATGGCAAAGAAGAGGAGATTTTCATTTAATAACAGCAAGACTGTAGAACATTAAAAGTACTGTTAGAAAAAATTAATTATGCATTTCCGTGAATTTCTTTATTAGCATATAAATGACTGAATTTATAGTGTTTTTGAAGCCATACTACAGTATTATAGACAATGATTCACATTTAGTTCTTCAATAAGTGAACAGACCTACATCAGAATAGCATATTTTGTTACTCAAATAATCCATTTCAGTTTATTTTTGTATAGCATTCTTCACTGAGTACAGGCTTGGAGAGCTGTAACAAGTTCAAGGGTTAATACAAATACAAACTTTACAAATGACTATTTACATAATGAGTATGCATAAAGACACATATTTGTTTAAACAACAGGAAACAATGTACAGTAGTTTAAAAATGAAGAAAATAAATGGAACCCAACAATATCTGTCCATCACTTAATTGTTGAACTATGGCCAGTTGAGAATGGAAATGAGAAAAACATAAATTCCAGTCAACAGCCTTCCTGGAGAAAATAAACATCTGGAGGGTCCACAGTCAATTACAAAAGAAAAAGTCAACCACCGAGTCAGAGACAGACAAGAGTCCTTGAAAACAGGGCCAACTGTCTGCTCACCCAGAGTGCCACATCAGGATACCAAAAAGAGAAACACAACACGGAAGGGTTAGCAACAGCTGATAATTACTGTAATAATAACAGTCAGATAAATAAGTATTTGGACAGTGACACATTTTTCATAATTTGGTTCTGTACGCCACCACAATGGATTTGAAATTAAGCAATCAAGATGTGATTGAAGTATAGACTTTCAGGTTTAATTTAAGGTGTTTACCAAAAATATTATATGAGCCATTTAGGAATGATAACCATTTTTCTGAATAGCTCCAAAATTTCTAGGGGCTCAAAAGTATTTGTACATTTGACTGTTTGACTGACAAGCTGTTTCATAATCAGGTTGGAGCAGTTCCCTCATTATTTCATTAACTATTAAGCAGGTAAAAGGTCTGGAATTGATTTTGTGTGTTAAATTTGCATTTGGAAGCTGTCTCTGTGAATTTTCAATATGAGGTCCAAACAGCTATCCATGGAAGTAAATACAGTCCATCATTAGAGTGAGAAAACAAAACAAACCCTTTAGAGAGATTGCAGAAACACCAGGGGCCTCATGTATAAATGGTCCATACGCACAAAAATGTTGTGTACGCCAGTTTCCACGCTCACATTGCAATCTATAAAAACTAAACTTGGCGTAAAGCCACGCACATTTTCACACCAGCTTAATCCTTGGCGTACACAAGTTCTCCGCTCGGTTTTGCAAACTGGAGGCATCCAACGTCAAAGCGGTGCTTTTGTTCCAGTGTGGTTTCCCTTTCTTTTTTAGATGCACATCCCTGACGGCTTTATCAAATACACTGAAATTAACCGCATATTGTTTATTAGTTTAAGGCATCAGATTATAATTAACCTGTAACAATATACGGAATGACCAAACTATTCCAAATACCATAGCTGCTTTAGCATTGTTACTCTCAAGTATTTATCCCACTGTATCTGAATGTGGAATCACAGCTCTCAAGCAGCTGATCGGAAAGAGAATTATTGGTATACAGTATCAAGCACACGCTGCCTCAGCCATTCGCTATTTGAACTTTTCCCATACGGCAAATGCTTCAAAGCCTTTCCTGTAGGGACCTTGTGGTTTAGAAACCATTTCATCCCAAGAGCTCTAAATGCACTCAATCAGTCCATCAAGTGCTCCTTATAGAACTGTTTGTACCTATTACAATTACTTTACTGTAAACTTGCAATATAGTTATAATATTGGACAACCTGAGCCACTTTATAAAGTGTGTATTTACATATGATGATGATATAATTTTTAAAATGAAAAGCAGCAAAATATATTTTTTACATTATACAGATAAAATTTTAACATCATTTAAATAATCTATATTGTTAATAATTAAGCATGTGAGGACACAGTGTTGCAGCGCTAGCAACGAGCTGGCACTCCGTTCAGGGATTGTTCCTGCCTCATGATGTATTCTTCCTGGGACTGGCGCGACACTGGATGGATAGATGTAGAGAATAATTAAACATGTACTATGAAGATATTTCAATGTTCCTTAAAAGTTTTGAAGAATCTGCATTCTAAGCTTACAGATGGCTTGACATCTATTACATTGCTGATAGTGTCGAGATTTGGTACTTGGAGAAAGAAAAGGAAGGACAGGAATTGGGGGATAGTACATTTGAAAGAGACAGTACTGCTGCAATACATTATTTCATCGAAGGTCGCGCACAGCACAGCAAACATCTTGCAGGAGGCAGGAGCAATCTCTGGATGGGGCACCAGTGATTATATGACTGCTGGGAGAAGTAGCAGGATGAACTCTGAAGTGTATAGGGCTGTACTATCTGCTCAGATTCAGGAAAATGCTGTAAAAATGATAAGACAATGCTTTACAGTACAGATGGACAATGGATCACAACATACTATGAAAGCAAACCAAGTGCTTTCCAACACAAAGTAGTGGAATATTCTTTAATGGCCAAGTCAATCAACTAAAGCCAAGATCTAAACCCCTGGACATGCATTTTACTTACCAAAGACAAAACTAATGGCAGAATCTCCAATGAACAAGCAGCACCTGAAGACAGCTGTAGTAAAGGCCTGGCAAAAAATCAATAGGTTGGAAACCCACCATTTGGAGATGGCCATGGGTTCCAGACTTCAGGCAGTCGTTAACTGCAAAGGATTATCAACTAAATATTGAAAATGATAATTTTATCTATGATTTGTCCAAATACTTTTGAGCACCTGGAAATGGGGGGGCTATTCAGAAAATGGCTGTCATCCCTAAACTGCTCATACAATATTTTTGGTAAACACCTTAAATTAAAGTTGAAAGTCTACACTTCAATTACATAATAATTGCTTAATTACAAATCTATTTTGGTGGCATACAGAGCTAAAATTATGAAAATTGTGTCAATGTCATAGACCTAACTGTATATGTTTGTACCAAATGACTAACAAGCAAAGATGCAGTATGCACAGCTAATCAGCAGTTCTAGTCAGGGTATGCTCAATTAAAGTAGTAGGTTTTCAGTTGGGATTTAAAAGCAAAAACTGCTGGGGTATCTCTTATATAAGCAGACAAATCATTCTGCAGCTTCGGGATCCTGTAACTAAAAGCTTAATCTCCCAGTGTTATTTTATTAATCCTGGCATGGTAAAAACTGTCATTTGCTCGTGAGACATGGTAGTGGTCATAAGTCAAATGGTTGTAAGATGCATAGGTAGTAAGTCAACGATTAACGATTATTTGAATATATATGATGCAAAGTTGACTGACAAACTCATCCACAAAAACATTATTTCCCATTTGGTTAAAAATCTGAACTTTTACAAGATTGTACGTCTACACTAGTGTACACCTTCACACTAGTAAGTGTCCATTAAAAAAAGATATTTTGATATATTAATTTTAGGGGTAAACCCCTCTACAATAGAAAAAGTAAATACTGTTAAATACCTCTTTGACTGACTTGAATGAACTAATAATGATGTAGTGAGTAGGCTAGTTTAGGGCACCGTCTTTTTTTGCCGCTCAGCACTGACATATGTGGCTGCAAGTACAATGCCACTAGCACAGCAGTGCTACTTGCCAATAGTGTGGATGGATGAGTGGTTAAGTGAAGTTGTTAAAAGTAAAAGAGACATGATGATACAGTATATGGTGTGAGCTCTGAAGTGGAAGAAGGAAGGTTTACCGGAGATGAAGTAAGAAGTGGTTACACACTCAAATTTCACTACACACCTTGAGTCCAGCTGGCACAGAATTTAGAGAGAAATACAGGAGGATACAGGAGACAATAAAGCATAAGTTATGGCCTTGCTGCAGCTCAGAATAAAGGGGGGATGGACACTGTACTTATTAAGGGACACAGGCAAATCCTATGTACATGCATAATATAAAGGGGGATGCAGCCCCACACTCTTCGATTTATTATAACCTAAACTGCATGCATGGATACCACTCCTTCAGGTCTTGCACATGCGAAATATCCCCATCAAAATTCCCACGTCAGTGTGTGATATTTACATCTTCACCTTAGGGTACCAAAAATATTAGTGCTTAAATTGACTGTACATATAATTAACATTTCTTTTCTAAAAAGTGCCATTTGTGACTTAATTCATTCATTACAGTACTTACAGTAAATACTGAAACACTCACATTGTGTACTTAAAAGACTAGTAAAACACATTCACCATATACTGAAACACACATACAATATGTACTGAGATTTTGTCTCATACAAAATATACAGAAATACTTGCACAAATTACTGAAATGTGTACAACGTGTGCTAAATTGTATGCACTATCTGTTGTGTTAATAAATAGTCAAGAAACATCATTTGCATTGCCAGTGTTTCCCTCCTCTGGTCACAAAATTGGAACAATCTAGACAAAGCTGACCAATCCTATCCACTTAATTTTCCTAAAAAGATCTGGTTTAGTTTTGAAAGTCCCTAAATTCCTACTATCTACCACACTACTTGGTAGCTTATTCCAAGTGTCTATGGTTCTCTGTGTAAAGAAAAACTTATTAATGTTTGTGCAAAAGTTACACTTAACAAGTTTCCAACTGTCTCCGCCTGTTCTTGATGAACTCATTTTAAAATAATAGTCTTGATCCACTGTACTAATTCCCTTCATAATTTTAAACACTTCAATCACATCACCTCTTAATCTTCTTTTGCTTAAACTGAAAAGGCTCAGCTCTTTTAATCTTTCTTCATAATTAATCCCCTGTAGCCCTGGAATGAGCCCAGTCTCTTTTGTCTGGTCCTTTTCTGGCACTGCAATGTCCCTTTTGTAGCCTGGAGACCAAAACTGCACACAGTACTACAGATGAGTCTTCTCCAGCACATTATAAAGCTTGAGCAGAACCTCCTTGGACTTGTACTCCACACATTGTGCTATATAGCCTAACAATCTGTTAGCCTTCTTAATGGCTTCTGAATACTGGCAGTTGATGTGTTGAGTCCACTGCAACTCCTAAATCCTTCTCTTAAGGTGTACACTCAATTTTCAGACCTTCCATTGTGTATTCAAACCTAACATTTTTGCTTCCTATATGTAATAGTTTACATTTACTGATATTAAATTAAATCTGCCACAAATCTGCCCAAGCCTGTATGCTGCCCAAGTCCCTCTGTAATGATTTAACAGATTCCAAATTATCTGCCACTCCACCTATCTTGGTATCATCAGCAAACTTAACCAGCTTGTTATTTATA
Source organism: Erpetoichthys calabaricus (assembly GCF_900747795.2). Classification (NCBI taxonomy): domain Eukaryota; kingdom Metazoa; phylum Chordata; class Cladistia; order Polypteriformes; family Polypteridae; genus Erpetoichthys; species Erpetoichthys calabaricus. The sequence continues at coordinate 204,534,072 of NC_041397.2, forward strand.
CTCCTATCTAAATCATTTATAAATATTAAAAATAGTAGCAGCCCTAGCACTGACCCCGTGAAACACCACTCTTGACATCAAATAATTCTGATATGGTTCCTCACACCATAACCTTCTGCTTCCTGTGTTTGAGTCAATTCTGCACCCATTTACAAACATCACTCTGAACTTCCACTTCTTTTAGTTTGATGCCCAACCTCTCACATGTATACAAACATTTGATGACTTGACTGCAACAAACCTGTAACACTAAAAAAATTGAGAAGGTTGTGAATTTGCATGTTTTATGCTGTAAACTTCCTGTCAAGTATTATCTACATTTCAATATTACTCCGACTCACACTGTGGTGTATTATTGTACTGAAAATCTCATAACACGTTATTCTTTTCATAAGAAAGAAAAATCTTTTCATAAAAAAAACTAATAATGATAACATAAAATAAATGTGTCCAATGGTCTGTGCTATAAATTTATTTCCTGTATGATTCCAATAATTTTGATCATTTTTATAGTCAAACTCGCTGAATTGGCACATTTCCTGTTCAAATACAGGGGATAAACGTGAACTGCGGCAGCAATGAGCCTCACCTCACCTCGGACTGCACTCTCCCTCACACGCTGGGTTGATGCATGCAATTGGCGCTGCCTGTTGCTGTCTCTCTGTTTGTCTCCAATAAAATGTTTGTAGACTCATTTATTATACACCCTGCCTTTCCACAGTCTGTCTAATATCTTTAATGAATGTGTGTGACATATTTCGCCTTCCTGATTGGACATAAAACCTCCGTGAAAAGGCACAGGGTGAGGCAGACAGTACCGTGCCGCACTGAAGGGGGCACATGTGAGCCCAACAGGTGCTTGTTGCTGCTGTTCTTCTACGCCAATAAGTTAGCGATATCAGAAAGTCAAGTTCACTGCAGCGGTCCATTTATTTTTATTTTTTGTTCCGACTTACTGCCAAAATGGAAGATTAAGACTTTTAAAACAAAAGGAAAATAAGGAGGACTTTTATAAGAAAGTGACAGAGATTTTTGTGGAGAAGGATAGCGCATGGACTTCATTTACAGATAAAGGTAAAACTATAAATGGTTTTCAATGTTATAAAAAATTGGATCAGACTAAGCAAGGGAACAATCCAATATTTAAATATTTAAAAGCTAAATTTTGACCATAAATAAAATATTCTTTTATTTTTTAAAATTTAAAATTGATTAAAGCATCAGAATTAAAAGCTTTTAAAAACAACTAAATATTTCAATTAAGGTCAAAATTGAAATCCGTTTTTTTTGTGCACCACTTTTATTTGTATTGAATGAGTATGAATTGTGCAATGGATGAGAAAGAAGATTTTTGGAATACGTTGGATGAAGTGATGAACAGTGTACCCAAGGGACAGAAAGTGGTGATTGGAGCAGATTTCAATGGACATGTTGGTGAAGGGAACAGAGGAGACGAGGAGGCGATGGGTAGGTATGGTGTTAAGGAGAGGAATGAAGAAGTCAGAGAATAGTGGATTTTGCCAAAAGGATGGACGTGGCTGCGGTGAATACATATTTTAAGAAGAGGGAGGAACATAGGGCGACATACAAGAGTGGAGGAAGATGCACACGGGTAGATTACATCCTATGCAGAAGAGTCAATCTGAAGGAGATTGAAGACTGCAAAGTAGTGGCAGGGGAAATTGTAGTTAAGCAGTATAGGATGGTGGTCTGTAGGATGATGTTGGAGAACAAGAAGAGGAAGAGAGTGAGGGCAGAGCCAAGGATCAAATGGTGGAATTTGAAAAAGGAAGACTGCAAGATTGAGTTTAGGGAGAAGGTGAGACAGGCACTGGGTGGTAATGAAGAATTACCAGACAGTTGGGAAACTACAGCAGATGTAGTAAGGGTGAAAGCAAGAATGGTGCTTGGCGTGACATCTGGACAGAGGAAGGAGGAAAAGGAAACCTGGTGGTGGAATGGGGAAGTACAGGAGAGTATACAAAGGAAGAGGATGGCAAAGAAGAAATGGGATAGTCAGAGAGATGCAGAAAGTAGACAAGAGTACAAGGATATAAGGCACAAGGTGAAGAGAGAGGTGGCGAAGGCTAAAGAAAAGGCGTATGATGAGTTGTATGAGATGTTGTACACTAAGTGTCACAGATGTCTGGTCACACTTATAGGTAATCTAACTTCGACACCATTAAAATATCCGACTACGCCACCCAGTTTTATTAAGAGACTGGGAACTCCTGAAATTTACCAATAATAGCACACAGGTTTCTTTAAATTGGGCGGTGAGTAAACACACAATGAAAGACACAACAGTAATTTCAGAAAAAGGCAACAGTAAGTTCTATTGTACAAGACAATATAAGGTACATTAAAAAGATAAACGAACATAACAAAACCTAAACATATCAGGAATTAATTTCCTTTTTTGTAAAAGGAAAATACACAGTCCACACTCTAGAAGTCCGTAAAAACAAGAATTGGAGGATACAACCTTTAGTGGTGCAGAGTCCAGTTTGGGCACTGTGTTACCCCAACACTTAATTGTTCATGGATGCACTCTGTTCCCCGGCAGAAGTCATGTCAAATTGTTGACTCCCTGTCAGCGTCTCTTCGTTGTTCCTTTTTCTTCCACTCTGGGCTCCTTGTGTTGCTGGGACCTAGGCACGCCTCATTTCTCGTCTGTCAGCTTTACTGGGTCCTTTCATGCAGATTCCCTCTCTCGCTGAACCCACATCCGGCGTCTCTTTGTGGAGCTGTCTCTTCCTCCCTGGAAGTATATGTTGCCGTCCTTGTGCCTCACGTCGTGCCAGCCAGGTACCCTTGTCTGCCTGCGAGCCCCTGTGCCCTGTCCGAGTGTCTTGGCAGCGTTTCCTGTGGACTCTCCCTCCTGCCTTCTGCTGGCCAGCAGTTTATATTTACTTCACCCCTCTGTTGTCAGTCCTGGACAAACAGTTTAATCAATGGCACATCTAAATTGCCTGGGTTTAACAATTAATAAAAACACAAGTTAACAAAATGTATGGTTACCAAACATTAATAAGTACAGATATGCTGATTAGGAACCAATATTTCCAAGCCAGGTAAATACAGACATTCTACCAAGGCCAGACTTCAAAGCAGTGACTCCCTGGCAAGACAGCAAATACCATTAATAAGTACAGACATGCTGATTAGAAACCAATATTTCCAAGCAAGGTAAATACAGACATTCTTCTAAGGCCAAACTTCAAAGCAGTGACTCCCTTGCAGGACAGCAAATACCACTAATAAGTACAGATATGCTGATTAGAAACCAATATTTCCAAACCAGGTAAATACAGACATTCTCTAAGGCCAAACTTCAAAGCAGTGATTCCCTTGCAGGACAGCAAATACCATTAATAAGTACAGATAGCCTTTTAACTTCTCACCCCCCAGTCCCAACAGTGCGTGCCTAATGGAACCACCCAGTGCACAAAAAAAATGTAAAAGTGTCCCCCTCTGACATAAGGATGGAGAAAAGGATCTGTACTGATTGGCTAGACAGAAGGACCAAGCTGGGAAAGATGTGCAGCAGGTTAGGGTAATAAAGGATAAAGATGGAAACATACTCACAAGCGAGGAGAGTTTGTTGAGCAGATGGAAAGAGTACTTTGAAAGGCTGATGAATGAAGAGAACGAGAAAGAGAGAAGAGGTTGGATGATGTGGAGATAGTGAATCAGGAAGTGCAACGGATTAGCAAGGAGGAAGTAAGGACAGCTATGAAGAGGATGAACAATGGAAAAGCCATTGGTCCAGTTGACATACCTGTGGAAGCATGGAGGTGTTTAGGAGAGATGGCAGTGTAGTTTTTAACCAGATTGTTTAACTCTTTGAGGACTGAATATTGTTTTTCCAAAAACTGCAGTTTTCTAAAAAGCACACAAAGCAATGGTTTCACACAGAAATCAACATAAAATGTCTGTTGCTACGTGCATTGGTTGCGAGGAATACATGGCAGGCTGGCTTCCAAGCTGTCTTCAAATGGTGGGGGACAGGGGCAGCAGCGGTGGTCGTAGTGCATCGCTATCTGGTCTATACCTCTTGTCACGGTAAGTGGCGGTCCTCCCAAGTAAACGTTGCCATAGGCACGTCAGCTACACAAAAATGCTCAGCACCACGATCAGCTGATGTTAGTACCTCACATTCATTTTCAGTCACTTGTATCAAAATTGTAGTCTGATAAGTCACAGTCCAATTCAGCTATAAAGTGCAAAACATCACCCACGGAGTATTTTGCTTTACACATTCACTTCGATCTCTCGCCAGATGTCGATGGAATTTTTGCCATTGTTTACTCCTTTCTACTTGCGTGAGCGCAGGGAATCTCGGTCAAACCAATGGAGCTAATATTCCTTCTAGCAATGAGAGTCTAATGAAGCTAACATTCCTTCTAGCAATGAGAGTCTAACTGAAACATAATGGTGGGTTTTGCCACCGTTTACTGTTGATTACCACCGTCAACCCCTTCTTTTGACAAAAGTCGACATCCGCCCTGAAAGAGTTAATGGAATCTTGGAAAGTGAGAGGATGCCTGAGGAGTGAAGAAGAAGTGTACTGGTGCCAATATTTAAGAATAAGGGGGATGTGCAGGACTGTAGTAACTATAGGGGGATAAAATTGATGAGTCACAGCATGAAGTTATGAGAAAGAGTAGTGGAAGCTAGGTTAAGAAGGGAGGTGATGATTAGTGAGCAGCAGTATGGTTTCATGCCAAGAAAGAGCACCACAGATGTGATGTTTGATCTGAGGATGTTGATGGAGAAGTATAGAGAAGGCCAGAAGGACCTGTATTGCATCTTTGTGGACCTGGAGTAAGCATATGTTATATGGGTTGGAGACTGTGGCACTGACCAGAAAGCAGGAAACAGAGCTGCAGGTAGCAGAGTTATAGATGCTAAAATTTGCATTGGGTGTGACAAGGATGGATAGTATTAGAAATGAGGACATTAGAGGGTCAGCTCAAGTTGGACGGTTGGGAGACAAAGTCAGAGAGGCGAGATTGCATTGGTTTGGACATGTGCAGAGGAGAGATGCTAACTATATTGGGAGAAGGATGCTAAGGATAGAGCTGCCAGGGAAGAGAAAAAGAGGAAAGCCTAAGAGAAGGTTTATGGATGTGGTGAGAGAAGACATGCAGGTGATGGGTGTAACAGAACAAGATGCAGAGGACAGAAAGATATGGAAGAAGATGATCCGCTGTGGTGACCCCTAACGGGAGCAGCCGAAAGAAGAAGAAGAAGAAGAGTATGAATTGTGGAATTGCAATGGTAAATTTAGAACACATGGAGGGTGTGGAGCAAAGGCGCTCTTGCCGCTGTAAACGTAACATTCTTTCTTAGCCAAATATGTACCTTACTTATCTGTATGTAAGTGTGCTGATGAGATAAGAAACATAACCAGTAGTCAGTGTGCATGCTGCCAAATGAATAGTGAAGGAGCTACTCTGTTGGGTTCATATATTTGTAAATCTGACTCTGAAGGAGTCCATGCCTCACCAATCATGAACCTCACCGCACGTCACTGGTGTGTGATGTGTAAGATATGCATCTCCTAAGTGATAACATTCTACATACGTAGCTCATTTATTGTACTGTATATTCGATAGTATCAGAGTAAGAGCTTAGTATTCAGCAAACACTAAAATACTAATGGGAACCACCTAATGACCACAGGGAATTTCACACACTGGACATAATCTATTGCATTATATAACATTCAAAACCTCATTACATTATCATTAATAAATCAGAACAAAAGTGTACCAAATAAATCCTGCTCCAAAACATTTCCTGTAAAGCTATTCCATACTCAGAGGTTATCCATATTATTTACTGTATTGATAAACACGTCCAACATGGCAATTTTACAGTTAAACCAGATAAAGGAACGGCATCACTTGAGTATGTTGTAGAAGAGGTGGATTTCAGCTTGAGGCAGAAAGCGCACTGAGACAGCAGATCTACTTTTATTGTCAGCTCCTTTAAATAGTGCTTCTGTAGAAGTGTTAAAATATACATGTGCTTCATGCACAGAGTAATCCCCTCAGTGACAGTGGTACATGAAAAGAATTACTTCAGGTAAGGGAAGTTAAACCGTACTTCACACCCTATCCCAAACACCTGTAACCCCAGTCCATAGACAGATGGTGGACGTTATTATCTACTACTTTCTCTAGTTCTGCTTCAGTTCAGCATTGAGGTTTAGAAGTGTTGAACTACTATTGAGAAACTCGGTCAAATGCAGTTTATTAATTAGTCTGCATAGTATAACTACGCTATGATTAATTGACAATTCAAGGGTTTGTACAAGGCTAATTGGTTTAAATTAATGAAAAGGCTGGATGACGGATGAGCAAATGTCGAATAAGTGATAATATAACATAACATTCTCAAAGCTGCCTAATACAATTTGGGGTGGGGGTTGACAAGGAGTTTGGCTGAAGACTATCCTGGGGGGCAAGGTTGGAAACAGCTATGGAAAAGGTGCCAGTCCATCGAAAGGCACACTTGTGCCTACACGCCCACTGGGCCAACTCAGATATGCTGACACAGGCACTCTCTGTGGGGGTATTTGGGTCAACTGCATTTCAGTCCTGGAGTGACACCACAGAAAAGTTACAATGGGAAAACATTCATACCAGGTGCCTTTGAGTCTGTAAGTTACTACAAGCTCATGTCTGATATTTTTGTTCTTAGACTGTTTACATTAATTTTGCAGGTAATCCAAAACTGATATGACTGAGTTCAGGTATCTATCCTGTATGTGCCTCACATTTGCAAAATCAGTAATGAAAGGAAAAATTTCAGATAGGTATGACTTAATAAACAACCATGAACATAAACAACATGCTGGCTGCTGCGCTGCTTCACCTTATTTTAGCACAGCACATCTGCTTATAAAGCCATGGAACAGAAAAAGTAAACGTAAAACTATAGCTGATGCTTTGAGTGTAGTTATTACTACCTTATCTGTGCATAGAAAACCGGAAGCACAAGAGGGGAACCAGGACATTTTGCTAAAAGCAAGATGTGTTTGATGCAACAATACATGTGTAGGAGATGGAACAATGGAATTAGTACTCAAGGCAACACTGGTGGTAGTTGGCCCTTAAAAACAGATGGATTCTTCATGGCCAAAACAGTAATCTCCTTCCATGACCATTCTTCAGTACTGCTCAGATCCCATCTGCCTTATTCTGTGTATGTGCATTCAGTCTGTCAATTCCACCTCACAACACTCATCTGATATCAGTGACAACACGATCTGTCACACACCCCATGCAATGAACCAATGCTTGTCTTGCTGACAGACATGCATACAGACTGACAGACCTTAGCAGCCGAGAGGCACCTCTGAAGTGCTTTAAGTAAATGCTCTATCTGTGAACCCTTTCCTACCCAAATCTGGACAAATTACCCAAGGCTGCTCTCCTCTTTATGACAGTCTGCAGCTACCTGATAAATGTGAACCATTCACGTGGTTTAACAATTTCAGAATGTGAAAGTAGACATTTGATTACTTATGGCAAGGTCTGTCTATGAGTTTCTCTTGGAAAAAACACACGTGAGGTGTTTTGTTCCAGTGAGAAAACACATAGCAAATCAGCAGTGTGTTTATTCACCTGAAAACCACCAAAGGACATGTGCTGTGTTATAATTTTGAAATACATCAGGCTGGCCCAAGGAGATGACTTTTGAAATGTCTAATCAGATAGTTCAGATTTCTAGGCATTTTCAATCCAAGCATTCAAACACAAATCATGTGCAAGTCACATATGCCTGTATCAGTTTTATTATCATATACTTAACTGGTCCAAACCTGATATGAAAAGTTGAGATTCTATGAAAAAACTGGAATTGAGTTGAAGTGTGAACATGGCTTTGTATATGAACTGCCTGTCAAATATGTACCTTATGGTGACAGTGACCACCAAAATCATAATCTAATACCAACGCACCCCCCCTAAATTACAAACCTAAACATTTAATTTAGGTCCATGTAATAAACTGACTAGATCAACATAAACACAAAATATACTGTCAAAAAAATTAAAGGAACACTTTTTAATCAGAGTATACATCAGGTCAATGAAACTTATGGAATATTGATCTGGTCAGTTAAGTATCAGAGGGGGTTGTTAATCAGTTTCAGCTGCTTTGGTGTTAATGAAATTAACAACAGGTGCACTAGAGGGACAACAATGAGACGACCCCCAAAACAGTAATGGTGGAGGCCACTGACATTTTTCCCTCCTCATCTTTTCTGACTGTAGAAAGTCCTTAACCCATCAGCAGGGCTGATATCTGCTCCTCTGGGCAAGGAGGAACAGGATGAGCACTGCCAGAGACCTACAAAATGACCTCCAACAGGCCACTGGTGTGAATGTCTCTGACCAAACAATCAGAAACAGACTTCATGAGGGTGGCCTGAGGGCCCGACGTCCTCTAGTGGGGCCTATGCTCATTGCCTGGCACAATGGAGCTCGACTGACATTTGCCATAGAATACCAGAATTGGCAGGTCCACCATTGGCACCCTGTGCTTTTCACAGATGAGAGCAGGTTCACCCTGAACACATGTGACACACCGTGGAGAACTTTATGCTGCCTGTAACATCATTCAGCATGACTGGTTTGGTGGTCGGTCAGTGATGATCTGGGGACGCATATCCATGGAGGTACGCACAGACCTCTACAGGCTAGATAATGGCATCTTGGCTGCTATTAGGTATCGAAATGAAATCTTTGCACCCATTGTCAGACCCTATGCTGGTATAGTGGGTCCTGGGTTCCTCCTGGTGCACGACAATGCCCAGCCACATGTGGCGAGAGTATGCAGGCAGTTCCTGGAGGATGAAGGAATTGATACCATTGACTGGCCCCCATGCTCACCTGACCTAAATCCAATAGGACCCCTCTGGGACATTATGTTTTGGTCCATCCAACACCGCCAGGTTGCACCTCAGACTGTCCAGGAGCTCAGTGATGCATTGGTCTAGATCTGGGAGGAGATCCCCCAGGACACCATCCATCGTCTCATTATGGGCAAGCCCCAATGTTGTCAGGCATGTATATAAGCACGTGGGGGCCATACAAACTACTGAGTACTATTTGGACTTGCTGCAATGAAATTTTGGCAAAATGGACTAGCCTGTCGCATAATTTTTTCACTTTGATTTTCTGGGTGTCTATGAATTCAGCCCTCAGTAGGTTGATAATTTTCATTTCCATTAAACAATGTGGCATCCTTTCATTCCTAACACATTACCCAGTCCATATCAGTATAGATATTCAGCAGGATTTTTTTCCCATCGAGATCTGATGTGTTTTCAAAGTGTTCCTTTAATTTTTTTGAGCAGTTTACAATCAAATCAAAGCATAAAAATCATCTTTAACCATTTACCTGTTATTCCGTTTTACTGTCTTCAAACAGCATATGCAAAGAATGCATTTTTACTCTCCACTCAGTACACGTCATCACAGTTTTCCATCAGTTTTCAATCGTTTTCCAATGAGAAAACGATTATGGAGAACGTTTTAGCGATCCAGAATGAATATAAAGGGTTTCATTACTCATGGTAGTGAGCAACAGAAGTTTTAGCCAATTTGTGGGGTGTTTATATTTTGAATTAAATCTGTCTGTAACAATGCCATTAAAGCCTACAGTTACAGTCTTGTTGTCTTATTGATCGTTATCTCTTATTTTGCCATATCTATGTCTCCTGTGCTACTCCAGTTGGAGCATTTCCGTTATTATTATTTTTAAATTATTATTATTAGTAATAGTAGTAGCAGTAGTATTAGTAGTAGCAATAGAAGTAGTAGTAGCAGTATTTTTTGTTATTGTTCTTGTTATTTCATTAAAAATGATACATCTAAATTACACAATTGTACCCTACAATTGATTAACAAAAACACTTTAAAGTTGACCTTTGAAGAAGTACCTGAGACCATTACAGCAATCCTCTGCTGCTCAATTTTTCGTTACCAAATGCAAATCCCTGAACTAAAGCAAAGGGATTGTTAGATGTAGGATTTTGATTGTAGCTGAAATTAATTATTATTTTATTTAAGTTGTAGCCAATGCTATTTTTGCCCAACCTTCTGCTCAATGCTTATGACAAGTTAAAGCCAGTGCTCACCAGTTAATCTAAAATGCATCTCTTTGGAAAGGAAAACTAGACTACGCAGAGGAAAACTCACACAGGCATGTGCAGAAGTGTGAGATAGCGTGTCTGTGGCATGTGCATTTTAAATAATTAGATAATGCGCTTGTGTTTTCAGGTGTGGCCTACGTAGCATAGCGGACCAGCTACGAAGGCAGATGTGGGGGCAGGCAATCTTGCATCCATGTGCGTACATGTGAGACTGACCCATTCACCTCATTAGCGCTGCAGCTATGATTGCCGCATCTGCATTCCACAGGGTTTTGGAAGAGAACCGAGATGTGAGAAAAAGAGACAAAGAAAGAGACAAGATGAAGAACTGTGAGTAAGCATAGTATCAGGTGCCTGAGCCTGTAACAGGAAAGAAAGAAGAGGCAGAATGGTCAGTAGCTCGCGGTGGAGTAAAGATCAGCACTCCATGAGGTGGACTGTTACCCGCTGATTTAATGGAGGAGCTGGTACAATGGTGGTGGTCCTCCTTAGGGATTTGTAGGATGTCAGGAGAATGTGAAGAAAGACAGGAGAGCAGCTGGCTCTGAACGGTCCGTCAGATGCCGATGGAGGCAGCCAGGACGAGAGTCAGAAGGGAGGACCACAGCTGCTGGTGTCTCTGCCGGCTGAAGCAAGTCATTGCATGAGCTGGGGAGACAGGAAAAAGGAAGTTGCACTGGACTCAGAAAGAAGAGCAAGAACACATGATCCTGTTCAGGAATAAGCACGTCAGAAAATGACTAACTGACTGACTTTCACTTTAATTTTTTCGGATTATTAATTTATCGGTGATGTTGGGATTCCTCAGCTTTATGAAGCTGTGTCATTCCTGAAAGCAGAAAGCATGGACATCTAATTACACTTAATTTCAATTGAAAACCCTAACCTAACCTAACCCTAACCCCAACAAACGGCTCCCATTTCTGCTGAAATAATACCACAATATATGAAAATTAAGTAAAATTAATTCAATATTAACATATCTCTTCAAAACAAGCATTAATAAGATATTTTTGCTTCATCAAACATTGTATTCTAATTTGTTTACTTATACTTGATCACTTGAAGTTTCACATTCAAAGGAATTACTTTTCACAACCTTTTGCACGAAGACACCTGATGAACACAGCATTACCCATTAGAAAGACTGAAACATCCAGCCGCACCCCAAACATCCTCCACAGAGCTGTTCTGCAGGCTGCTACGAGGTGCACTTGAAATGAGTGCAGAAATTATCAGATGTTAGTTGTAGCAGCATGCATTTGAATGTCTTCTTAGAACCTGTCTTTGAAAAAATTGCAAAAATGCAGCTTCATTGTGGTTCCTAAGATAAGAAAGGTTATGAAAAGATTTTCTCTGAATACCCATATTCTCATAAAGCCGTTGTTCATTACTCACAGGAAGCATCTACTCTCGTGTATTCTGATGTTTTACACCAATGTTCTTTTAGCTTATGGTGAAAAAAGTAATCAAATTAGTCTGAATGTGAACAGTGACAACTTGGCTACTGTATAAGTCAACATAATAATAGCTGTGTTTGCATATATTTATACATAATGAAGTAATGAAGAAAATCGACACATACTACAGTCTTATACCAACTGAGCACAGTATAATTTAATTGCAAGCTGACTTGCTTTCTTTAGTAAAACCACAAAATGAGGAATAGTAGGCCTGAGGATTGTGTGGGTGTATGACTGACAAATTATGGAATTCAAGCTATAAAAATTCATATTTGCCACAAAATGACATAATATACAGACAAGGTTATAAGAAATATAATTTATCATAACAAACTTTCAAATTCAGAATGACTAACTGAAAGTTTATCTCCATCCTGCATTAGTGTAGTTCCCCCAGCCATTAAACTCACTTAAGTACCTTCATGAAATCCTTCCCTTTGTTTAGTTTCTACTGGTTTCAGGCATAAACCAGGGTTGTTCTCTGTAAAGGCTATGGAAGGCCAGGTGACTATTGTTGGTATGAACTTCTCAGTTTAGTGCAACAAAAGAAAACTGCCTTTAAAAACTTGAAAGAATCAAATTTCAAACAGTGACTCCAAAAGATCAAGCAGCATATCTTCACAATCAGAATTCTTTATGAAATGGGAAAACCTCATTATGCTTCTGCATTTATTTAAAATGTAAAAATTAAAAATTTGTGTGGAAGTCTCATGGTAAAATTGACAATGGAATCAATATGATTTCCAAGTAATGCCTCTATGAGATTATTTTTTAGTGAAATGGAAATCCTGAGTACATTTTTATTTACTGTGTGCATGAAGTGTCACTGAGCCACAGACAGGAGTTTGTTTCCACTCTCTCTCATTTCTACAATAAGTTAAGCCACTTGCATTTTTAAATTTTACACTCCCCAGCATCACATCACTCACCCGTTGAGATTTCAGGCTGTGACAGGTTCACAAATGATGGCTTGCAGACACAGTAGCCACTTCTACAGACAGCATATCAAGCACAAGCCTCTATAGCGGGGTACTGTCAGCTCTGCAGGCGTTTCACTATTTGGTTGTAAGGAGAGGCTGTGAAATGAGTTAAAGAGAAACATATAAAAAATATACAAGTTGAAATAGCCTCTCCCAGGGAAATTTGAAATGGTAAATGCATTTGAGGTGATTGAAGTTTTTAAAATTATGAAAAGAATTAGTAAAGTAGATCCAGGCTATTACTTTAAAATGAGTTCAACAAGAACACAGGGATGCAGCTGGAAACTTGTTAAGGCTAAATTTCACACAAACATTAGACAGTAAACAGATACTTAAAACTAACTAATTAAAAACATAAATAAATTACAGGTATATCTGACCCTGGTATACATGCAAGAAAACATTTCTTGGCAAAATAAATGAGAATTCATCCATGTACTGAAGTTGCTTAAACCAACTTTAAAGTTTGAAAGATCAAATTCCTCCACACATGGCAGAATCCAACTTTAAACTGCCTGCCAGGGCACATACTTCCATCTCCAGTCACAATAAGAATAGAAGTGAGACCCAAATCAGGCACCAGGTGGAATCCATCCAGATACAAGAAGAGAACACAAACAATGCACAGAAATCAAATAGTTGGGCAATCCATATCAACTCTGTAGTAGCAGTGCTAACCATTTGGCCTCACTGCTTGCTCGCCATTGTGTTTATGGTAGCAATCTCTTAGTGCTGATTCCAGGACTAAGAGGTATGAGCTATAAGGAGAGACTGAAGAAGCTGAACCTTCTCAGTTTAAACAAACGAAGATTAAGAGGGGACATGATTGAAGTGTTTAAAATTATTAAAAGAATTAAATTAAATAAATTCTGCAAGAAGAACATTAAGGACAGATTTTGCACAAATGTTATAAAGTTTTTCTTCAGAAAAAGGACAACAGTCGCATTGAATAAATGACCAAGTAGTGTGGTAGAGAGTAGGACTTTAGGGACCTTCAAGTCTTAACTTGATGTTATTTTGGACAACCCAGGTGAATTGAATATGAGAGCTTGTTGGGCTAAATGGCCTGTTCTTGTCACAATTGTTCTAATGTTCAACTGGAGTTATGCAATAAAAATATTTTTATCATTAAATGTTACTCGTCATTTCATCAAACTATGCAATTACTGCACAGATGTTTTTTTTTTTAGTTAAAAAGGAATATTAAGGTATTCTGGTAAGGTAACACAACATTTCAGATATGCAAAATTCTTCCACTGGCTTGTTTAATCTGCCTAGCCCAATATAGGCTTATAATGAATATACAACATTATGATATCTATTTATTTATTGCCTGCAAAAAAAAACATCTGAGCACCAATCCAGTGTAAAAGAAGCAGAAAACACAAGAAAAAGATTTGAGGATCCACCCTGTATATTGTTCGTTGAGAAGTTTTAGAGACTGATATTGGTCGACAATCCGGACACAGTAAATAAGTGAACTGAATGATTTTATAGCAGGAGAGCAGGAAAGGTGTGTTGTAGGGCAGGAAGTAGCATGAGGTCATTAGAAAGTGCCGGAGGTTAGGTTATCTATAGGGGCCTGAAGTGATGTCTGGAACAAGTGGAAGTGAGTTCAGGAACAGGCAGAAGTGAGAAGTGTAGCTGGGTTTTTCTTCTTAAGGTCTGTAGGAAGGAGGAAGGAAAGGTATTAACACTGAGCTCCTACCCCTGGTCCGGCGTGTCAACACCCTGCTTCAAACCCTTCAACTGTTTTCCAAGTGCATGTGTGTGACACCAGACAAAAGTAGTTCTCACACTTTTTGTAAACTGCTGCATCCTTGTTCTGTATATTTAATGGTGCATAATATCATTTAAACAAATAGATTTGTGTATCAATGACAAGTATGGTTGAAGCATTCCATGAGGTGTGATTTGCCAGTCTTTGATTAGTGTATCTGGCATTGGTATTCTCTGTCAGCAATCCTACCATAGAAGTGACCTAAATCACAAATAATTAAGATATCACTGTAATGATGAACAAAATTATATCAGTTATTAAAAATTGACCTGCATGTGTACATTCTTAAAAATAAAGGTGCTGGAGTGGTTATTCAGAGTGATGGCATAGGGGAACCATTTTTGGTTCTCAAAAGACCCATCCACATGAAGATTCAGAAAAAAATCACTCATGAATGAAAAAAGTAAAATTCTCTCATTTGTATCCACAAATGCTTCAAAAATAATTTTTAGACTGTCCTTCTGTGATGGCATCAGACACAGCAGTTGAAATTTATATGGCAATAACAGAAATAAACATAAACATTACACCGATGGTAATTTCTAGGAAGATAAATTTACAAGTTATAATTTTCTTTCGTTATCAATCCGAATGCGTTCTTGCTCTGCGCAGAAAACATCCCCACCTATCACTTGTACACTATACTGGTTCTGGTTTTCACAGCGTAATTTTATTAAACTAATAATTAGAACACGGCTTATCAGTGGGTCTATACTATATTCTTGTCTAGTTGATGCTTATAAATAATTATATGTGAAAAATTATTGCTGTTTCTCTATATATGAATAAATCTATGCATAATGGATCTTATTTTTTCTATATACGTCATTTTAATTTTCTATTTAAATAGGTTAACATATTCAGATATGCTGGTGGGCAGCAAATTGAAGCCCCGAGTGGCACGAACTCTAGCTATGCCATTGTAACTCAGGCTAAGTCCAGGTTTTCTTAATCTGTTAGTGTCCTGCTAGGTAGCCTACACCATTCATTAAAGATTTCAGCCTTTCCCCCATACATATTAGGAAGTTTTCAAAGCACAAAGAACCAACTTCATATGCAAAGAACAATTCCTAGAATGAAGTGGAGCTTTGTCAAGCAATGGCTGTATGAGGAATCACACAACCTAGTAAAAGACCATGTAGTGCCATTAGAAAAACATTGTTTCATTTCTTACCTGAGATATTAAAATGGCATACACAAAGTTTGCACTTTAGATGTTGCGCTGGAGCAGGCGTACAGTTGTCTGTGTGTTCTCTTCAATGTCAGGTAGTTTGACGTGAGCACCAGTTCACCACCACTGTCCAAATGCCAGTAAATGAGAAATTCCCAAAAAGAAATAACACCCATTTGCATGAAATATTTGGTTTAGACAATATTCATGACAGATTAAACATGTATATAACTTTATATGTCATTGTGCTTGCCTGCCTTGTCTAGCTTTTGATTCTGTGGTTTAAAAAACAAAACATGAAAAATCACTAATTTTAATTTTTTAAATAACTGGCAAATCTTTTCATTTTAGGCACTAATCATGGAACAATCAAAGAGAAGGATTGATCCATAGACCAGTCATTGAGAAAATCTCTGCTCACTGGGTTGAGACTCTGGAGGATAACATGTAGGTCATTTCTTTCATTTATAAACAGTAAAATAGTTTTTGCTAACCATAGAAATAATATACTTTGCTGCTTTAATTGCTTTGACACAGCAAGGCTTAATGTAACAATTTCAAATTACTTATAGGTGTGACTGAAAGATTATGGTTCAGATATTCAGAATAAATTATTTTATTGTCATCAGAAACAGTCAAGGGACAAGTGAAGTAATTTTAGTATGTATGTGAACTAATTTATACCACATAAATATAGTAATATAATATAGCAATATAAGTGGTGATTGAAAAGTTTTGAACCTGGTCTGTTAAATTAAACAAGTTTTACTTTTCCCAATTGGTAATTAATTCACTTTTTATAATGGTCATAAAGGTTTTCAATGTTACTCAATTGAACTGTTGTTTCTAACTTGTGCAACCACTCTTCTGTGGCTGACTCAGCAGTAGGTGTGCAAGTGGATGGTCAACAGCTTGGAGTGTCACTTTTCTGTGACTAAATGCTCCAAGCTAACCAGAACAATATTGACTGGTTCTGTGGGCCTCTTGAGACCTGTAATCATTACAGACTGCACCCTCAACATCATAAAAATTTGCTTGCATGATCTTGCCGTTCCTGTCTCATACCCTGAGTTACTGTAATGCTGGAGAATAACCATACTTCCTACATGTTTTCATTACCTGGTTTAGCTCAAAGTGATGGTGATGTGTCCAAGCTTTATTCCCAGTTATGAAACGCTTCTTATGGCTCTTCCAGTCCAAATTCATTATGTCAAGATTTCCCTGAAATGTGGTGATGCTTTATTTCAGGAGTCAGCATATTAGGAATCCAAAATGTATTGATTTTGCTGATGTTTAATTGATCATAAAGAATGATTTATATGATCCATAACTAGCTCAAACAATGTCTTCCATCTCACATACTGACTCTTCGATTATTCATTGCAATTCCATGGCAGCATTTCATTTGTTGTCAATAACAAAGGCTGGCCAGACCAGGCATCATCACCTTTTTGAGATGTCCTATCACTATGGAATTCTGCAGCCAATCTCTTGACTGTAAAATATGAAGGGAGTGGATCCTTCAACATGTTGATGAGAAAAAAAATGTTGTCTAGTGTTAGAACTCCATGATTGCACAATATATAACACCATGTTGATTTTGTTCTGAAACTGGAAATATATGCCATAATCCACAAATGCAGGAAACTTACTCACATATTTTAGTACACAGGAGTTAACCTTTGGCCACTTGCAACATCAGCATCATAGAGTATCACTTCAGGCTCTAAACATTTTTGATGACATACACCCATTGTCTACACTTACTGTATTTAAGTGGCATAACAGTGACAGCCTCTAGAAATGGTATTATGCCTACAATGATTCATGTAGGTCATGATATAAACCTCATGCTAAAATAAGTCTAAATCAGTTAGCATCAAAATTAAAAAAGGTATAAATGACATTGCCAAAAGTTGAGGCTGAATACCTTTTTGCACATTAATTGTTGTAAAACGTAAGTGGCATAAATTGTTATGTTTTATTGTGCATTGTGTGTCCTCAGTGTCTGGGGTAAGTGTGAGAGGAGTGCTGAACTACTGAGAGCAAAAAGATGAAAGCTTTGTTTCAGTCTGATTAATCACTCAGGAGATTCGTGTTTTATCTCTCCTTGTCTGCCATAGTCATTATCAGTGTCTACTTTTAAGAGAAATTTTGGAATGAAAGGGTATTTGGATTTCAGCTGATGTGTGATGGTTTATTGATCTATGGCTAAAGTTCACAGACAGCTACTGAGAAAAAAAATAAAATAAAAAATAACTTATGTTGACTCCCGGGTACCTAATTTCTGGAGGCTGATAGCCAATGTAAAAAGTTTACACGGACAAAAAAACAATGGCAATATTTAAAACTACTTACTTAGAGGTTATTCCAATTACTCTATGGCTAAATGCATTTATGTTTGTTGTGATGGACAGGAGCTTCAGGGCCATAGACTCTCAAAGGTGAATAGGAGCAAAAGCTCAAAGGGGTTTTAAACTAAATCCCTGGGTAACTTCTGACCAGACTTTGGAACTTCTGTTGTGCTAAGACGCAGTTCAGCATTTGCAACAGGTTTGAGCTCTGTGGTCGTCCGAAAGGAATGACATTCTCGACAAAATAAATGTTGGTGCACCAACCCATTTGCTTTAAAGAAAAACAACAACAAACATTCAATGACACCAAAAACAGAACAATATAACAGCCTCTTATTAATGTGGAGCTGAATAATTCTCAAGGTATCTTCAGGTTATAAAGGAGCTCTGTCCCTTTAGTCACATGGTCTAGTTGCTTGGTCGTGAAGTGACGTATCCCTCCAAGTGGTCGTGCTTTTATGACTTAGGGACCAGAAGGTGCAGAGTCAGTTGTCTTCGCTGGGTGGTTTCTCAGTACAGTGGAGAAAAAGGTCAACAACACTGTTAGCGGCAGTGCCCCCTCTCAATGCTGGGTGGAATTACATACCTGGGAGGAACCCGGAGTGTGACCCTCTGATACGCATACATGACAGCTCCCCCTAGTGCCCTAGGGATGCATTGCCCATTTCCTTCAAGACTATGCTTTTGCCCTTTCGCCTGGGTGCCCCATCTCTAGTGATGTTCTTAATTCTTCATTGAGGATATGTATTATATGTGCCACTACATGCTTCCCTCTCCTTTCTTTTCCGGTTCTTTCTGACTTTTCTTCTTGTTACTCATGCTTGTATATTGTAGTGGAAGTTCCTTGGTCGGGTTAAATACAGGATACCTCTAAATAATATGAAATACGTGGGAAAATAAAGCCGCTGCTAGCGGAGGTCTGCTTCAGACGTCCATCTCCTATAAACGGACGAAACCAATGCTTCCCTCTCCTTTCAAGGGTATTGCAAGATGCAGCCTCTCCTTTGCACCACCCTTAACTCCCTGTCCACAGATCCATCAATTAGAAAGGTAACAGAGATTTCTATAAGACAATAATCTATAGTTCCTGTATCTTCTACTACCTTGTCAAAAGACACCTTTGAACTGACCATTTAAATATATGACACAACATATGTCTGATTTAATGCTGGAATAATAAGCTTGCAAATGTTTGTAGGTCAGTGTAGATACTGTTGATTTGCTTAATCAAATTGTGAATGTTTCAACATTATTACTAAACAATGTAGTTAAAGCATATGAAATAAGCAACATATTAGAAAATTGATTCATAGACCAAATGGCAACTCATAATTTCAATTTCAGTTGTGTCTCATCCAGTCCAATGGTTTCGGTGGGATCATGGGCTGGATAAGTAGGCTTTGAGAATGAAAAAATAATATAAAGTGATATTTGTGTAGGACAGCTGGGGTGTTGGGTGGATGTATTTCCAGTTTCATCCTCATAGAGACAGTCGCATGTCTGGGGGGATAGCCATAGTGCAAATGCTTGCACATGAAATCTCCAATGGTTCAATGCTTGGTTAACTAAAAACAAGAATGGTTCATCTTGTTCTGCACCCTTTTTAACTTCCTTTTTATTCTAAAGGACAACTTTTAAAAAGCCTTTTGATCCTTGCCTAGTGATGACTTCTGATGAACAGTTTGATGTACATAAAGTCAAACTTCTGGTTCGAGGGACAGGAGTTTAGCCCATCTTCAGTACGTTCAAGCCCATAGACACCTACTGAGACATTATCACCACACACACACCCAACACTCATTTCTCAGTATCAACAGCATCCTGTCATGCTCCTTTATCTTCTGCCAATGCTCCATTTTGAGACAAATGCCAGCACCATATGTGAAACATGCAAATTTGGTGTTCTTCACTTTAAATTAAATGATTTAAAACTAGATAGTGTAACGAAAATCTCACACTAAGTTTCTCTAGCCCAAGGTGTCAGTTCCTGATGGGTCACATTGGTTTTTGTTCCAATTAATTTCTTAAATAGAAACCGATGTTCAATTATTATCAATAAGGATTACATTCTTATTAAGGATTTCCAGGAGATGAAGTTTATATCTTTTTTTAGCCATGACAACCAGTCTCCTCTAACATCATCAAAACCCCTCAGAGGTCAAGCAATAACAGACTGACAACAACCAGATTTCTGGTCTCATTTATCTGTACTTTCAAAGCATAAATGCATCATCAATGCTGAAATATATTTTTTCTGAACCAGAGATTAATTTAATCAAACATCACATGGCTGGTAGAGGAATCACACCATTCTAATAAGGATGTAATTTCAAAAGGGCCAGGACTTTTAATTTTCACCAAGCTGGCTTCCTTTTCATTCATTAATGTTCCAAAACCACTTATTCAGAATCACAAGAGGCCAGAAACTACACAAACCAAATCAAGTCCCATGCAGGAGCCAGCATTGGATGGAACACCAGTCCATTGAGAAGCACACTTAGTCTCTCTCACACACAAGCACACTCATGTATGCACACACACTCAGACTAGCAGTGCTACTTTAGAGATAACAATCAAACTAACCTGCATACCACTTTGTGTATCACTTCAGAGCTTCATTTACATCAGAAAAATAAAGCAGGAGCTGGAAGCAGAAGTAGATCCCAGCTTGCCAGGTAGTAGAATGTACTCCCATTTTTAGCACACTTTGATCATACTCACCCAAGTTCATTATATGTGATGCTTCATTCCCACTGAAATCATTTTGTCTTGAATACTTTTAAGCTGTGACGTGTCTGTTCTTATGAGCAGTGGTAGATCTACATATATAGCAGTTTTTTATACTCCACATTGTTATTTGAGCACTTACCTCCTGCTAGCTACCAGAGATGACCGTCTTTTCTGTATTTACCAGTAGTTGATTGCTTAAAACAATATTGAGCTGAAGTCCACCTTAGGGTTAGTCAATGCAATTGGTGATTTGTTTTGCGTCGATAGTGACTACCTGTAAATAAACTCAGCTTTCACCATATAAACAAGACTCTGAATTAGAACAGTAGCCCCGTTGCCTATTAAAACGTATAATGTCCGTGCTAGAATTCAAAGAGGTTTGAGACAAGGACAAGATTTTTTGCATTGTTGGTATCTCCACGAATGACTTGTTAATGGATTTCCCAAGTGTTGAAGCAAGTTTGTTGATAACAGGCTTTTGTGTTGGAATACACCGGACACTTGTAATCTGTCAGTAATATGCAACCTGAATGTACCTGCAGAAACAGGTGCTGACGTTGTGCACTACTTGAGCTATGACAGACAAAAAACGATTTGGGCAATAAAAAGAAAAGTGTCCCATTAAGTGCAGTAGGCAGTACATTTCATGACTACCCAACTGGAAGAGAAACAATGTGAAAAAGGTCAAATCAAAGATATTTACAATCTAAAGTCTGTGATCTAAAACTGTAGTCATCAGAACAGGCAAATAACCAAACACTGTATGACAAATCATCAGAAAGAAGGTATTCAAAAGTACTAGGCAAAGGATAAGTCTGAAATCATGCAAAAAGTTTTGAACAGAAGATCAACAACAAACTAATATAAAAATCTCTGAAAGAAGGTGAACAGGGCAAAATGAACTCCATGGGGAAGTCAAAAATGGATAATTCTAATGCACTCCACAATCTTTTTATGTCCCATGGCCTCCAATCATGTAACCTCTTATTAATTAAAATAAAATAGCAACAAGCATATCTGAACGTGAACATTATAGTCAGGTACTGATGTTATTCATTTAGATTTAGAATTGGAAGCCTTTATTGTCATTATACCAAGTATAATGAAATTGCTTTCTATAATTATATTGTTTTCAGTTATTATCATAACACCGCAGTTGCAAAACATAATGATTTCGAGCAATTAATAGTTCCAGTTCATCCATAATAACCAGTTCATATGGTGAACTGAAACAGATGTGACATTAAGGCCAAACCATCAAGATTGTGTTTATAATTTGAAACCATACCTGTCAGCATCATGAGTTCAGTATATCTGCTTTTAATATACAATATGTGGCAAAAATAAGAACTCTTCAATAATGTATTATAAAAATGAGATTGTATTTTAGGTATTTCATAACAGCAACATTAAAAGTGTTATAACTAACAATCAAAATAAAATGTGGTAAATTTTAATGTTATTTTATTTAAAGTGCATATCAAGTGTGTCTTTCACATAAGTGGAATCAGTGAAAGCCTGTTATAAGCTGAACAATAGCGATAAGCCAGATAGAAGCCACCCGAGCTAAAGGAGTATTCAGCTGGCTAATTCGCTCATTTTTCAAAGCTGACAGGAGGGATGAAGAGTGCACAGTTGCAGGTTTATATCATATTTCAAAAGCACTATACTATATATACTGTATCAGCCAAGCTCTGAACAGTGAAACACCAGCAAACAATAAGGATGTTTGTGATTGCATGAAAAATTAAACCACTTTTATTTTGCATTCTAGCATGTTACACAAATGAAAAACAAATAATGGGAATTGTTATAATTCTATATCCACACTGTGAACTGTGATTCCCATTACAGGTATGCAGATATTTTGTGTCTGCCGATTAACCTGACACTCTTGTTTCAGGAAACTGGAGAATCCAAAACTTGAAACACAAAATTTGAGAAAGATAGAAATGAAAAACTTGGGAAGTGAGCACTGACCACTGGACCAATGAGGCAGCAGTGCTAATATCTGAGGTATTATTAACATGAAAACAATTATTTAATACAAATTTGAATTTTCAATCCATACTGCTGGAAAAATGTTACTTAATCTATTTAGATGCATTAGTCTGATATGACATAGATGCCACAATTTAACATTAAGGCGATTCGTTAAAACACATTTTATTACAGTTTATGCACCACCTCAATGAGATGTGCATTGGGCCCATATAGACAGTTATGATAGGTGTACTAGAAATTCCCCGTATGAATGCAAATAAATGAACTAAAACAATAGCAATAAGAATATGAGGAAACAAAAATCTCTGCCAATGTGAAAATTTTTACAGAATTCCGAATTACATTTTCTCCATTTCAGAGTGACTGGTTTCTTTTATTAGTTTTCACTGATGTTACTAATCTTCTCAAGCCTTAAGATAAACTATGCACCATGGTTGACTGAGCCTTCATTTGTTTACACTTATATTTTGGAATGACCTCCCTATAGTTATTGTATCTGCCAATTCCATTCAATTGTTCTTAATTTTGCTGAAGACCATTCTGTATAATTTGCATTTAACATGTCCATCTGAGCAAGTTCTTATGATTTAACATTGTATTGTAACAAAAAAGAGAGGTGGGCCTAAAATGATATGGGGGTCCCAGGTGGAACATTTTGCTCAGATAGCTGCAATAGAAAAGTATAAATGATAGTTGTAGGAATCTTTAAGTATTGCAGGCTTATACAGTCTCCATAAAAAGCACAGAGTGTGGAGATTAATCTTTCTTTGAAGTTGGTCCTATAAGTGAGAGTGACTTCCTGTATCAAAGTTGTTTCAATAGTGATTAAACTAGAAGGGACAGGACTTGTGTGATGCTGTGTAAGTGACATCAATGTCCGTCAGCAGTCTCCTACTCTATGTTATGGATTAGCTAGGGTTGTAATCGTGAATCAAGTTTATTCTTTACTTATTTAATGTTTTTGTTATTTTACAAATATATTTGCCTTTATATGTTATTATGTTCATGTTATTGATTTGTCTTTTCTTGATTTATGTAAGTTTGTAGTTTTCTTTGATTATGTTTTCTTTAATTATTTAAATTTGTAAGCATTGTGTTTCCTTCTATTTTGTCTCGTTCTCTTATGTTCCTTGTATTTTGTGGGTGAAACCAAAAGAGGCAGGTCCCACCCTGATGTCATAGCTGAAGGACCGCCTTTAGTATTTATATTCAGAAGGCAAGAGCGGATCCTTCAGTGGCCCATTGATTGAAGGTCTAAGTGCATTTTTATAAGTATCGTATTTTCTAGTTTTTTTGGAATTGTTTGCTTCTCTTCTTGTTTTTTGATCTTTGGATTGTGAGTAAGGACTTATTCACCTTGGATTATTTTATTGGCCTTTTTTTTCTCCTTTTTGTTTTTTTTTTTTTTGTTATATCTAAATAAATTTTATTTATAATGTTATTTCAGTGACCCTTTCCTTACAAGCCAAAAATGTGATGGTTCCTTTTCATAAAAAGACATTTATGTGTAATTGTGGTATATTTTGGGAATATTAAAGAGATAATTTAAACTGTGAATGCCAGGGCCACTTTTATGTCTGTTTAGGCCAAAATGTCTCTACAGAGTTGGTAAGTCAGACTGCCTGATGTGAGGCCATTTCTAGGCCAGCTGGAAAGGCCTGGCTGGTTTGTAGAGCCTTTGGGAGGCCTAATACCCTCTTTGATATAGCTGTGCACTCAATTTATTACATTTCATTCTAAGGGCAAAGAGGGAATGTAAATCCACAACTGTATCAAACCCTTTTCCTTCCCCCTGTTTCTTACCTTATCACACCCCAAAAAGCACCCTCTAGGCCATTGGTAGGCCAAGTTGGTTCTGGAGGGCCACAGTGGCTGCAGGTTTTTGTTCCAACCCAGTTTCTTAATGAGAAGTCAATTATTGCTGATGAAGCACTTACTGCTCAAGTGACATTTTGATGCTTCATTTTAGTGGTCTTGCTTGTTAAGGTTCCCCACCCCTGATTGTTTATTTCAGTCTTAAAAGGCTGCACTCAATTTGTTATAATTGCTCCTTATTAGCAATGATATGCATATGACAAAGGAGCCAGCAGTTCTCCATCTAACCTGGTTCCATTTACACCCATGTGGATTCATCATGCACTATTTGGTTTAAAAAAGCACTTAAGAGAAAAATGTGACAGACTGAAAATTATATTTTAGGCTTCAAATCATTTAGATGATATCATTGGAAAGGAAAAAATCTACGATATAAGAACATTACATTGCAGACTAACAAGCAATAAAATTAAATAAGATCTGAGATGTGCAAGAATTGGTTTCTAATTAAGCAATTGGGTTGGAATGAAAACCTGCAGCCACTGTGGCCCTCCAGGACTGACGTTGCCTAGCCCTGCTCTAGGCTCGCATGCCTAAAAGTCTCTAGAACTTTCTTTTATTTGTTCACTGTCTGGTAGCACTGAAGTGTATATATTTTATTCTAGTTTTTTGTTTTCTTGCACCAAAAAGGATTTGTATTTTATTTTTCTATTTATCTAGTGTATATGACTTCTTGTACTATTTTCAATATTTGTTTAACATTTTCATCATGGAAGGGCAATCTGTAAATAAAATGTAAAGAATGCTTATAACATCAAGAAAAACAAAAAAAAAATTCTATAGACTTTACATTAGAATTAGGTAATTTTGTTAAATAAAGATAGAAATAATTTTATTAGCCAAAAGATTGTTAATGGTAGAGAACAGGGGTTCTCAAACTCAGTCCTGGGGACCCACTGTGGCTGCAGGCTTTTTGTTCCAACCAGATTCACAATCAGTGACAATCACGGATCTTAATTAGCTGGTCTTTTTTCTCTTGTGTAATTCTACATTCAGAAAAGCACAATAGTATGATTTTTATATTTATAAAATATTTAGAAGTATTTCTATTTTTTCAATATTTTTAAATGCTCAACTTATTTTTTTTTCCTTTATTTTGTCTTTTTTCTGTGTAGTTTACTCCTTTTGTTGTATCCTAATAATGACATTTAAAAAGAAGCAGAGCAGACACCTGGGAAAACAATACTGAATGATGAAAGGCTGCAACTGCTTTAGCGTCAGATCCACTAATTAGTAAATAATTGATTAAATAACAAGAAAACCTGGAAAAGAACAACAAAATCAAGATGAAAATATTGTTAAAAGTAAAAAATAAATTTCCCATATAACTGTTTAGTACATTTTAATAAAAATTTACCAAACTTAGTTTCATATTTTTTACATTGAATCCAAAACACAGAAACTGTGCAATAGCAGGTCACTTCATTAGGCTAGCAATCCAATTAAAAACAGAAGTTGGTTGGAACAAAAATCTCCAGTCACAGTGGGCAATATACTGTATATATCTTACATCTTGCCTGAAGAAAGGGCCTGAGTTGTCTCGAAAGCTATATATATATATATATATATATATATATATATATATATATATATGCTACATTCTGTAGTCATACCCCTGTTTGCTCTTACAATGCTTCATTCCAGGCATTTCATTTAGTTTTTGCACAGGTTTTATTCTATGTCTCCCCACTCCCCTAGAGTATTGAACTCATTTCTGCCAGCAGCCCCACAGTATAATATTGTAAGTGTGATGCTAGCTTCCAGGGGTAAGTGCAGCTTTCCTCTTTAGATGAGCTAGTTAGGTCACTTCTAATTTCACTCTGCAGTGGGGCTATGAACGTGAAGGCTGAAGTTCAATACAATTTGGAGATGTGTCATGGTGTGTGCTGTGACATGAATAAGACCTTGATTGCAATTACAAAAAAAATAGAACTCAAGGGACAAATTGTTGTGACTCATTTTTCACTTTAAGCAGAAAAAGGCCCTCACCTTACTGATTAGTCAACCTGCTTGAAAAGAAAACAGTTTGACTGTAGATGGATTTTAAACTTGAGAAGGACACCGGCCAACAGTTTAATCTTTTGAACTGGTGTCACTCACCAAATAAGATTTGAAAACAGTGCAATGGAATCAAAATCTTGAGACTGAACACATGTTGTATGGAATAGATCTGTCAAAGTGAGATGAGATATGCACATGCTGCATGTTTGGCATCCTGACTAGCAGTTATGAAGGTAGACGATTTGTTCTTACTCTCTCCACTGGTTTAACAACCATTTCCTGGATTCACCCAGTTTGACAGGTTGTTTCCCAAACTTTGCCTTTATTGGAGCTGAAATTTTTTATTGCCAAATGTCCGTCTTAAACCTATCATTCTTTTTACAACACTCAAGAGGAACGGTGTCCTTATTCTAACACCAGGTCACAGAGGTGTATGAAAATAGTGATTGTTATTTAATTATTTTCTTATTTATACATTATAGAGATAGAATGTTTTTTCTTTCTCACACAAAATTTCCCAAGTCTGTCCTCACACTAATATGCCCAACTTTTGCTTGATATTTGGTCATCTCTGTTGCACAAGATTCTCAGAGAAATGGAGAGCTCTGACTTACGGGGCTGACAAGTTTTGTGCATTAAGTTTGAACTTTCCGGTCTAATAAAAAAAAAATCACTTCACCAATTGAGCCCACTTAATCCAGTTCAGGGTCATGTTGGTTATAGTGCAGCATTTCCCAACCTGCGAGCTGTGGTGGGATTACAGGTGGGCTGCAGCAGACCCCAGACAAAACCCCATCAACCAGTCCAATGATCACGCTCTAATCACAGCAGCATCATCACAGGTGGATTGCAACTGATCATGGAAGACCTCCCCAACCCCTGCTCTGATAATCATGCTCAATTTACCAAGATGGAAAAGCATTGATGATTTTGCTGGATTCATATAATGCTCTGGTGATTGTATGGAACCTCCTAACAATCTTGGATGATCACACTCAATGTACTGAGGGGGACCATAACACTCGCCCTACTCAGATGATCATACTAAATTCACAGAGGTGGACCCCCAGTGGGTCGCAAACACCCTAGCATGTAAAAAACTGGGTCATGATAATGCAAAGACTGGAAAATACTGTTTTAGTATATTAAGACCTTTAGCATCATTTTTGGCATAGGAAATCTGGTGGGACCATACCAGAATTTTCTATTTTATATACAGACTTCTTTAACATTAATTTAACTTACTTGCAAGACATGTACATTCACACACCATTCATTTCATAGAAAATCAATCAAGACTGGTGCCTGGTCTGCTTCAGTTGACATCAGATCATTATTATATCCTCTCACATCATGCTAATCTGCGAAAATACAGTATGGATTTAAACTTTAAGTGAACTGAGAACCACCCACTGCCCAGGCAATCTGTTGGCTTTGAATCCACTAAATTAAAAAGCAGCCCCTCAAGTTTAGAATTAAAAGGCTTTGAGGTCAAATATGTCACGCCACAGTACCACAGAAAGAAAACACTATACACACTGCATGAGATGAACAAAGGACTCTAGAACTTTCCAGTGATCTGGGGCCTCATGTATAAATGGTGCGTACGCTCAAAAATGTTGCGTACTCCTGTTTCCACGCTTAAATCGCGATGTATAAAACTTAAACTTGCCGTAAAGCCATGCACATTTTCACGGTAGCTCAAACCCTGGCGTACGCAAGTTCTCTGCTCAGTTTTGCAAACTGGCGGCACCCAGCGTCAAATCAGTGCTTTTATTCCAATGTGGTTTCCCTTCTTTTTTAGATCCACATCCCTGACACGGCTTTATCATATACACGGAAATTAACCGTATATTGTTTATTAGTTCAAGGCATTTGATTGTAATTAATCTGTAACAATTTAATGGTCCACGGAATGGCCACACTATTCCAAATACCATAGTTGCTTTAGCGTTGTTACTGTCACTGCACCTTCTTCTTCTTCTTTCAGCTGCTCCCGTTAGGGGTTGCCACAGCAGATATTCTTTTTCCATATTACTCTCACTGCACCACTCAGAGTATTTATATCACTGTATCTGAGTGTGGAATTACAGTTCTACAGCAGCTGATCAGAAAGAGAATTATCGGTATACAGCATCAAACACACATTGCCTCAGCCATGCTGCTGATTTGAACTGCTCTCATACGACAAACGCTTCGGAGCCTTTCCTGTACTGACCTCGCGGTTCAGAAACAGTTTCATCCCAAGAACTATAAACACAATCAATCAGTCCATCAAGTGCTCCTTGTAGAACTGTTTGTACTTATAAGTCCAATTACCTCACTGTAAACTTGCAATACAGTTATAATATTGCACAACCTGTGCCACTTTAGAAAGAGCGTATTTACATATTATGATCATTTTTAAGAAATGCAGCAAAATATTTTTATTACATTATACAGATAAAATGTTAACATCATTTAAATAATCTATATTTATAATAATTAAACATGTGAGGACACGGTGTCGCAGCACTAGCAAGGACCTGGCGCCCCGTTCAGGGATTGTTCCTGCCTCGCACTGTATTCTTGATGGGGCTGGCATGACACTGGAAGGATAGTTGGATAGAATAATTAAACATGTACTACAAAAAGATTTTTCAGTATTCCTTAAAGGTTTTGAAGAATCGGAGTTCTAAGCTTACAGATGGCTTAACGTCTATTACTGAG